>NC_056733.1:646043745-646349940 GCF_019279795.1 Protopterus annectens
TAAAATACAGCTTTTAATCTTTCTTTGCCATATATATCCATAGGTTTTAGCTTTTGTTTAGGTTTCATTAGCATTTAGCTAGTTGTGGCATGTTAAATTACAAGCCACATAGATGAAGCCTTTTCATTCTTGTCAGATCAGTGGGCATTTTGACAAAATGATTTGTTTCCTCCACTTACTCTTCCCTATACGTCCCTTGCACCCTTCTGAGCCTTGTAAACGCCTTTGATACAGCCAGGTCTGGGGGGATGGGGGTGTAGATTAAAATCCATTTTCAGAAGATTATTAGCTTGGCCAAGTGCAGTTGATCAAGCTTTGATTATATCTAGTTGGTGATAGAACAAGTAAGTATCCTTTGGATGAACTTTTAACACTCAGCACAAATACAGTTAACCTGTGAATTCCTGTGCATCTTATTATATGTATTACTGGTTTTGTATAAAAGTTTTTAATAGCAGAGACTAATTTGTACAGAACTTGACAAAGGGCAGTTGACTAAAGGATATGTAACTGAGTGCTTGATTACAGAAGATGTCATGCAGGGCTAGTTTCACATTAGCATCAAAAGTGACTGATTAGGGAGAAGAGAATGCAGACTGATTTTCTTTTAAAGAATCATCTTCACTCAGAACGGAGGCACTTCTTGCTGCAGTGAGCTATTTTAATTATTTTCATTTAGAATTGCAGGCTATGGTATATGTTGATAAAATAAATTATATCGATTTAGTAATTTGTGTGCTTTTAATATTTTAATTTTATGCCTTTTTACTAAGTCTGGGCTTTGGCTTTCTGTGTAAATTGATTTGAAATTTGTTGTATCATACATATAAAAACCGAAAAGCTAAGTTTGTATCAAATCATTTAACCACTATTTTCACTGATTCTTAAATCTGTTTATTTTAAAAGTTAAGGCGATTTTAGCAGTTTCATTTGGATTTGCTCATATTGGTTTTGTCTTAAAGTTGTAAATTGTGAAAGTGCAAGTTGCCTTATTTTATCCAGCAAGTCTCTGGGTGATAAAATTTTGACCCTCATAGATGCCTCCCCTGATGGTGTGTAAGGGTAAAGCCAATGCCAGCCAAGTTTGATTAGTGCCTCTGGAGCTTGACAGTGCAAGCAGGGAGGGTGTGTGTGCCCAGCCTTTGAGGGAGGACAGGTGCTCAAGCACACCTCTATAGCTAATCCCTAGTGAAGGCTGGCAGCGTGGGAGTTTTCTCTACAAAGGGGCTGGGCTTTGGCTGATTCACATGCCCTTGCCATGAACTCCTGTTAGACCTCACAAGTGTGCACAGTGGTGGAATTAGACTTTACAGGGAAAAACTTCCTTGGCAGCTGTATGACTGTGCGCCAGGTTGCCAACATGGTTGATTAGTCTGGGAAGGTTAAGTCTGGTTCTGTAGACCTAGTGGACAAGGAGAGACACTGGGAGCAGCTGGTGGTCAGCTGTTCAGGAGGGCTAAGAAAGATATTAATATCATGCTATTAACTACACAGAATAAATAATAAAGAATGCCTGAGGGCCTTCTGACTTGACGCCCAGCTGGTACGGGGGCGGGGGGGGTCACCTAGCATAGATAGTCCACACGTATGTGGGATCTGTCTTTTCCTTAGGATGATTTACCTGTCGCAGATTCCTTACACAAGTTCTTGATAAGCATTACAAACATGACAAGACTTAACATGTACAAGATGGTGACCACAACTAAACTGGCCACCCTTGGGCAAACAAACCTTCTAGCCTTGAATCCCACTATTATTTATTGTGTTGATAAATTGTAATTTGCTGGGAAGGTGATGCATCTTGGTGCTCTTTTTGACAATGGATAGATGCTCTGGGACAAGGTGCTTTCTGTTGTCTAAGTTATCTTTTTTCCACTTGCAGAGTACTTCACTCATCAAGCATTTACTTCATCTCTTGACCATGATGTGGTGATGCATCCATTGGTTTTTTCTTGATTATTGCATCTCCCTTTACCTAGGGCTTCCAGACTTGGAACTTGATTGGTTGCAGATTGTGCAGAATTCCACTGCCCAGTTACTGCACTGATGCACATTACTCTGGTTCTGTGGAGTCTGCACTGGGTTCAAATAAAGTCCTGTATCACCTTTAACATTTTTATATTTGGTTGCTTAGTCCTACACAGTAAAATAGGCTCCCCCATCTGAAGGAGCTTCTGGTCCCATTCAGCCATGTGATATTTTTCAATCCATTTTCCTTGGAGGTTATTAATTCCTGAAGTGAATTTGGACAGCTGTGGCACACATACCTTTTGTCATCATGCACTTACCACTCTGGAATTTCCTTCCATGCTGATTCAGTCTCCCCATGTTGTCAAGCTTTGAAAGGTTGCTTAAAATACATTTTAACCCATCATTTTCATCTAATCCTCATTGTTACTTTTGGTTTAATTCTAAAATTGTTTGTAGTGATTTATAGGGGAGGGGTTGGCATAATGGTTACGGTGTTTACCTTACAGACACAAGGTACAGGGTTTGATTCTCACATGGGGTAATTGGCTAGGCTTAAAATGGCCCACAGGGGCAAGTTAGCCTAGTAGTTTGAACTATGATTGTCTTTTTATTTTGATAGTCTTGTTTTTTATTAGCACTTAAGTAAAGTTTTAGTAATCATTTTATAGCATCTCTAATTCCATCTAGGACCTGTGCATTTTTTATTCACTGGACATGGCCAAAGCGTGTGCCCAACACTGCCTTTGTCAGGTGCACATAATTAAAAACTGGAAAATTGAGATTCCTTTTACTTTAATATAAGGATGTATTCTTTAGGTTTCTAGAGTTTTTTATTATTCAGTGGAAGAAATGTATGGAGTGCCTCAGTCTCTGGCATCCAAGTCTTTCCTGCTGTGATCTGTGGAGTTAGAATATTCTCTGATGCTTTAGTAAAGCAATGATCCCAGGATTGTATCTTGTAGTGCTTGGGGAGAGAGCAGTAGACTGTATACAGACATAACTTTAACCCAACTAGAGTTGTGTTAAGATTGACACAATTCAGTCATCTGCTGCTGTGGTAATGATGTCACACAAGTGTACTTTTTCTGTTAAGTAGTGTAATGATATACTATACAAATCTGTCTTGTCAGTATCACTGATCCTTTAAATTTTCTGATATTTGGTCCTTGTTGTGTTTAAAAAAAGATCCACTGTCTCAGCCCATCCAGCAATTTCATAACCATTTTTTAAACTGTGAACATGTCTTTTATGCTTGATTATAAAAGTGTGTGTGTGTGTGTGTGTGTGTGTGTGTGTGTGTGTGTGTGTGTGTATATATATATATATATATATATATATATATATATGTATATAATTTTTTTTTCTTCCTGATACAGAGATCATAAAAAAACAAGTTGTTTGCATTTCCGTATGTTTATGGTTTGGTCAACCATAAAGTTTCAGCAAAGAGTATCACCACAGCAAAATTAATTGTTAACTGTTTTTAGAAGCAGGCCAGACTGGATGCATAATTTGACATAGTTTGATGATGATACTAACAACAATAATGTGTTTGTTCTTCCTTTCTGGCATTAATAGGAATCTGTTGTTATTGTGTTGCTTTATATAGCATACAAGGTACACTTGGAATTCAAAAGTGTTACCTCTGTAATTACCCTTCTGGTTCATCTGTCTTTCATGCGATGGTGTCTCAACTTTCCCTTTCCCCATCTAAATCCTAGTTAGCCTTCGAATCAGATGGCATACGTCGGCTAATTTGTTTGTGCTATTGTAATGATTTTGTGTCGGAAAAGGGGACATCATATAATTTTCTGTGATCATAGTTGAGCTAATAGGGTAAGTGATCATTTGGCAGATGTTAATGGAATAGTCTTGCTTCTACCTCCTTTGCACAGGTCTTGTTCATCAGACTGGTGAATGTAGGGACTCCAGCTTTAGTTAAGTCTGTTCTTCAGAAATGTTTCTGAACAATCTTTGTGTTCAGGGGTATTTCTGTAGCTAGCACTGAGTGAGAACATACAAAGCAGAGGTTCACAGCAGAGCAGTCATCATTTAAGTAATTTCTTTTCTATGGATATTCTTGTGTTTTATAGTAAATAGTGTGAACGTAAGGTAAAACTTGTTTTTAATGTGCATGAAAGCTGTTACTAACTTGACTTTTACCTTTTTTTCTTTCTAGGTGCAACATTGTTCCGCTGCAGAGATGAATGTTTCTAGAAAACAGAAATTCAAGGATAGGCAAAATGCATGCAAATGCGTCCACATTAGTCACAAGTAAAGATGTGAACATGCAGTGGTTTTGATATTGCATCTGTTATCTCTGAAAGAAAAGCAGTGCGGTTTGCATTGTTTTGTGCTATACATAAGTTGAACTGTGAATGTCAGACTCATTTCTGCACTGCGACACCAACATATTGGTTTGATGACGTTTGTAACCCTCTTTCACAATGGGTGATGGACTAAAATTTGATAAAAAGAAACATGCACTTGATTGTCGGTTTAAGTGAGGAATCCTCAAAACTGTGGATACTGCACCTTGAGAACTGTCATATGAGTAAAGAGTTTTCTGCTGTAGATTAGTTTTGCAATTTTTTTTTTAATAATTACATTTTTTGGACTGCATCTTCTTCTGGTTTATTACTTCTTCCCTTTTCTACCAATAATTGTTTTATGCTGTTTTTGGGTAAATCACCTTTACATTCAAGATTTGTTCTAAATTTTTGGAATGAAAACGTTTGCAAATAAGTAAATATATTTGCATAAAAACAACCTTGTATGGACTTGAATGAATTAAACTGCTGTTTTCATTACCATGTTGCTGCTTTCACAAGTAATGCCACAAATCTCATAAGGAGTAAGAGACCGCACATCTGAATGTCAGAAGTATGCGTGAACTTTATATTTGAGACAAACATTTTTTACTTCTTTTTGAGCCAGCTTTGTGGCATAAAGGGCTGGAGACCAAACTACAACACCCAAGAGTTCACATTAGAGTAGCAAGCTTTGGGTTGTTTGGAGCCATCTTGGGGATGAGCTGGAAGTGAGCTGCCAACCCCCCCCCCCCCCCAACCACCACCACTATCAGGAGAATAGTAAGGAATCATTACACTAAGGAGTGACTGCTACCTAAATTGAGGGACAGGGCTGCCAAATATTAAGGGATCTGAGGGCAGAATGGTACTGCAGCATGCTGTGGCCCAAACTCACAACAGGTAGGGAAATGTGAGACAGATTAAAAAGGCTTAGTAGTTGGATGGCTATTCGTGTGCACAGTATACTGGAAGCTGAGTGCAGAGTAAGAGCTGTGCCGACACGCTGGAATCCTGTTCAGCTGCACTACTCTTTCACTTTTACAGCCAGCAGAGGAGCAGTTTATCAGGACAGTTCCAAGGCATGCTTCTTTGGTCATCCTCCAGATTAAATATATTCATTTTCAGCCCCTAATTTAAGACTGCCATAGTTCGCACAAGGGACTGTTGGTTATGTACAGAATCACAGTAATCTGCAGCTGGCGTTGGTGTTACATCACCATTTGCACTTACATATACCAGGGAAATAACTTGTCAGGATTGGGAAACTGTAGAACACCAGAGCTGAAGGATGCATTTAAAAATCCCCAAGAATCCAGTGGCAAGCTGGCTACATGCCATAAGTGTGCTCCATTGTGTTTTGTGTTCAGTTTTAAACAGTGAGAGAGCAGAGTTCCCTTATTTTTTTTAAATACTTGGCTTTCCAGGTTTTGGATAACTAGTTTTCCAATTTACATGGTTTAAGCAGAATTACATCCATTTCTGTGTAGTTTGTTGTGATGGTCTGACTGACATACTTCACTGTTCCTACAATCATTTTTATTTGCATCAAGTAAAAGCTTTGGAAGGCAGAGAGAGACTCCATTCGCGAGTACTTTTTTCCACTATAAACAATACAGGGTAAACATACCTACTCTTTTATTGTGCTTGTTAATTTGCTTCTTATAAAAATGAATTTTGCTAGTTATAAATTACTTCTATCATATTGTGTGGTAATTAGCGAACTTCATTTGATTTAGCAAATAATGTATTAGTTAAGCATTCACAGCTATAAAACTAGATAATTTACATTCACTAGTGTGTGTTGAGTACTTAATTTTATATATACTTATACCAATGAAAGAGCAAGTTTCTTTTCAGTTATAACTAAAACTATGCAAAAGATTTCACATTTGGAGAAGTCGGAAACTGCCAAAAATAAATGTTTAGTTTGCATCCAGGGTGCAGTCACTTTGGAGTTAATTATAGTTCTTAAAAAGACGTAGAGTTTGCCCCACACATTGGGGGGCTGGGGATGTCTGTTTCAGTATTTGTGGCTTATTTCTTTGTGGCATTTTGGTTTATTGAGAACCTCAGTGGGACGTATTTCAGTCTTTTTCATAGATTTATAGATTGTTACTAAGCTAATGACCAAGAGGAGCTTACTAAGCCTAGCCAAGTTTTTTCTGAAAGAATAATGACGCCCTGTATATTAATAGGACATTGTGGACCAGGCATTTATATGCTTCCTCTGTCCATAATGAACACGGGTGCCAGGTGAGATGTAAAATTTCCATTCCCTATCCATTGGTCTAGGTTGTGCTTAAATTGAGTAATAGATGAACTCAGTGGATGGGATGCCTTTTCCATAGGAGGGGCTGTCCCTGGGACACATATGTCTGTCTAGCATGTTCTGTTTGTCACAGACAAAATTCAAGCTCTTAGACGTTGTATTCCTGGTACTTTTGGACATACGATTATGCAGGAGATTCATAAGTAAGGGGTGTACAAATGGCTAGTAAGCCAGGCATAGATCACCCCTCTGCATTCCATAGGAGACTGAATAGAGGGAAAGGGCATTAAGGAACTCTGCATAAGGCAGGTTTGTTATGCGATTTTGGAGGTATACACACCTACTTCGGAGGTACAGGCTTGTTGCATCTTGTATCCTTTTTGTAAGGAACTCCGAGGTGTCTCTAGTTGCTGCATATGCCTGGTCAGATACATACTGAAGGGAGCATTGTATTATATTTTTGGTCTGATAAGGCAGAGTACAGTGGGATAATGACCTACCTAGATGCTATGCCTTTACTTATAAGCTATGCAACATAGAAGGATTTCCTCACCATTTTGGCCACATGGTGGCTTAAGGTAAGGCTACTGTCTACGTGTGTGCCCAGATCCCTGACCACTAGGTCAACTGTTAGGGGCATATTATAAACATAGTGATTAGATGGGAAGGTTGACTTTCCAAAGGATAACAATTATGCATTTCTTAGAACTGAGTTTAAGACCATGGCTTTGGCATCTTGACAGGAGAGGTACATTGAGAAGGTCACCAAGTCTGTAATAAATGTAGGCAAAGATATACAGTAGTGCAGTAATGGTGTTTTATAGTTATAGACTGGAATATTGTTGAGAAAAGCTGAGAGTATTTAAATCACTTTATGATGAGTAGAAATGTATATAACAGAAACTGAATTACTGAGGTTAGACAAATAAGAGAAATCTGTTTGTAGTTCTCACTAAAAATAGTAGTAGAATAAGTAATAGGAGCAGATATTGTATGGTGTTCATCATTATTGATCACAGCTGAAGTAGCCTTAGTTGTATGGGTTATATCCTGTGAAGGATGTAGCACCTGTCCAGCTTTCAAAGCTGAAGACACGTTCCATATGCCCAAACCGTTAGTTAGCTTGAGCAGAGCTGGAAAAAATAGGATCTGAAGTAGTTAGACTTCATTTGATCATCAATCTGTGGGTTTCGGATCCAAGCTCCAAGCTCCTCCCCCTTACCCATACTATACTGCAACCTCCTTCCAACCCTCAGATCTCATTTGCTGTGGCTTCACCAAGACGTGATCATCAATCTGTGGGTTTCGGATCCAAGCTCCAAGCTCCTCCCCCTTACCCATACTATACTGCAACCTCCTTCCAACCCTCAGATCTCATTTGCTGTGGCTTCACCAAGACGTGATCTCTGAGCTACAGGCAGGTAGAGTAGGGTTTTCCTTCTTTAACTGTGCATAAGTTAGTTTAGTGTGTATGGGTAGTGTTTACCTTCCCCTTTCTTCCTCCCCCCCGGGTTTTCCGTTCAAAAAAAAAAAAAGTAGTAAAGCTTTGTGTTTTTTAGTTAGTGTAGGCCTCCTTTTCTCGCCTTTGCTGTGTGTGTGTGTGTGTGTTTGTAGGTAGGACTTTAGTTAGCCTTATTTGTTGTTGTGGGGTTTGAGATGTCGGACCCTCAAAAGCCAACTTTCTACAAATGCACAGAGTGTGGCTATAGGTTGTCCCTGGGTGATGGCCACACACTGTGCGTCGTATGTTTGGGGGTTCCCCACCTTTCTTCAGGCTGCAAAATTTGTACAGCCTTTAATCCTTGGGTCCTGCAGGATCGCAGGGCCAAGTTAATTTTGGCTGGGCTTCTCCCAGCAGAAACTGCTTCTTCTTCTTCCTCTACAGCCAGGGCTGTGTCCATATCAGCTCCGGGTCCTCCTCCCCTGTCCAGGACTCACACTCCCGTTTCTAAACAGGGTGACAAAGAGGCCAGGAAGGAGAAGCATAGGGAGAGAGATAGAGAAATGGAGAGAGAGAAAGAGAGAGACAAAGATAGGGGTCGGAAGAGACCAGCGGATCCGTTGGATCTTTCGGGTCCTCCTGTTAAAGTGGTCACTACCCCGGACAAGACTTCTAAGCCGTCTTCCCCTTGGCTCCATTCCACTAGATGGTCTCTGGAGCCGGAGGAGGAGGTTCGGCCTGCTTCGAGGTCATTCTTGCATATGCCCTCTCGGCTGGTGTCTGTGGCGTCCTCCAGATCGACAAGAAGCCTCTCGGAGGCTGACAAGGACTGCATGATGAGAAGGTGTATACAGACTCAGTTGCAGATGCGAATGTTGCTGGCTCCCCCTCCTGCCAGCAGGGAGTTCGGCTCCGATAGCTCCTTCTCCGATCCATCCCCGGGTTTCAGAGTCCCTGGATCTGAGGAGCCCCGGAGTCAGGGGTTTGCGCCAATGGTTCCTCCAACCTCGACACCGGCCATGCCCTCGAGTTTGTCGGATCCGAGCTCTCGGAGCCGTAATTTCGGCGTTGGATCGGGGGGGTGAGTGTATCATCAGCTCCGTTATGGTCAGGACATACCATTCCTCTGGGTCCGTCTGTTCCAGATTCGGCTCTGATCCCTTTGTCGGATCCGAGGGGCACGGTTACTCATCCTTCTAGTTTCAGAGAAGCCGGTTCCCTTTCGGCCTAAGACATTGTGGAGAGGGTTCTCTCAGGAGGATCAAGACCCCTCACTCTTTTCCTCGGAGTCCATCCCTGCTCCCTTGTTGCTGAGTGTGTCTTTGATCATTCCATCCTGTCAGGGACAGCCTGTGTCTGATACGCCCCAGGCGGTTCCCCTTGAGGAATATGAAACTGTTTGTGAGCCCTCCCCGGAGAGCCCCCCCCAAGGAGATTCTTCGCAAATGCAAGTGCAGGAGAAGGCACATGGACTCCTCCAAGTCCCTCACAGAGGATACTGACTTGGAGGAAAGGGAAGGCTCCCTCAGATCACCTCCCAAAGATGTTTCATTTGGAGACATAATGGAAATCCTCCGTCAGAGGGGAGGTTGGTCCGCCCAAAAGCCTTCCTCGGATGAGTCAGTATTCCTGGAGGCATTCAACGCAGGCCCATCTAAGTCTTGGGTGTCCTCCCCGGCTGATCCTCTGGTGGACCTCATTACCACCAGAGCTTGGAAGGAGCCAGACACTGTAGAACCTATACCTAAAAGGCCAGACAAGATTTTGAGCCCTCCTACAGCTAAGACTGCATGGAGTAAGGGTTCCCCAGTTGATGCCATGGTGGTGGCGGCGGCCACGAAAAAGGAACTGGCTCAGGAGAGTTTCTCGGTCCATCCTCCAGACAAGGAGTCTAGGGCAATGGATCGACTCGGAAAGTGGACATATGCTTCAGCTACCTTTGCCATAAGGGCGCTGAACTGCATGGCCCATGTGATCAGACTTCAGTGCGACCTAGTGAAAGAGTACGCTGAATCTCACCCGGAGTCCGTTTTGGCCAAACATAAACGCTCATTCTCGGCACATATGGCCACTCTTAAGTCGGTGACTAACATTTCCATGCGTGTACTCTCTCATGCCACCGAGGGAGCCACTAGGGTGGCCGGGTCTGGCATTGCCATAAGGCGTCACGCCTGGCTCCGGTTTTGCGATTTTTCAGAACCTTTCAAGGGGGTTTTCTCGAATGCCCATTGTGACAGTTCGACCCTGTTCGGGAAGACCATCCGAGATACACTAGTCCAGAGTGAGAAGGACAGGAAGAACACTGTTGGCCGTCGGGATTCGCTTCTCTAACCCTCAAAGGTCCTTTTCCAGAAATCAGTGAGGGCAAAAGAAGTTGTGGTTCCGGAAGTCTCAGCATTCCTGGGACAGTCCAGACTCGTTTTCACCTAGAGGCAGAGGGGGACAAGGTGGACGCCGGCCCAGAGGAGGACCAAAGAATTTTGGGTCACGGGAACCATTCTCAGATCGACATGAGCAGCAGCCCTGAGGGGTTGCCCGACTACTCCACTCTGGAGGCAGTCGGGGGTTGTTTTTCGAAGCACCTAGCTCAATGGGAGTCCATAACATCAGACCGCTGGGTGCTTCAGGTAATATCCAGAGGTTATTCCATTCCCTTTCTGACCAGTCCCTTACCTCCAGCGCACCTCCCAGATGTTCCACTCGCTCAAAGGGAGGTGGCAGCTTTAGAAATAGAAAAGCTGCTAAGCAAAAGAGCAATCTAGCCGGTCCCCCCAGATCAGTCTGGATCAGGCATCTATTCCAGGTTCTTTTTGGTGCCAAAAAAGACAGGGGACCTGAGGCCGGTTCTTGACCTATCCACATTGAACCTGTCTGTTGCTAAGGAGAAGTTCCAGATGGTCATGTTGCAATCCATCCAGCCGTTCTTGCAGGAGGGAAGACTGGATGTGCTCTGTAGACCTCAAGGATGCGTACTACCACATTATGATGGACAGGCAATCCAGGAGGTTTCTCCGCTTTCGGCATAGAGCCAGTCACTACCAGTTCAGGGTCCTACCCTTCGATGTCCTTCAAGGATGCATCTGCAGTCATAACATATGGGTTGTCCTGCCTCAGGCAGCCCTTCGGTCGGCCGGATTCCAAAGTCTGGGTCTGGCCTCGGCTGATGTCGTCGCACTTCACCTGACGTCATAGCTCCTGGGGTATAAAGGCATCAGCCAATGCCATTTTCCTCAGTCTTTCTTGCCGCGCGGTGCCCGAAGCAGAAGCTGTTTGCAAGTGCCGGTCGGTCAGATCCAGAGATTTCAACTACCGAAGACTTCTAAAAAAGCTAAGTACCCCATTGGGGACTCTTTCTTGCCTCAGCCGATGTCAGACAAAGTAAATAATTGTTTAACTTGTGGGAAACAAATACCTCATAAGGATTTCCACTCTTACTGCCTTCCTTGCTTAGGCCCAGACCACAATGTATCAGCTTGTTTAGCCTGTGCTTCCTTCAACCGACGGACACTTAGACGTCGGTCGGAGTTTGCAGAAGAGTTTTTTGGCTCCGCTTTTGCATATAAAATGCCGTCGGAGACTCCGACTACACATTTAGCTAAAAAACGCAAGGAAAAGGACCGACACTCGCGGCCCGTGGTTTCGGCTGAAACCACGGTTAGGCCTACCGCGAGTGTCTCTGTTTCGGCTGAGACCGAGACCTTGGTTCTCCCTTCAGCCGAAAGCATGCCTCCGACAACCGAGGCCACACAGGCCATGACTGAGTCGGCTACAGAAACTCCTACTGAAGAAGCAGGCACACAAGATTTGTCCGACACTATTCCATTGGACATCTCTACTCCTGCACGTGGGGCAGCTAGACCCCCTGCTTCTATGTCTATCAAGGCCTTTTCCAGGGCTAAAGCAGCAAAACTTTCCAAGGCCTTACCTACAAAGGTTCCCTCTCACAGGCCTACTTCAAGTACTCAGATTCTCAGCCTTGCTGAGGACCTTATTTCTCTGATCAGGGGATCCAAACCTCACCCAGACAGGGCCTCACAAGCCCCTCCTGAAAAGAGGCCTAGGACTGAACCCCCTGAACCTCTCTCCACTGACTATTCCTCGGATGGTTCAGATTTATCTGACCATCAGGAAGGCCCATACTCACCTTATGAGGATTCTGATGCAGAAGACTCCATCCCTTCAGCCTCTCCTCCAGAAGAATTTTCATTTGGGGAAACCCTACACTCTATGAGGGAGCACTTCCAATGGCAGGGTCAGGATTTTTCTGATTCTAGGAAAAGGCTAAGGACTTTCTTACACTTACCACAGCATAGGCCTTTAGCCATACCACCTGTACTATCAGTTGATGATGCATACAATGATGCCAGTACTGCCCCTGATTCTCTTCCCCCGGCCCCTGCCAAACCTGACAGATACTACAGGGTCCCGGATTCTCACTTCCACTTGTATAAGGCCCATGCTGCAGACCCAGAAACCATTTCTCAGGGCCCTAAGGGTGTTGCAGCTGCCTCTGCCAAAAAACCCCTACCCTCTGAAAGAGAATCTAGAGCATTAGAGAGATGGGGTAAAAAGGTTTATACATCTGCTACTCTTTCTGCCAGGGCTTTAAACTGTCAATTTCACATGATACAGTACCAGGAATTTTTGTTAGATCAGCTGAATAAAAAACTGGCCTCTCCTGAACCTTTAGACCGTAAGTCCCTTTAGGATTTGGTACAAAACTCTCAGCAGGTCAGTAATCATTTCTTGAAATGTGGCTCTGATGCACTGGAGGTTTAATTTAGATCAGCTATGACTGGAGGCTTAATTTAGATCAAAGGCATGCCTGGCTAAAAGAACAATCCTTGCCAGACCATGTTAAGTCAAAACTCCTAGATGCCCCTAAGGAGAAACAAAGTTTATTTGGCTCCCCAGCACAGGAGGTTTTAAAGAAAGTGGAAGAAAAAGCAAAATCTGTCCAAACAGTCAAGGATTTCCTGCAGGTCCAACCTCCGAGGTTCAGCAGAAATTGGCCTTCAAAGAATTGGTCCTTTCCAGACACCTCTAGAGCACAGAGAGGCAGAAATGGGCGCCCAAGAGGCAGAGGTCAATCTAGGGGTGCCTACAGGGGTCGTCAGTGGCAACCTGCCAACCAGAGAAGTGCCGCCACAGCTGAGACTGCAACTACTTCCACAAGACAGACACAATGACTTGACTCTGATTCCGCCTACCAGGGAACAACTGGAAGCACCCTTGGGCGGAAAGCTAGCTTTATTTTCAAAAAACTGGCATTGTATTACAGGAGACAAATGGACTTTGCAAACAATAGACAAGGGCTACAGGTTTCACTTCCACACTCTACCAAAAAAGAGAGGAATGCCAAACCTTCCACCAAGCCAGAAATCAGAGGCTCTAAAACAAATCATCAGCTTACTAAGGATGAGAGCAGTAGAAAAGGTACCATCTATGGAACAAGGCCAAGGATTTTACTCCAGACTATTCCTTGTACCAAGAAAAGAAAATCAATGGAGGCCTATTCTCGACTTGTCCGCACTGAACACATATCTCATTGTTCCAAAATTCAAAATGCTGACCCTACAGCAACTTCTTCCCATGTTGGGCAAGGAGTCTTGGCTGGTGACTCTAGATCTCAAGGAGGCATACCTGCACGTCCCTATATGACCAGATTGCAGAAGACACCTCAGATTTCTTGCAGGATCAGAGCATTATCAATTCTCAGCATTGCTCTTTGGCTTATCTACTGCGCCCAGAGTATTCACGAAATGCCTGGCATCAGTAATTGCTCATTGCAGGCTTCAGGGAATTCAAATCTACCCATACTGGACGACTGCCTAATACAAGCGGACAACAAGACAAAAATAATAAAGGATTTGGCCTATGTCATACAACTGCTGCAAGCCTTGGGATACACAGTCAACATACAAAAGTCAAGACTAGTGCCATCCCAAAGGATAACATTTTTGGGTGCAGAACTGGACACAATAGCTCAGATGGCTTTTCTCACAGAGGAAAAACAAAAGCCAACTACCAGTCTATTTCATGGCATTAACAAAACAAACTCAGCTTACTGCAAGGAAAGTCCTGCAGGCCCTGGGTTACATGGCATCCTGCATAATCTTGATCCCGCATGCCAGGCTGCATATGAGAAAACTACAATGGTACCTGAGGAATGTATGGTCTCAACACAAGCACAGTCTAGAAGCCCTGATTCCAATCATTCCATGCCTGCACAAAGAATTCCTGTGGTGGGCTCAGGCCTGCCAGATAAACAGAGGATTGCCTTTCCACAAACCACATCCAAGGCAGACCATTACCACGGACACCTCAGACCTAGGCTGGGGGGCACACATGGAAGACAAGTGTATCCAAGGCCTATGGTCCCAAGACCAGCTGAATCTACACATAAATCTAAAGGAGATGCTGGCAGTGAAGCATGCAATCGAGGCATTCAGTTCATTCCTCCAGCAAGGACACCTGCTGATAAGGACGGACAATACCACAGTCATGTGGTACATCAACAAACAGGGAGGCACACATTCATACCCCCTATGCCGGATGGCAATGGACCTTTGGAACTTAGGCCCAAATCTCAATCACTAGCAGACAGCTTAAGCAGAACTACCACGGATGCTCACGAATGGATGCTGCATCCAGACATCTTCAAAACCATAACAAAGAAATGGGGAATGCCAGAAATAGACCTGTTCGCCTCCCCACTCAACCACCAACTGAAGAAATTCTGCTCAAGAGTATACCACCCATTAGCCTGGAAGGTGGACTCCCTTTCTTTCAGCTGGAAGGCCCTGATGGTATATGCCTTTCCACCTCTCCCATTGATGTACAAAGTTCTATTGAAGATCAGAGAGGAACAGCCAAAGGTAATTCTGATAGCTCCAGACTGGCCAAGGCAACATTGGTACCCACTACTGAGAAGCATGTCTCGGACGAACTCATGGCCTCTACCTCTATGTCCTTTACTTCTAACGCAGAACTACAGGACCCTGCATCCAAACTTAAAAACGCTGCAGCTAACTGCTTGGAAAATTGCATAACGCAAAACCAACCTGTTTTATCTCAGAGGGTTAAGGACATTATCCTGGAGGCTCGCAGACCCCACCACAAGGAAAACATATTCAGCCAAATGGAAGAGATTCCTCATTTGGAGTGCAGCAAAGGGAACAAATGTCACACTGGCAAACCTAGCACACATCCTAGAATACTTAGCAGAACTGTTCCACAATGGCCTGTCCTATTCTTCCATTAAGATTCATGCATCAGCAATTTCAGCAGAGTACAACATGGATCCTCCTGTCTTCTCTCATCCTCTCCTCAGACAGTTTTTGAGAGGGATCAAAAATGTAAAACTTCCAAGGAAACCACCTCTACCTGCATGGGATCTCAATTTTGTGCTAGAAAAATTAACACTTCCTCCCTTCGAACCAGCAGCAACAGCAGACTTACAGTTCTTATCTTGGAAAACTGCCTTCTTGCTAGCAATCACTTCAGCAAGAAGGGTATTCGAGTTACTGGCATTAATGGCAGTGCAGCCTTTTCTCATCTTTCACCAGGATAGTGTGTCTCTGAGAACCAATCCTACTTTTATGCCAAAGGTGGTATCCAGGGTATCCTTGAACCAAGCTATTCATTTACCTACATTCTTCCCCAACCCACAGAACAGGGGGGAAAAACTACTACACACCTTGGATGTACACAGACAACTGCGCTACTATCTGGACAGAACTAAGGCCAGCAGAAAAACTGACCAGCTTCTGGTAGCATATAAAACAGGAGTGCAAGGGAAAGCAATTTCAAAACAGACAATCTCAAAATGGATAGGAAATTGCATTCGATTCTGCTACTCATTTCATGGAAAGACAACTCCTGAAAATATCAGGCCTCACTCCACAAGAGCTACAGCCACCACTACAGCTTTCCTACGAGGAGTGGCTACCAAAGACATTTTAGAAGCTGCTACTTGGAGCTCCGTGCATACATTTGCCAAGCATTACAATCTTCCTTTATACTCCAGATCCCGAGCAGGTTTTGCAACTGCTGTTTTACAACGGATCTTAACTACACCATCATTATCTTAGTGCCTCCTCCCCCAGTTTGGCTATGGTATTCTACCCATATGTTATGACTGCAGTTGCATCCTTGAAGGACATAGTACAGTTTTGTACCTACCATAATTGTAGATGTCCGATAGGTATGCATCTGCAGTCAGGATTACCCACCCTCCTTCCCCTCTGTGGTATTCCTAGGGTACTTACCCCTCTCTTAGCTAACTGGGGGAATCTATTATGGTGTATTTGTTTGTATGTATATATACTTTTTGTTTTCTACTGTTTGGAATTTGCTACTTTTATACAAATTTAGCCTTCCTTGAGGGCACCTGGCATCTGGGGCAAGAAACACTGAGGAAAATGGCGTCGGCTGATGCCTTTATACCCCAGGAGCTATGACGTCGGGTGAAGTGCGACATCAGCCGAGGCCAGACCCAGACTTTGGAATCCGGCCGACCGAAGGGCTGCCTGAGGCAGGACAACCCATATGTTATGACTGCAGATGCATACCTATCGGACATCTACATTTATGGTAGGTACAAAACTGTACTTTCTCACCACAGCCCCCAGGGTGTTTACCAAGGTCATGGCAGTTGTAGCGGCCCACCTGAGACTTCAGGGCATTCAGGTCTTTCCATACCTGGACTATTGGCTCTTCACCACCCCCTCCAGGCATCGACTTGTTCAAGCCAGAAATTCTTTCCTTCAGCTGTCAAATTTACTGGGTATCACGATAAACATTGCAAAATCCTCTCATCAGCCCTTTCAGATTCTGGACTTTATAGGGGCAAGAATAGATTCTTTCCAGGCCAATGTATTTTTGACTCCAGACAGACTTTGGAACCTCACCCTCCATGTATTGGCACGTCTTCAGACATCACCCCCCAGCAGAACTAGATGTTCTTCATGTTTCACTCAGTCGGCCTGATTATCAAAGTCTTGGGTCCTGTGTCAGCTGCTGTCACATCTTCCGTGACGTCAGGTAGTCAGGGGTATAAAGCATGCAGTCGACGCCATTACATCAGTCTTTCTTGCCGTGCGGTGCCCGAAGCAGAAGCAGTTCGCAAGTACCGTTCAGCCGACTCCTGAAATTCTGATTTTCGAGTTTCAGAACCGAAGTCTTCAGCTAAAGCTAAGTACCCCGTTGGGGAAACTTTTTCTTGCTCTAAACCGATGTCAGTAAAAGTCAATAATTGTATTTCTTGTGGAAAGCAAATACCTCATAAGGATTTTCATTCATACTGTATTCCTTGCCTAGGCCCTGACCACAACGTACCTCGCTGTTGGTTTTGTGCCTTATTTAAGCAACAAACTATCCATCATTGGTATATTTATGCTTCTAAATATTTTGGTTCAATTATCCAGATATGTCGTCGGTAAGTCATCCGACTACCGACATTACGAAAAAACGCAAAGATAAAGACAGGCCGCCTAGGTCCAAAACTGCTGACAACGCTTCTCCTAAGCCAGTCGCCAGTTCGCCGGTACTCAGTGAGGCGCTTTCGCAGCCCCTGATACCCACTACTTCAGATTTGCAGGCCTCTACTAAGACCCTTTCAGAGTCCGGTATGCTGCGAGATGCTTCAACTGTGGAACCTGCGGATGTCTCTACCTTGGATGGGTCCAGAGCCGCTGTGCAGGCACTGGCTTCTGAGGGTGTATTCAGGCCTACTGACTTGCATATTAAACCAACGCTATCTTCTTCTTCAAGGCCTAAAACTCGAACCATGCCTAGAAAACCAACGCCCAGACAGTATGGTCAGGCCTCTAGCCTCTATGCCTAAAAAAACAAATGATAAGAATGGCTGAAGACCTTATTAATTTAATCAGGGGAAGCCAACCTAACCCCTTCTAAGAGACCTAGGACTGAATTTGCTTATAATACTTCTGACCAGGATTCTAAAATTTCTGCTTCCTCGACCAGGATTTACCCTTATCTACCTATGAGGATTCTGATGCAGAGAACTGTATTCCCCCTGCTTCCCCCCAGAGGATTTCTCTTTTGGTGATACAATGCATACTCTTATGGAGCATTTTCGCTGGGAAAGCCAGGATTACACTGATTTTAAAAAGAGGCTTAGGGATTTCTTACTCCTGCCTCAACACAGGCCTTTAACCATCCCTCCTGTACTAGACATTGTTGATGATGCCTTTTCGGAATCTAGCTTAGCCCCTGACTCTCTACCTCCTGCTCCCAGAAAACCTGATAGATATTACAGGGTTTCTGACTCTCACACGTTCCTTTTAATAATCCTACTGTGGATCCTTAGACCATTTAACAGGGACACAAGGACATTAAGGCTACTACTACCAAAAATCCTACCCCTTCTGATAGAGACTCCAGGGTGCTGGATAGATGAGGTAAGAAGGTATACACTTCTGCAACCTTGGCCATTAGGGCCTTAAGCTTAAACAGAAAATTATGTTGATTCCTGACTGTGCTGAAAATAAGGATTTACAGGATTTAATGCATTCTGCTGACCAGGTTGGAAAACATACTTTGCAGTGTGGTTTTGATTCACTAGAGGCATCTTGCAGGGCCGCTGTCACTGGGTCTGTACTTAGAAGGCATGCTTGGCGTAAGGAGCAATCTTTGCCAGATCATGTTAAAGCTAAATTGCTGGATGCTCCCTTAAACCAGGACCGTCTGACAACAAAGCAGAAGAAGTTCTTAAGATTGAGGAAAAAGCTAAATCTATGCAAACTGTTAAAGATTTCCTACAAGTACGGCCTCCAAGATTTAGTAGGCATTGGCCCTCTAAGAATTGGTCCTTTCCTGCCTCTTCCAGGCCTTCTCAGTCCAAACCCAGAACCAGCAGAACATCCAGGTGTCAGTCCCAGGGTACACATAGGACTAAGCAGTGGGGGGCTCCCACTTCCAAATCAGGGAGTAGTAAGACTCCCCCCTATGGTAAGCTGTCTCAATGACTTAACTTTAAAACTTCCAAGCACTTCTTAACTGAATGCTTCTTTAGGGGGAAAGATTGCTCTGCAGGCCAAAAACTGGGAACTCATTACCCAGGACAAATGGGTTTTAAATATAGTTTCCCAAGGATACAGATTTCACTTCACACATTACCAACCCCAAATGGTTGGCCAGCTCTGCCCCCATATCAGTGGGCAGAGGCTCAAAAGCAAGTATTCTCTCTCTTAAGCATAAAGGCTATTCAGACTGTGCCAGAAAAAGAAAAGGGACAAGGTTTCTACTCAAGACTTTTCCTGGTACCCAGAAAAGACAATTCATGGCGTCCTATCCTGGACCTTTCTATCTTAAACACCTTTTTAGTGATTCCAAAATTCAAGATTCTAAGTCTTCGCCAGTTGCTCCTTATGTTAGGCAAAGATGCCTGGTTGGCAACATTGGATTTAAGGAAGCCTACCTGCACATCTCAGTCAAGGGATCTTGCAGAAGATACCTACATTTCAAAGCAGGCTACATGCACTATCAGTTCTCTGCACTGCCCTTTGACTTATCTACTGCACCCAGGGTATTCACAAATTGCCTAGCTACAGTCATTGCATTTTGCAGGCAAATAAATATTCAATTATACCCATACCTGGACGATTGTCTAATTCAGGCAGAAAGCCAGGACACTTTTGAATCATCTGTCAGTTGTACAAAAGGTGCTAACTTGTCTGGGGTACACCATAAACAAAAAGAAATCACATCTGGTACCCTGTCAACAAATTATATTCCTGGGAGCAAGCTTGAACACAACTTCCCAGATGGCTTTCCTCACGCCAGAGAAACAAATTCATTTGAAAACTTACTTCAAACTAATGGCCACAAAGACCCTGCTATCTGCAAGGCAAATACTGTAAGCCTTGGGGTTCATGGTCTCCTACATTCTAATTCCATATGCAAGGCTGCATATGAGGAAAAGTATGTAAAAAGCCTACGGTGTGAACATTCTCAGGATCTAAAAGCAATGATTCCTATCATACCTTGCTTACAGTTAGAGTTCTTTCGTGGGCAGAGGCCTGCCACCAAAACAAGGGACTACCATTCACTCTACCCCCTGCCACCCAAATCCTAACAACAGACACATCAGACTATGCATGGGGGGCTCACCTGGCAGGGAAGTGCATTCAGGGCAAATGGAACCCAAGTCAAATGCACCTGCATATCAATCAAAAAGAAATGTTAGCTGTACAGAACGCACTAACAGCCTTCAAGGACCACATTCTTCCAGGACAGTTAATGGTAAAGACGGACAACACCACTGTTATGTGGTACATAAACAAGCGGAGGGGGGTACCTATTCTTACCCCCTCTGCAGACTAGCCATGGCTCTGTGGAACACAGCCTTGAGCTACCAAGTGCGTCTGCAGGCTCAATTCCTGCCAGGAAAACTAAATACACTGGCAGACGAACTAAGCCAAAATCTCATGGACCCACCCGAGTGGAAACTGGAACCAAAGACTTTCAACGTGTTGATAAACAAATGGGGGAACCCAGATATAGACCTGTTTGCCTCCCCCCAGAACTACCAATTGGGCAAATTCTGTACAAGGACTCCCCACAAACAAGCTTGGAAAGTGGATGCTCTGAACTTCAGCTGGAAAAATCTATCAGTTTATGCCTTCCCCCTCTGCCTCTCCTCTCCAAAGTACTACTAAAGATCAAACAGGACAAACCAAGGACGATACTGATTGCACCAGACTGGCCACGCAAACACTGGTACCCCCTCTTGCGCAGTGTGTCACTGCTGGCTCCATGGCACCTGCCTCAGACCCCTACCCTGCTGTCACAGCAGGAGAGCCAGATTCTGGACCCTCAGCTTCAAACCCTGAACCTGGCAGCCTGGCTAATTACATAATCTCTCCGTTACCATCCCTCAGTAAACAAGTGTTGGATGTCATTTTGGAGGCAAGGAGGCCTAGCACTAGAAATTCGTATGCTGAAAAATGGAAAAAATTCTATGCCTGGAACCAAACTCAAGGGATGGGCACAGCAGCACCCAAACCTACCTCAGATTCTTCAATACTTAACTGAGATGCTTCGCAAGGGCCTTTCTTTTTCCTCCAGAATTCATGCCTCAGCCATTTCAGCTCATTACAACACACAGCCACCCCTCTTCTCTCACCCACTGCTCAAGCAGTTCCTCAAAGGGGCCAAAAACTTAAGACCACCCAGGAGAGCCCAACCCCAGCCTGGGACCTTAACTTTGTATTGGAAAAACTCACTCTTCCTCCTTTTGAGCCAGCTGCAAGATGTTGTGCCTTTCGGCTTTTCCCGGTTAGGGGTTACCACAGCGGAACTCCGGTCCGCTAATGATTGGCAGTAGATTTTTACGTGCCGAGTTGCCGGCCCTGATGCACAACCTTCAATGAAGGTACGCCCATTCACGCATGTCTCCACACAGAAGACACTCTAGCTGAGAATTGAACAGGACAACGCCTTACTGTGAGGCGACAATGCTACCGCAGCACCACCACCGCAGTCTTTTGAGCCAGCTGCAAGTGCAGAGTTAAAATTCCTTTCCTGGAAAACAGCCTTCCTTTTAGCAATCACTTCAGCAAGAAGGGTATCTGAATTACAGGCCCTTATGGCAGTGGAGCCTTTCATCATCTTTCATGCGGACAGGGTGTCCCTCGGGACCAGTCCCTCCTTCATGCCCAAGGTGGTATCCAGTGTGGCTCTTAATTAGTCCATTCATTTGCCAACCTTCTTTTCTAATCCACAGAACAAAGGGGAATGCATACTGCACTCCTTAGATGTGCACAGACAACTTAGATTTTACTTGGACAGGACTAAACCTCAAAGGAAATCTGAACCCCTGTGCCCCTGCAGCAAATGCCTCCAGCAGTTGAAGGCCATTTCAAAGCAAACCATTTCTAAATGGATAGGCCATTGCATTAATTTCTGCTATAAGCACCATGGAAAACCTATCCCACAGGGGATTAGACCCCATTCAACCAGGGCTGCATCTACCTCTACAGCCTTTCTCAGAGGTGTCCCTACCAGGGACATCCTAGAAGCTGCTACCTGGAGTTCTGTACATACTTTCAGCAATCATTACCATTTGCATATTTTCTCTAAATCCAGAGCAGGCTTTGCCACTGCAGTCTTGCAGGGCCTTATAGCTGGTCCTAATGCTATCTAAATTCTTCCTCCCATCCTTAGCTTTGGGAGTCTACCCAAATGTGATGACTGCAACAGTGAAACATGAAGAACATAGTACAGTTGTGTACACTTACCATAAATGTTGATGTTCGAGTGTATTCACTGTTGCAGTCCTGGTTACCCTCCTTCCAGCCCCCTGACTTCTTTTGTCTGTACCTCTACTCCTTTACTATGCTCTTTACTATGCTTAAAAGCTTTTTGGTGTATTTGCTTTTTTATTGGAGGTATACCGTTGTATATTTATATTTAATTGCTTCCCATTAGGGGGGCACCTGACATCTGGGGCAAGAAAAACTGATGTAATGGCATCGGCTGCATGCTTTATACCCCTGACTACCTGATGTCACAGAAGATGAGACAGCAACTAACGCAGGACCCAAGACTTTGATAATCAGGCCGACTGAGGGCTACTGCAAGCAGATAACCCAAATGTGATGACTGCAACAGTGAATACACTTGAACATCTACATTTATGGTAAGTGTACACAACTGTACTTTCTGAAGGCCTTTGAGTTCATGGCAGCAGCTCTAAATCTGGTTCCTTGTGCATGTCTACACATGAGGGTGTTACAGTGGACGTTACAAGTTCAGTGGTCTCTGTTATACCAACCCTTAAGTTACCCGATTCCTCTAAGCAAGGTGTGCAAGACTTCCCTCATCTGGTGGCTTCAATCCTAGGATCTTCGGGAAGGACACCCCTTTATTGCGACCCCGCCCCCAAGCCATGGTGACGACGGACGCCTCCCGTCTATGGTGAGGGGGTGCACTCCTCGGGCAGGACTGTCCAAGGCATGTGGTCCCCAAATGAGACTGTTCTGCATATCAGTGTTCTAGAGATGAGGGCGGTCCTTCTGGTGTTGCAGGCCCTTCATGCTTCTGTCCCTGTGGGAACGATTGCAGTTCAGTCAGACAACATGTCAGTAGTAAGGTACATCAACAAACGGGGGGAACCAGGTCCTACCCAATTTGTCGAGAGGCCATGAGAGTGTGGGAATGGGCAATCTCCACCAACCATTTTCTGATATCGCACATTCCAGGTCACTCCAACATTTTGGCGGACAGACTGAGCAAGGACTGTCCTTTTACCCTACGAGTGGTCTCTGAACCCTTGTGTAGCAGAACAGATCTTCCTCAAGTGGGGTCAGCCTTGCTGTGATCTCTCTGCATCGCCGTCCAACGCGAAGTGCAGCGATTTTTTTCGCTCTGATTCCCCCTCAGGGGGAAGCCCCCTGAGACGCTCTTGTCCATGCTTGGCCACCTGGTCGTCTTTATGCGTATCCCCGCTACCTCTAATGACAATTCTTGCAGAAAGCATGTCGGTTGGGGAGCAGGATTATCCTCATAGCCCCGTTCTGGCCTCATCAGGTTTGGTTCCCTTGCCTACGGTCTCATCTAGTAGCTCCGCCCTGGAGATTAGTTCCCATTTTGGATCTCATTTGCCATTCCTCTGGAATTCCTCCTCCGAATCTGGACAGCTTCAAGCTTACTGCTTGGTTGCTCCAGCTCCACTAATTGCCAGGACTCCCAGACTCTCTTCTCCTGTTAAGGCCATTCTGGTGGCGGTGCACAAGTCCACCCGAAAGATGTACCATAGTAAATGGAAGTGTTTTTCCATCTGGGCTTCTCAGAGAGATTTGGATCTGTTTACCACCCCAATTCCAGTGGTATTAGAATTTGTGTCTCAGATTTTCCAGCAGGGTGCCAGCTCTTCCACTGTTAAAGGTCCAGCTGTCAGCTATTTCCCATTTTCATGTAGTAGAGAATTCAGATTCACTAGCTTCTTCTAGGATTTGTAAGACTTTCATCAGACACCTTTTTGCTGAGACCCCCGATTAGGCATCCTTCCCCTCCGTGGGATTTGACCTTGGTTGCGCCTCCATTCGAACCCGCATCAGTTGATTTAAAATTTTTGTTGTGGAAGACAGCCTTCCTAGTGGCTATCACCTTGGCTAGGAGAGTGTCTTAACTTCAAGCCTTGTGTATGAAACCCACATACTTAATTTTTCATAAGGATAGGGTTTCTCTTAAGGACAAATCCTTCTTTCCTCCCTAAAGTCACTTCGGAGTCAAATATCAGTCAGTCTGTTAATCTCCCAGTATTTTTCCCTAATTTTCAAAACAAAGGGGAATACAAACTTCATTTGCTGGATGTCCACAGACAGTTACGCTTTTATTTACATAGGACTAAACCCTTTTGTAAGTCTGATCAGATATTTGTTTCGTTTGCCAAGCCCTTTTTGGGGAAACCAGTTTCGAAGGTGACTCTTGCTAGATGGATTTCACTTTGTATCCTGCTAGTGTACAAGGATCATGGATCACCAGAACCAGACAAGGGTCATGCTCATTCTACTCATTCTATGGCTACTTCTGCTGCTTTCTGGTCCAGAGTTTCTCTGGATGACATTTGTTCAGTGGCTACCTGGGCTTCCTCTCACACTTTTATTACTCATTATAAGTTGAACATGGTATCTAGAGGAAGGGCTTCTTTTAGGTTCATAGGTTCATAGGTAGATACTAGGCTATCTGCCCTAGGACATTTATAAGCCTAGCCAGAGTGTATTTGGCTTCCACCTCCCTATTAGATTAGCCTACTGTGCCTCTGTAAAGTAGGTCACAGAAGGTACCCTTTTAACATTAGTTTACTGTGCCTCTGTCTAGCAGGGACACAGGAGAGATCCCAGGGGTGAATTTGCAATTTCCCATCCACGCGTCCAAATTTCGCTTGAGGGTCAGTGAGGGGTTATGTCTAACATGAATTGGGATTCTATTCCAGAGTGAGGGGAGCCTCTGGGAAATGAATCTGACCCTCCAGCATGTCCTGTTTATTTTTGTGCTGAGGTTTAGGTCCCTGGAGCGTGTAGCTGTAAGGGACTTGGATTTTTTGAGGTGGAGCATGTCCATTAATTCTGGGTTTGACATGGCTTTGTACGTCAGGCATAGATAGTCTCTGAGTAGGCAGTAAGCAACTGAGTAGAGCTGGAGTTTCTTTAGTCGAGCTGCATAGGACATCTATTTGTAGCCCATGATCCTCTTGGTGAGGTACTTTTGGGGTCTCTCCAGTTGCTGCAGTGGTTCTGCAGTGCTCCAAAATATCCTTCCATAAGGGCATCCCAAGGACTTTGGTAGCTGGGGACTCTGTTGATGATCAAATGAAGTTAACTACTTCAGATAAAGAAGTTATGTACTCACCATAACGTTCCATCTGAGTAGTTAAGACTTCATTTGTCATCAACCTTCCCTCCCTCCTTCCCCCTGATCTTAGTGGTTTGCGATAGTCTTTGGACTCAGACTTACTGGGTATTGTGAGCTTGGTCTGTGTGATCAGGTCAGGTTATGTCTCTTGGGTTGGTGTGTATCATGTTGTGAGTAGCAAACTCGATCTGAGGGTTGGAAGGAGGTTGCAGCGCAGTATGGTTAAGGGGGAATAGCTTGGAGCTCGGATCTTAGCTTGGAAAGCTGCCGGCTCAGATCCATATTGGATCCAAAACCCACAGGTTGGTGACAAATGAAGTCTAACTACTTAGATGGAACATTATGTTGAGTACATAACTTCTTTTTTGGGTGCCCTTAAAAGATTTCCTGATGCCAAAAAGTGTTCCTGTTGTGGGTTTTCAAGGATCGACACTCAGCTAATAGTATTCCATTGCTGGGCAGATAAGTTCCCTTCAGAGACAAAAACAACTCTTTTTACTTTTTTGATATAAAGTAAACTTTTTCTGTACAAGTAATTTTAAGCTAAAAAGGGTTTGTTGACTCTCACTTGACTTTTATTAACTTTAAGTGGAGGATTAGTAACTTTTTAACAGGAGTGTTACTTTTTACTTTTGTGGGAAAGAGTTGTTTAAACTAACTCAGAACTATTTTTTCTTTGGTAAAATGTTATTTTACTTTTGGGCCCTTCCAGTTCTGGTGTTTCTGGTAAAAAAGAAAGCAGTCAACTTAGACTTAACTATGGAATAACCTAACCGGTTCTTTGGTGGTTGTTCTTGAGCCACAGAAAGACAATTATTAAGCAGTTTTTGCCAACACATTAGTCTATTAAAGTGCCTTAACCACAGATAGGTGATTCTGCTTTGGCCATTACTGGTCTCTCAGACCATTTTTTTTTCTTGGCTCACTTTGGTGTAGTTCCCACGGCCACCATGAACCGGGGGTTAAACATGTCCTATATGGCTGTTGCATATTGCTTTATGGGCAAGGAAGAACCACTCTTGTCAATCCAGGGAGAAGAGACAAGGAATGCCTGAATGCTATACCTATCCATAGCGAGTTTTTTCTTCCTGGCAAAAGTGGGTCTGCTTCAAAATATTTTGTCAAAAAGATGCATTTCTTCTGTTTTAGTTACTTTGGACAGGCATAGTTTATTGGGCTTAGCTCAATGTTTAGTTTTAGTTCATGCTGTGGACCCTTGCATTTCTAGTGTTTCTGGTCACTGTCCGAAGTGGTTCAAGATTTGAACCAAAAAATGATTATGAAGGAACTTGGACAGACCCTTACAAATGGAAGTTGAGTCTCAGGGTATCTTCCCAGGAATTGAACCATCTGTGGGGAACACATCAAATAGATTTTTTTGCCTCCACTCACAACAGTCAGTTGGCAAATGTCTGCTCGAACAGATGCCTTTTCTTTTTCTTGGACAAGAACTTTTTTTTTTTTTATCCTTTCCACTAATATCCAGAGTCATCCATAGATCATTGTAGTGGCTTCCTTTCGGCCTAGGCTACAATGCTTCTCCCTTCTTTTGAAAATGTCCAAGGACAATTTTATCATAAGCTTCCTTACAGACTGGACCTGCTCACACAGCACAAGGGGAGTTTGGTAAGTTCCATCTCTAACAACTGCATCTAACTGCCTGGATGTTAGGATCTTAATACTTTGTAGGCACCTATTTTTTTATTACGTTCAGCAAATGTTAAAGAAGGCAAGAAAACCTTCTACTAGAAAATCTTATATTAACAAATGGAAAAGCTTTTCTAGTTAGTGGCAAGACAAAGAACCAGGAGACACTTCCCCTTTAAGACTAATTTCTCTGGTTTTGCATTATTTGTGTGAGTTGTTATCCTGTGGTCTATCTTACTCCTCCTTCAAGCCATTTCAGCATATCTGCCCATGAGTCTCCTTTTTTCAATACACTACCATGTAAAATTGCTTTTAATGGGTTGTTTGCATACCATGCCTCCCAAAAAAAAAAAAAAAAAAAAAACAGATGTCTCCTCCTTGGGATCCTAATTGTATCCTGAAAAAAATTAACTATGGCTCTATTTGAACCAACTCTTCAGGGTTGTCTTGAGGTTCTTAACATGGAAAACAGTTTTGATGATTTCTCTTACTTTTGCATGAAGAGTGTCTTGCTTACGGGCTCTAGTGGTGGGTCATCTTTATCTGATTTTCCACAAATATAGGGTTTCCTTTAGAACTAATCCTTCATTTATGCCTACAGTTGTATCCAAGCTTACTTTCAGCCAAGCTACCCATCTCCCTATCCTCCTTCTGAAACCCATTGACAATTCGGATGTTATCTTGCAGAACTAAAACTTTCATGAGCTCTAATCAGTTCATTTCTTGTGAAGGTAAGAAGAAAGGGCAACCCGTGTGGAAGCAAGCACTTGGTTGTCTCATAAAATTACTTTTTGTTATACCCACCAGAAGGCATTTTCAGGCAGGGTCAATGCTCATTCTACCAGGGCCTTGAGTTTTTCTGTGGCTTTTTGAAAAGGGTTGGATTTTAGAAGTATCCTAGAAGCAACTTGGTCCTCTATATGTACCTTTACAAAGCACTACAGACTGGATTCCTTCTCCAAGTGAAGAACAGGCTTTGCTAAGACTATTCTCCAGGGGCTTCTGGATCCTCATCCCAGTCATTTTAAGCCACTGTAGTCTACTAGTATAGCTAAGGCTACTGCAGAAATGATCGATATCATGAACATAATATAGTTGTGTAGTACACTTAATAGACGTTCGATTGATCATTGCTGCAGTAGTTGCTACATCCCCACATTTTTGTATGTTTTTGCTACCAGGATGAGGCCCTTTATTTTTATTTCCTAGCATTGACCTAGTTGGCATGAAAGCACCCAAACCACTATTTTCTTTAGCTTTGTTGCAGCTGACAATTGGCCATCTGGAAGGTACCCCTATACTTTGGAAACTGATTGGTTGTTATATCCTTAGCGGGATATAACCCATGCAGCTAAGGCTGCTGCAGCAGTGATGATTCAGACGCTTAGTGTTATGTTAAGTTTACTTTAGTTGCTGTTGCAGTGTGTGCAGATACATTTTTATGAGCATGATGAGAAAGCTTAGCTTCTGCTTGTCAGATGGCCATACACTGATACAGAAGGCTGTCTGTACACAGTTGTGTATTATTTTTTGTTGTCTTTGCTTCTGTGGTCCATGTCATGACTGTGTACCAGGGAAAAGTAAGACTCTGTTTTTTAAAAATGTAAATGTGGAACAGAAATCCCCCATAGGACCAGGTACACTAGTTCAGAATTTCTCAGAGAGGCCGATTTTGTAAAGGATTGCAGCATCTGTGCATTGTTTAAGATCTTTAATTTTAAAGAATGAAAAAAATTGCAATTAGAAAAAATCAGGCAACACGCACTGGTAATTGTTGGGCTTCTATTTCCACTTCAAATGATTCTCTTGAACCCCCTTAAGAGAAAGTTGCAAGATGTTGAAAAGGGCGTTACTGTTCTGACCAAGAAAATTGAAAACACGGACTGTGATAAAGGAGGATCTGATGCTATCCATGTTTCATCACGAATGGGTCTTGGATCCAACCTTTGATCCAAGCCACCAACTGTCACACAGATCCAGAGCTCCCCTTCCCCTAATCTGCTACTGCCTTTTAACTCCTCAGATCTCGTTTGCCGCTAAACGCATCGGACGTGATCCAGACTCGAGTTTCCTTTTTTGCAGATAAGTCATTTTCTGGGGTTTATTTCTCTCTTTTTGGTAGCTGTTTCTTGTATTAGTAGCTACTTAACTCTTTCCTCCCCTCCCATAGCTAATTTATTTAGTCTACTGATAGCTTTATCCCCCTAACTTTCACATTGCTGTTATTTCCTGCCCTTGCCCTTTCCCTTCCCTTAAGGTAGTGCAAAAAAAAAAAATATATATATATATATATATATATATATCTTTCTCTCCCTTTTTCTTTAGAGTCGTCTATAGCTGTTTGTGGTTGATGAGTGTGTGTAATGGCTGAGAAACCCTCAGTCTCTGTATTACTTTGGGTCGAGTCACCTAGAGGTTGAATGTGACATTTGTACTGCATTCAACACCAGGGCCCTGCTGGAGAGACGTAATAAGTTGCTTCTGAAGGGCTTGGCTCAGGGTGGTCCTCTGTTCTCAGACTCTTCCTCCAAGCCCTCTCAGGATCCGAAGATGAGGCCTTCCCCTCCCTTGAAGGGGTCTCCTTCTTCTCTTAACAAGAAGTTTAGGCTCTCGGATCGCAGATCCCCAGATCTGAGCCCAGCATTTGTGGCTTTGGATCCAGGCTCTACTGCTCGGAGAGCCTCGGATCAGACCCCTGGATCAGAGGACTCAGCACAGCTGAGGCCTGCGGATCTGGGTAGGTGCAAGGCTTCCCCAGATGCTGCCCTGTTAGGTGGATCCGTCTGGTATACCTTCCAAAGCATCGGATCACTCTAGACTTTCAGATTCATTGGTTCTGTTGGATCCTGTCTTCGAGAGTTCCCCATCTAGGTCATCTAGAAAGTTGGATCTGACCTGAATAAGTCGAGCTTCTTCTCGGGGCCATAGAGAGATAGGATCCCCAGCTAGATCTGGCCACTCGTCAGCTTTGTCCAGATCCTCCAGAAACTTCTTTCCCTTGGATATGGACAGAATGATGTTTCCTCAAGGCCCAAATCGAGTTGGGCTTGCTGCCGTCCCTGGCTCAGGTGGCCCTTCCCATCTGCAGGACCCTACTCTCCTCTTCCAATACATCCAGTTTTGGAATGTCAGGACCAGGTTTTTCTTAGCAAGAGGCCAGCGGTGTCTGGTATCCCCCCTTCTCAACTCTATCAGGGTTCCATGCTGGCTCTGTTCAACTGCCGTCGGAACAGGCTGAGCCTCATCTCTGAGAAGTCGGTGTAGGTTCCCGGGGTGGTGGGTTCTGGTCTCAAGAGTATGGACTGATGTTCATTGTGTTACACTGCTGCAGTCATTACACTTGGGTTATCCTGCCGTCAGGTGGTCCCGTAGTCGGCTAGAGTTCCAAAGTCTTGGTCCGGCGTCTGTTGCTGTCGCTTCTTCCCTGGCGTCAGTGCGCCAGGAGTATACAAGATGCATCCATTTTCTTCAGTCTTTCTTGCCGCACGGTGCCCGAAGCAGAAGCAGTTCGCAAGTGCCAGTCGGCCGACTCCTGAGATTTTTTAAGTCGAATTTCAGATCCGAAGTCTTCAATAAAGCTAAATACCCCATTGGGGAAACTTTTTTCTTGCCTCAGACCGATGTCAGAAAAAGTTAATTGTATTTCTTGTGGGAAGGAAATACCTCATAAGGACTTCCACTCTTACTGTATTCCATGCCTAGGCCCTGATCACGACGTCACTAGTCGTCGGTTTTGTGCCAGATTTAACAAACGCACTACAAAAAGACGTTTTGATTTTGCTTTACACTACTTTGTCCGAAGGTTCAGTTATACTATGCCGTTGGATTAACCGACGACCGCAATTCAGAAAAAACGCAAAGACAAGGATAAAGACAGGCATCCGAGGTCCAAAACCGATGACGAAACCTCTTCTAGGCCAGTTGCCGGTTCTCAGTGAGGCGCTTTCGCAGCCCCTGACACCCGCTACCTCAGAGCCACAGGCCGCCTCCGACTCCCACGTGGAGACAACTAGGCCTCTGGAAACTCAAGGTATTGGGCCTCCGGAAACTAATCCCTCAGATGGGTCTGGAGCCGCTGAGCAGGCATCGACCTCTGAGGGTGTTTTCAGACCTTCACAACTTACCATTAAAGCAACAGCCAAGACAAAAGTACCATTAAAGACAAAGAAGCAAGTACAGCATTCTCCTGGACAGTCCTCCATGCCTAAGAAACAGATGCTTAAAATGGCCAAAGACCTCATTACTCTAATCAGGGGTTCCCATCCCCCTCCTGAGAAAAGGCCTAGGCAGGATACTGACTATGATTTCTCTGATCAGGTTTCCATTTCCTCTGATTCCTCTTCAGACCAGGGAGACTCTCTACCCCCCTATGAGGACTCTGATGCTGAAGAATCTATCCCTTCAGCCTCTCCTCCTGAGGATTATTCTTTTGGGGAAACTTTACATACCATGAGGGAGCATTTCCATTGGGAAAGTCAGGATTATTCAGAATCCAAGAAAAGGCTCAGGGATTTCCTTTTATTGCCTTAGCACAGGCCCCTGGCTATTCTGCCTGTGCTAGATATTGTGGATGATGTGTTCTCTGAATCCAGATTATCTCCTGATTCTTTGCCCCCTGCACCAGCTAAGCCAGATAGGTATTATAGAGTCCCTGACTCTCACAAGTTTCTTTATAAAAACCCTTCTGCTGATCCAGAAACTATTTCCCAGGGTCCAAAAGGGGTTAAGGCTTCCATTGCAAAATATCCAGTACCCTCTGACAGAGATCCGAGAGCTTTGGATAGATGGGGGAAGAAAGTTTACATTTCTGCAACTTTAGCAATAAGGGCTTTAAATTGCCAGTTTCACATGCTTAAGTACCAACAATATTTAATGGCTCAGTTAAAACAGAAAATGCTTGCAAGCTCAGAAGCTCCTGACTGTAAAGAAATGCAGGATTTATTGCATGCAGTTGAACAGGTGGGAAAACATACTCTGCAATGTGGTTTTGATTCTTTAGAGCCCTCTTGTAGAGCCGTAGTTAACAGGTTCTGTGATTCGAAGACATGCTTGGTTAAAAGAACAGAGTTTACCTGATCATGTTAATGCAAAATTATTGGATGCTCCTTTACAGCATGATACCTTGTTTGGTGTTAAGGCAGAAGAGGTGTTAAAGAAAATGGTGGATAAAGCTAAATCTATGCAAACAGTCAAGGATTTCTTACAGGTAAAGCCACCTAGATTTAGCAGAAATTGGCCAATAAAGAATTGGTCCTTTCCAGTGTCAGACAGGCCACAGAGAGGCAGATACAGATGCCCAAGAGGCAGATCTCAACCCCAAGGCTCTAACAGAGAACGACAGTGGGGCACCTCAACCCCAAAAGGAGGTGAGGACAAGTCTCAACCTTACAGGAAACAGTCCCAATAACTTCCCCCTTCGTACGCCAAGCACTCCCCTTTTGGCAGCCCCTTTAGGGGGAAAACTAGCACTTTTTTCTCAAAACTGGCAAACAATCACCCAAGACAAATGGGTTCTGAATATTGTGTCTCAAGGTTACATGTTCCACTTTCATACTTTACCAAGGCTAAAAGGAATGCCAGACCTGCCACAAAATCAATGGGCAGAGGCACAAAACCAAATTTCAGCCCTCATGGACATGAGAGCTATTCAGAAAGTACCACAGCAGGAACTAGGACAAGGATTTTACTCAAGACTCTTCCTGGTCCCCAGAAAGGACAAGGCCTGGAAGCCCATACTAGACCTTTCAATTCTAAATACTTACCTGGATATTCCGAAATTCAAAATGTTGACATTACAGCAGCTTCTACCCATGCTGGGCAAGAAGGCTTGGCTTGTTACTCTGGACCTCAAAGAGGCACACCTGCATGTCCCTATCAGACAAAATTGCAGAAGATACCTCAGATTCAAAGCTGGTACAATGCACTACCAATTCTCTGCACTGCCCTTTGGCTTATCTACTGTGCCCAGGGTCTTTACAAAGTGCCTGGCACCAGTCATTGCATTTTGCAGACAAAAAGGAATTCAAATATATCCATACCTGGACGACTGCCTCATTCAAGCAGAGACAAATGACATCCTTCTACAGCATCTGGCATTTGTAAAAAGGTTGCTAATTTCTCTAGGGTACACAGTAAACGAAAAGAAGTCAAAACTAGTGCCCTCACAACAGATTATATTCCTGGGTGCCAGCTTAAATACAACGGCTCAGATGGCTTATCTCATGCCAGACAAACAAGTTCAACTAACTCAATATTTTCAATTACTGGCTAAAAAGTCCCATCTCCCTGCAAGACAAATTCTGCAGGCCCTGGGATTCATGGCATCCTGCATACTGCTAATACCATATGCCAGACTGCATATGAGGAAATTACAATGGTACCTAAAAAGTGTTTGGACTCAACACTCTCACAGTTTAGAAGCAGTAATACCAATGATTCCCTGCCTACAACAGGAGTTTCGATGGTGGGCACAGGCATGTCACCTAAACAAGGGTCAGCCTTTTACCCTACCCACAGCCAGGCAGACTCTAACAACAGATGCTTCGGATTACGCCTGGGGAGCACACATGGCAGGAAAATGCATTCAGGGCCAGTGGACCACAGACCAGATGCATCTTCACATCAATCAAAAAGAGATGTTGGCTGTTCAAAATGCCCTAACAGCTTTCAAGGACCTTCTGCATCCAGGACAATTATTATTAAAGACAGACAACACCACAGTAATGTGGTACATAAACAAGCAAAGAGGCACTTATTCTTATCCCCTATGCAGGCAAGCCATGTCCTTGTGGAACACAGCTCTAACTTATCAAGTTCATCTGCAAGCACAATTCCTGCCAGGAAAGAAAAATACTCTGGCAGACTATCTCAGCAGAAATATCATGGACCCTCACAAATGGAAATTGAATCAACAAATCTTCAGCATGGTAATGCAAAAATAGGGATGCTCAGACATAGATCTTTTTGCTTCCTCACTGAATTGCCAACTACAAAAATTCTGCACAAGAACTTATCACACAAGCATGGAAAGTGGATGCTCTCTCCTTCATCTGAAAAAGCCTAAAAGTTTATGCCTTCCCACCACTGCCTCTCCTCTCCTCTCAAAGGTACTCCTAAAAGCCAGTCAAGAAAAACCACAGATGATCCTGATTGCTCCAGACTGGCCACGCCAGCACTGGTACCCAATCTTAAAGAACTTAGCTCAAGGCCCACCATGGATTTTGCCTCAAATTCCACACCTGACTGAACAAAACAATCAGATCCTGCACGGTCAGTTCAAAACCCTAAACCTGGCTGCATGGCAGATTCATTAGTCAAACAGGCAACACCTCTCTCTAAAGTTGTTATGGATGTCATTTTGGAGGCCAGGAGGCCTAGCACCAGAAAAGCTTACTCAGAAAAATGGAAGAGATTCTGCGCCTGGAACCAAGCTCAAAGCCTTGACCCTCTTGTCCCAAACATTCCTCAGATTTTACAATACTTAACTGAGATGCTGGACAAAGGCCTATTCTTCTCATCAATTAAGATCCACGCCTCTGCCATTTCAGCACATTACAGCACGGATCCTCCTTTATTCTCTCACCCCTTGCTAAAGCAGTACCTCAGAGGGGCTAAAAACATAAGACCGCCCCAGAGAGCACCAACACCAACTTGGGACCTCAATTTCGTTTTGGAAAAACTGTCCCTGCCACCTTTTGAGCCAGCCAATACAACCAATCTAAAATTTTTATCATGGAAAACAGCTCTGCTCCTGGCACTAACTTCAGCACGAAGAGTTTCAGAGCTACAGGCATTAATGGCAGTGGAACCTTTTATAATTTTACATCAGGATAGGGTTTCTTTAAGGACAAACCCTACCTTTATGCCAAAGGTGGTATCTAGTGTGGCTCTTAACCAAACCATCCATTTGCCAACTTTTTATCCAAACCCCCAGAATAAAGAGGAGAAACTTCTGCACTCTTTGGACATATACAGGCAGCTATGCTTCTACTTGGACAAAACAAAAGCTTTCAGGAAAACTGAGCAACTGTTTGTAGCATATGCTGCAGGATCACAGGGCAAGGCTATCTCAAAGCAGACTATATCCAAATGGATAGGACACTGTATTCGTTACTGCTACACACAGCATGGAAAATCAGTCCCTAATAACATCAGCCCACATTCCACCAGGGCAACAGCCTTTTTCAGAGGAGTACCTACCAAGGAAATTTTGGAGGCTGCAACTTGGAGTTCATTGCACACCTTTACCAAGCATTACCACTTGCCTCTTTACTCTAAATCCAGAGCAGGATTTGCCACTGCAGTTCTGCAGGGCCTCATAGCCAATCCTAACTCTTTGTAGACCAGCCACCCAACCTCAGCTTTGGGATGCTACCCAAGTGTAATGACTTTAGCAGTGTAACACGATGAACATAGTACAGTTTTGAACCTACCATAAATGTAGATGTTCGAGTGTTTACACTGCTGCAGTCCAGGTTACTCTCCCTCCATCCCCTCTGAACTAGCTGGACTTATCTATACCTTTCTATTGTATACAACCTTTGAGGTGCATTTGCTTGTAACTGAAGGTATTGTTTTTTATTTTCTATGTATATTTTTTACTAGCAATATGTATTGCCTACCTACTTGGGGGCACCTGATATCTGGGGCAAGAAAAACTGAAGAAAATGGCGTTGGATGCATCTTATATACCCCTGGCGCACTGACGTCAGGGAAGAAGCGACCGCAACCGACGCCGGACCAAAACTTTGGAACTCTGTCCGACTACGGGACCACCTGACGGCAGGATAACCCAAGTGTAATGACTGCAGCAGTGTGACACTCGAACATCTACATTTATGGTAGGTGCAAAACTGTACTTTCTCTTCCTTTGGGGGCTTCAGCACTAAACAGGCCTGCGCGGATATCTTTGGGAGGCTTCAATACTGCATCTGGATCCCTTCTCCCTCCCCAGGTGGCTCCTGTCACTGGGGAGGAGTGGGGACCTTCATCCAGCCTGTCTGCCTTCAGGGAGGTAGAGATGACCATCTCCAGCTTGGCTGTCACTTCTCTTCTGTAGGTCCTCCCCAGCCTCTCTCGGGTTTGAGTGCTGAGGCCTCATTATCCTTCCAGGGTCAGCCCTCCCGTAAGCACCTTCAGATGGGCACTGCCCCACTTGGGGTTCCTGTCTCTTCTGAGTCCTGCCCTGAGCCCACTGTGGAGGAACCCCCTTGGAAGAGAACATGGAAGAGGAGACATTTGGACTCCCCTAGAGAGTCACTCATGGAGGACATGGATTTCGAGGAGGGGGACGGGTCCCCCCAGACTTCCACCTGAGGAAGTGTTCTTCGGGGGCATCCTCAAGATTCTCAAGCAAAGAGATGGTTGGTTTTCCCCAACTCCATCTTCGGACGAGTCCGTGTTCCTTAAGGCCTTTGTGATGGGCCCATCTTCTACCTGGGGTTTTCCCCCCTGCTGAGGAGCTTGTCGATCTTATTGCCAGCAGGGCTTGGAAGGAGATGGACACCTTGGAACTTGTACCCAAAAAAGCCGACAAATTCCTCAGTCTTCCCAAGGATAGGACATTTTGGAGCAAAGGTGTTTCCATTGATGCATTGTGGTGGCCTCGGCTACTAAAGTAGGAGCTAGTTTAGCAGAGCTCCTCAGTCCATCCCCTGAACAGAGTCCCGGGCTATTGACCGCTTCGGAAAGCGTGTGTTTGCCTCAGCTAAATTTGGATTGAGGGCAACTAATTATATGGCCCATTTTAGCCGGCTTCAGAGGGATTTGGTTTCGGAGCTCACCACATCCCTTATACGTTGTCTCCGGATAGTCTCATACTGGTGTCTCCTAGGCTGCTCTGACTTCTTGGCTAATGCTTTGATGAGATTGATCTCCAATGTGGGGGAGACCACCTCTCAAGCAACAGGCATTGCCATTCGACGGCATGCCTGGATTCGCCTTTCCAGGTTTGTGGAACCCATTAAGGCAGTCTTTACTAACCCCCTCTTTGATGGTTCCACCTTGTTTGGACCATCTGTCAAGGATACTGTAACCTGCAGCAAGCAGGGAGGGTAAGACTTTCCGAGGTTGGGATCAAGTTTTATACTTCCCAGCGGTCTTTTTCTAAGAGAGGGGAAGTAAGAAATTCTGGTTCTGCAGGTCTGAGTCTTTTCTTCAAGATACTCCCCAGGAATCCTCTTCCGCAAGCCAGGACAGGGGATTCAACAGCAGGCACTGCCCCAGGGGCAGTGGGGGGTCTGTAATACCAGGGCTCTTGGGAACCTTTCTTGGAAAAGCCTTTTCAGCTTTCCTGAGATGCTGCCCGGCTGTCCTGCCCTGGAGGCAGTCGGGGAACAACTCTCCCTTCACCCACTATCCTGGTAACCTGCACAGATCTTACCTCTGATTAGTGGGTGTTAACAAATTATTTCCAGAGGTTACTCCATTCCCTTTTCTCAGCCCTCTCCAATTTGAAAATTTCTCCTGGATGTTCCACCCCACCAGAGGAAGTTGGCATATCTAGAGGTTCAAGGCCGTAAAAAAAGAGCCATCCAAGAGGTCCTAGTAGGACAACGAGGATCTGGAACTTACTCTTCCTTTTTTTTGGTGGCAAACAAGACTGGGGACCTGTGTCTGATTTTGGAGCTCAGACAGCTAAATCTTATCTGCCAAGAAGTCCATGTTCCGGATGGTCACTGTTCAGTTCATTCTGCTTCTCCTGCACAAGGACAATTGGATGTGCTCAGTGGATCTCAAGGACACGTAATATCATATAAAGATTGACAGATGCTCCAGGAGATATTACACTTTTGGTTAGGGGCCAGTCATTACCAGTTCACAACCCTGCCCTTTAGACTCACCATGGCCCACCAGGTATTTACCAAATGCATGAAAACAAAAAGAAACGGTTGTAGCTAAGACTGTAATCCACAATTTATTGAAGCTCTTTTCATTTGCAATAAAGTGCAAACTTCTTCAGAATAAAATACAATGAATGAATTGTCTGTTTTAACTCTGTCACATGGTGGCAATAAACCAATCCAACATAACCCTCTCTTAAACAAACAGCTCCAAAAACAAATACTTGTGACACCTACATACTAAATAACTAAGAAAAAGTCAATACAAATTTCATTAAAATCTCAATTAAAAAATATATGTATAATAATTCCCCATTTACATTAAAAAACTGTGTACAAAAATATAAATAAACAACAGATAGTAATTATAAACACAAAAGTGACCTTAACGGAAACTGCCCACCATGTGACAGTTTTATAAAGTGCATATCCAATGGCAGTCTAGCCACGAAATATTGCAACTTGGCCTTCTAGTACTCCAAGTAGGGACTTAAAAATACATTAAAAACACATAAAGTGCCCTATAATTTTTAACAAAACACAACTAAAATCATTTAAGAAATTACTGTTGTCAATAAAGAAAAAATGAAAAAATCACTTCATTTCTACACAAGATTGATTACATGAAGTAATATTTATATAATTCAACCCTCAGTATTCAACATGCCTTTAAATAGTATATAAGCTATTTATGGGAATAAATGGTTACCTAATTTATTCAAAGAATTGTGAACAAGTATTAGCAATAATATCCTACAGTTCTAAGGGTTCATCTCCTTAAGCTTTTTTGTTTCAATAAGCATTTAATTGAACAACTATCATTAATGTCTGGATAGTTATAGGCATTCAAATACATTTGCCAGTACAACTCCAATTCTTCAAGAAGTAGATGCACAGGGCCTCATCTAACATCTGGAGTAATTTGGTCTATGACTCTATATCTAAACTTATGCTCCTTGAATATAGAGGTATGTTTTGCAAGTGCATTATCAGTTTTAACATTAGTAATTGCATACTGGTGTTCATAAATGCGATCATGGAGCATACACTCTTTTTCTGATATAGAATGCTGCACAGCGTTGGCATTTGGCTAGATAGACAACATACCTAGAATTGCAATTGAACCTCTGCTTCAAAGATAATTTGATATCATTAACTTTAAATTCACTACCGACATCATTGTACCTACAGAATTTACAAGATTCGCACTTAAACATCCCTGTAGACCTAAATACCTTATTGGGTTGATGTTCCAATAGGTTCTTTATATTTCTACCCTTCCTAAATATGACGCTAGGGGTGTCGCCTAACTTATTAAATAGCATATGGTTATTCCTAAAAAGGCCCCAGTTCTTCTTAATGATTTTCACTACTAGGTGGCTCTCAAAACTGAATGTAGTAACAACACTTAGTTGGAAATTGATTTTTTTCTTTTATTAAATTAACCTGATGATCATCCAGTACATCAATACTCTGTTCTAATTGGTCACCTAAAGTCTCATATTTCATGCTCAAAATGGGTTTATAAAAACTGCTGAGCCTTTTTGTACTTACTTCATCAATAAGTGAGTCTATTAAGTTTTTGGGATAGTCACGCCCCAAGAACATATTTTTCAGTGTCAGACATTCGTCAAAGAAGTTGTTGTCTTGGCTAATAATTCGAACTGCCCTTACCAATTGGCCTTTAATCACTGACTGTTTTTGGTGGTAAGGGTAACAAATGTAATAATGCAAAAATGCATTAGAATAGGTACTTTTTCTATGAAATTTGGCAACATAACAGTGACTTGATCTATTCTTTTTGAGATTAATGTCTAAGTATGAGATTTCATCAGTATCGATTGTAGAAGTAAATTCCAAAATACTGGTGGATTTATTAAAGAATTCTATTCTGCCTGATTTAACACCTCCTTTAAGTAATATGAAGATGTCATCAAGGTAACGTGTATACATAACTGTGGAATCTTTAATCTCAATATTGCTAAGAATAAATTCTGTTTCCCAGTAAGCCATGACTAAATTTGCTATACTGGCACCACGTGGTGACCCCATGGCTACACCAATCTTTTGCAAATAAAAGTCACCGTCAAACAAAAAGAAATTGTTGGACAAAGTGACGTCTAATAATTCCATAATTAACGAAATCTCTGCCACTGTTGCTTTATTTTTCATCAACATTAAACCTATCCACTCTATGCCAATTGAATGGGGAATACACGTGTAAAGGTCCCTGACGTCTACTGTAAGGAATGTTCTTCTCTATATTTTAACTAGTCGATTTTCCTTAGGAAAGACCAGGAGTCCTTACACACCTGTTTTTCTTCTATCAAATATTTTTTTCAAGATTGAATCAACAACCTTGGCACAGGGGTAAGTTGCTGAATTCCGGCCATCAATCAAAGGTCTCATAGGGGGATCCCCCAAATTTTTATGAATCTTGGGGATACCAAACAAAACAGGGATTCTAGGGTATTCCAAAGACATATAATTTAAAGTATTCTAATCAATTCTACCATCAATGAACAAGTCATTCACTAGACATTTAATAAACTTATGAGCCCTATTGACTTTGTTACATGAACTTACTTGATAGGCAGCACTGTTTAGGACCTTCTTCATACGTTGAACATAATCATCATTCAAAATAACTATTCCCCCACCTTTGTCTGGTTTACACACCCTCACATTTTGTGAAATGAGACAATTGAGACTTTCCTATTGGTAAGGGCAGCTCAAATTATTAGCCAAGATGACTTCTTTGACGAATGTCTGACACTGAAAAATATGTTCTTGGGGCGTGACTACCCCGAAAACTTAATAGACTCACTTATTGATGAAGTAAGTACAAAAAGGCTCAAAAGTTTTTATAAACCCATTTTGGTGTGAAATGTGGGACTTTAGGTGACCAATTAGAACAGAGTACTGATGTACTGGATGATCATCAGGTTAATTTAATAAAAGAAAAAGAAAAAAAATCAATTTCCAACTAAGTGTTGTTACTACATTCAGTTTTGAGAGCCACCTAGTAGTGAAAATCATTAAGAAGAGCTGGGGCCTTTTTAGGAATAACCATATGCTGTTTAATAAGTTAGGGGACACCCCTAGGGTCATATTTAGGAAGGGTAGACATATAAAGAACCTATTGAAACATCAACCCAATAAGGTATTTAGGTCTGTAGGGATGTTTAAGTGTGAATCTTGTAACTTCTGTAGGTACATTGATGTCGGTAGTGAATTTAAAGTTAATGACATCAAATTATCTTTGAAGCAGAGGTTCAATTGCAATTCTAGGTATGTTGTCTATCTAGCCAAATGCCAATGCTGTGCAGCATTATATATTGGAAAAACAGAGCGTAGGCTCCATGATCGCATTTATGAACACCAGTATGCAATTACTAAAGTTAAAACTGATAATGCACTTGCAAAACATATTTCTGTATTCAAGGAGCATAAGTTTAGATATAGAGTCATAGACCAAATTACTCCAAATGTTAGAGGAGGCCCTATGCATCCACTTCTCAAAGAATTGGAGTTCTACTGGCAAATTTATTTGAATGCCTATAACTATCCAGGCATTAATGATAGTTGTTCAATTAAATGCTTATTGAAACTAAAAAGCTTAAGGAGATGAACCCTTAGAACTGTTGGATATTATTGTTAATATTTGTTCACAATTCTTTGAATAAATTAGGTAACCAGTTATTCACATACATAACTTATATACTATTTAGAGGCATGATGAATATTGAGAGTTGAATTATATAAGTACTCCTTCATGTAATCAATCTTGTGTAGAAATGAAGTGATTTTTTTCTTTATTGACAACAGTAATGTCTTAAACGATTTATTTAGGTCTTTTGTTAATAATTATAGGGCACATTGTGTTTTTAATGTATTTTTAAGTCCCTACTTGGAGTACTAGAAGGTTAAGTTGCAATATTTCGTGGCTAGATTGCCACTCGATATCCACTTTATAAAACTGTCTCATGGTGAGCAGTTTCCGTTAATGTTACTTTTGTGTTTATAATTACTAGTTGTTGTTTATTTATATTTTTTTTACACGTTTTTTTAAAGTAAATGTGGAATTATTATACATATATTTTTTAATTGAGATTTTAATGAAATTTGTATTGACTTTTTCTTATTTAGTATGTAGGTGTCACAAGTATTTGTTTTTGGTGCTGTTCATTTAAGAGAGGGTTATCTTGGATTGTTTATTGCCACCACGTGACATAGAGTTAAAACAGACCATTCATTGTATTTTATTCTGAAGAAGTTTGCACTTTGTTGCAAACAAAAAGCGCTTCAATAAATTGTGGATTACAAAGCGCTTAAATAAATTGTGGATTACAGTCTTAGCTACGACCGTTTCTTTTTGCTTTCATTAGTTTTTCTTTGTTTCATTTACCAAATGCATGGCAGTGGTGGCAGCTCATCTCTGGATGCAAGGATTCCACGTCTTTTCATACCTGGATGATTGTCTCTTCACGCTGCCATGAGGCATCAACTTTCAATGTCCACCAGGTATACCCTCAGTCTTTTTCAGCATCTACGTATTACAGTGAATCTTCCCAAATCCAATTTTCTTCTGTGCCAGAATCTGGAGTTCATCGGGGTCCTGTTGGACACATTATCGGAGACTGCAGCAGTGCCTCTTCGCTGGGTTCAACTCTTTCAATGTCAGTTCCCTATCTTGCTGTTGCTAGAGCACCGGTCGGTTCATTTGATTCTCCAAACGTTAGGTTTGATGGTGGCTGCACTTAGTGCCACTCTCCAGATTTCACATGCAAGTTCTTCAATGGACCCTGGCAGTCCATTGGTCTGCTCAGGTTCATCCCATGTCCATGACCATATAGCTGACATAGATGTGCAGGAATCATCTTACTTGGTGGCTTCAGTCTCAGGACCTATTTCTAGGCAGGCCATTTTGTCATCCCCTGCCCAAGACGACAGTGGCCACAGACCCCTCCTTATTGGGGTGGGGGGCATTTTAAGGGCAGAATGTTTCAAGACACGTGGTCTCCCAGAGAGAACAAATTGCACATAAACTTCCTGGAGATGAGAGCAGTCTTATGTTGCACGCCTTTCAGGAGTGTTTCCCGCTGGGGACCATACAATTCAAATGGACACTATGGCGGTGGTCTGGTATATCAACAAGCGGGGGGGGACATGGTCTTGTCCTCTGTGCATAGAGGCCATGAGAGTGCGAGAATGGGTGATGTCTTTCAGAAGCTTTCTTCTTGCAACTCACATTCCCGGAAGTTCCAACGTGCTGGCCAACAAATTCAACAAATCTGTCTTGAATTCTCATGAGTGGTCCCTGAATCCGTCAGAGGCAAGTCAAATATTTGACCAATGGGATCAGGCATGCTGCGATCTCTTTGCCTTCCCAGTCAACCACAAAGGCAGGAATTATTTTGCCCTGATCCCTCCAGCTGGGAAATCACCCAGGGATGCTCTGATTCACGATTGGCCTCTGGGACTCCTCTGTGCTTATCCTCCTATTCCTCTGATACCCAAAGTCTTACAGAAAGCTCGCCGTCTGAAGACCCCCTCATCCTCATTGCCCCTTTCTGGCCTCATCAAGCGTGGTTCTCCTTCCTAAGGTCTCATCTGAAGTATCCGCCCTGGATACTGGATCTCATTCCGGATCTCATTTTCTATCCCTGGTGGCTTCCACTTCCCAATCTCCAGACTCTTAATCTAATCGCATGGTTTCTCCAGTTCCGTTAATCCTCTCGCAGTCCAGGCTTTCTTCCCTGATGAGAAGCATTATCTTGGCCTCTTAAAAGCCATCTACAAAGAAGGTATATTCCAGTAAATGGAAAAGGTTTTCCATTTGGGCTAGGCAGTGTAATCTGGATCCTTTTTCGGCCCTCATTCCTGATATCTTATTCTTCTTATATTCCCTTTTTCAGGATGGGGTGAGTTTTTTGACCATTAAGCTCCATTTAGTGGCCATTTCTAATTTCCATCTAAATGAGGTGCATACCTTTTCTTCTAAACTTTGCAAAGCCTTTCTGATAAGAGTTTTTCTTCTTAGATCTCCTATCAAAGATCCCTCCCCACCATGGGATTTGACGTTGGTGCTGCAGTCTTTAATGGAAAAACCCTTTGAACCAGCTGCTTCTTGTGATATTTAATTCCTGTCTTGGAAGACGGCCTTTTTAGTGTCCATTACCTCTGCCAAGAGGGTCTCTGAGCTTCAAGCTATAAGCATTAAACTTCCATTTATGATCTTTCATAAGGACAGGGTGTCCCAGAGAAAAAAATACTTTGTTTATCCCTAAAATGGCTTCAGAAGCTAACCTGAATCAATCCATTCAACTACTGGTCTTCCCTAATTATTCTACTAAAGGAGAATATGTCTTGCATTATTTAGATGTATATAGGCAACTACATTTTTATCTAAATAGGACCAAGGAATTTCTGAAGTCAGACCAGCTCTTTGTAGCCTTCTCTCAAAACGGAAAGGGCCTGAAGGTTTTCTAAGTGGCTATTTCCAGATGGATTGCTAGTTGTATTTCCTACATTTGATAGTAGTCATCTGGTGCTACCCAGACCAGTTAAGACCCACTCTACTAGGTCTGTGGCTACTTCTTCAGTTTTCTTAGCTAGACTTTCCTTGGATGAGATTTGTGCTGCTGCTACTTGGTCTAATCCCTCACACTTTTACACTACAAATTGGACTTGGCATCTAGGAACAGGGCTTCCTTTAGTTCCTCCGTGGTCTGGCATATCCTTCCTTGAGGCCACCCGGGGTTCAAAGTAGCTGAGAACTCTGACCCATTGGTGATGAATAATACGGATAGCATCAGATAAAGAGTTATGTACATACCATAACTTGGCATCTGTGCTGTCCAGTGTCATTATTCATCAAATTCCTGCCATCCTTCTCCCTTCCTTTAGGGGTTCTGGTGAAGCTCCAATGGCTTGTATTTGGAGTAGTCTGATTCCTTATGCAGCATGCTCTGCATTTCCATTTGTTTAGCAAACTCAATCTGAGGGGTTAGAAGGCAGCAGGAGATTATGAGAAGGGGAGGAGCTTGACCGTGTGACAGTTGCCGGCTTAGATCTGAGGTCAGATCCAGGACCCATTCTTGATGAATAATGACACTGGATAGCACAGATGACAAGTTATGCTAAGTACATAGCTCTTTTTTGTGTGAATGTTGTGCTCTTCTCTCTTGCAGCTGCTTTGTAAAATTGACTGAAGTCATTACGCCCTTGAAAAGGACATGATATGCCATCTCTCATTCAAACAGCATCTCTTCTTTTCCCTTGAAACCAGAGTTTTGGACCCCAGACCTTCTTTTTCATCATCAGTTTGGCCGTATAGGTCAGTTGTGGTCCAGTTAAATTACAAAAATATGCAGCAGATGTGGTCCCAGATGTCTTATCCCAGTAATCTTAGAGGCTTAAGAATACCTTTGTTGCCTAATTTTTTAGACCACAATCCTCATTCTTCCTCACTGAGCTCAGATCAAACCCCAGTTTCATCTTGACCATTGGGCAACTTGACAACATTGGTTTCATCACTAATGACATCTGAACATGGCATCCACTAATGACTTTGACTTTACTTGCAGTGTTAGTTACTCTCGGCTTGCACTTTGATGAAGGAACGACACCAGAGCGGTATGAGGTCAGTGTGGGAGGTTGGCATCATCCATTTTCATTTCAGTGGCTAATATCCTTTGCCTAAAGTTTCCAGCTCCTGAATTTGAGGGTACCAACCTTAACTGAGGCATTAGTAACATTTTTTGCCACAGAAGTCAGCACGGTTCCTTCCTTCCCCATGAAAGGCCAGTTCTTCTGACCTTTTTCAGGATATTCACTGGTTGGTATTGAATCCTTGGGCTGTACAGCTCCAACCTCTGGTTAAGGGTTCTGGCTATACCTCTTCTCATGCACATATCTCTCTCTGAGCATCCCTCCTAACATGGCACCTTTTGAACATTTCGTGCTGCATCTGTTGTGCTCCTGCTCTGCAGCCCAGGACAGGGAATCTGGGGGTCTGTGCAAGATTCCCCAGTTGTTTCCAGTCCCAAGGTTTTTTTACTCCAAAACTGAGATGCAAAGTTATGTGCAAGAGGAACTTAATAACTACTCTGAAGAGTTTGTTGTACTAAATGCAGATGGTGTCTTGCATAGTGAACACAGCTGAATATAGGTAATCATCAGAATCAAAATTACGTGGCATCAAGACACTCCTAAGCCAGAGCGTATCATGGCTGAGGTCTTGTGGTCTCCTAGATGTTCATCGTGCATACAGCTGCAGTAATAACAGATGGGTTCTCCTGCCGTCAGGCGGGTCCTCGGTCGGCCGAATTCCAAAGTCTAGGTCCGGCGTCGGTTGTCGTCGCTTCTTCCCTGACGTCAGTGTGACAGGGGTATAAAAGAACCAGCCAACGCCATTTTCTTCAGTCTTTCTTGCCGCGCGGTGCCCGAAGCAGAAGCAGTTCACAAGTGCCGGTCGGCCAGCTCCTGAGATTATGAATATTTTTCAACCGAAGACTTCTAGAAAGCTAAGTACCCCGTTGGGGAAACTTTTCTTGCCTCAGACCGATGTCAGACAAAGTTAATAATTGCATTTCATGTGGGAAGCAAATACCGCATAAGGATTTCCATTCCCTCTGTATACCTTGCTTAGGCCCAGACCACGACGTTTCAGCCTGTTGTTTTTGTGCTACATTCAACAGACGCACTATTAAGCGTCGGGCGGAGTTCGCCCAACACTATTTTGGCAAAAAGTTTAATTACAACATGTCGGATACTCCGACTCCAATTTTGAGTAAACAACATAAAGATAAGGACTGACATACGAGGTCCGCGACTTCTACCGACACCACGCTAAAGCCGACTACATGTTCTCCGGTTCTCAGCGAGGCACCTACGCAGCCCCTGACTACCGATGACACTTCATTAGCAGTGTCTTCTGTGCCCGAGGTAGCAGGCTCTTCGGCCCACACCCCGACGACAGATACCGAAGTCACTCTTGGCGGGGAAACTCAGAGTTCAGACAGGCCTGCCACCTCTCAAGGTGTCTTCAGGCCTTCTTCTTCTTTTTCCATTAAGGCTTACACTAAATCTAAAGCAGCCATGCATTCTAAAAGGCAAGCTCCACAGGGCCCTTCTCAAGGCCCCATGCCTAAAAAGCAGATGCTCAAAATGGCTGAGGATTTGATTACTCTTATCAGGGGTTCTCAACCCCGGACAAAAGGCCCAGAGTGGAGGAAGAATACCTTTCCTCCGACCAGGCCTCCATTACTTCAGAGCATTCTGAGGACCAGGAACATTCTTACTCCCCTTCGAAGATTCTGATGCAGAGGAGTCCATTCCCTCTGTCTCCCCCCCTGAGGATTACTCTTTTGGGGAAACCTTGCATACCTTAAGGGAACACTTCCAGTGGGAAGGCCAAGAGTACTCAGACTCCAAGAAAAGGCTCAGGGATTTCCTCTTGCTCCCTCAGCACAGGCCTCTGGCTATCCTGTCTTAAACATACTAGATGATGTGTATTCAGAGGCCAGCCTTAACCCAGAATCTTTACCTCCAGCTCCAGTCAAGCCTGACAGGTATTACTGGGTTCCTGATTCACACCAATTCCTATACAAAAGCCATGCGGCTGACCCAGGAACTATTTCACAGGGTCCCAAGGGAATTAAGGCCTCCACTGCCAAAAATCCATTACCTTCAGAGAGAGATTCCAGAGCTTTAGAAAGGTGGGGGAAAAAGGTATACACCTCGGCCACTTTAACCATGAGGGCATTAAACTGTCAGTTCCATATGTTAAAGTATCAACAGTTTTTGTTGTCTCAGTTGAAAAGCAAAATGTCACAACCTGAACAACCAGACTTGAAGGAGTTGCAGGATTTGTTGCATAGTGCAGAGCAAGTGGGTAAACATACCTTGCAATGTGGTTTTGATGCTTTAGAGGCCTCTTGTAGAGCTGCTGTTACAGGATCAGTCATACGTAGACATGCTTGGCTCAAAGAGCAAATCTTACCAGATCATGTCAAAGCTAAATTACTAGATGCACCTCTTCAAAAGGATGTATTGTTTGGTGTTAAAGCTGAGGAGGTATTAAAGAAAATGGAGGAAAAGGCAAAATCAATGCAAACAGTGAAAGATTTCCTACAGGTACAACCGCCACGCTTCAGTAGAAATTGGCCTTCAAAAAATTGGTCCTTTCCAGCCACGGACAGACCTCAAAGAGGTAGATACAGGCGCCCGAGAGGTAGAGGGCAATCTCAAGGATCATTTAGAGGCAGACAATGGCAAACACCTACACCAAGAGGGGGTGAGGATAGTTCACAGCCATTCAGAAAGCAGACCCATTGACTTTCCCCTTTGCATGCCAAGCAAGGCTCAAATGGCAGCACCTTTAGGCGGAAAACTGGCATTATTTTCGAAAAATTGGCATATTGTCACAAAAGACAAATGGATCCTGGACATTATAGACAGAGGCTACAGATTCCACTTTCACACCCTTCCAAAAATGAGAGGCATGCCAAACCTGCCACACAAAGGGCAGAGGCACAAAAACAAATTTCAGATCTCATGGACATGAAAGCTATTCAAGAGGTACCTGCACAAGAACAGGGTCAAGGTTTTTATTCCAGACTATTCCTGGTACCAAGGAAGGGCAAAGATTGGAGACCTATTTTGGACCTATCCATCCTAAACACATATTTACTCGTACCAAAGTTCAAGATGCTCACATTACAGCAGCTTCTTCCCATGCTGGGCAAGGAGACTTGGCTGGTGACATTGGACCTCAAGGAGGCATAACTGCATGTCCCAATCAGACAAGATTGCAGAAGATACCTCAGATTTCTTGCAGGTTCATCCCATTATCAATTCTCTGCATTGCCCTTTGGCTTATCTACTGCGCCCAGAGTGTTCACGAAATGCCTGGCATCAGTAATTGCCTTCTGCAAACTTCAAGGGATACAAATATACCCATATCTGGACGACTGCCTGATCCAAGCGGACAGCAAACACACTCTTCTGAAACACTTGGCGTTTGTAATAATGTTGTTGAAATCTCTGGGATACACAGTCAACAAAAAGAAGTCAAGACTAATACCCTCTCAAACAATAATTTTCCTGGGTGCCAGCTTGGACACAAACACCCAGATGGCCTACCTCACACCAGAGAAACAAGGGCAATTAACTCAATACTTCAGAAAACTGGCAACCTTCACCAGGCTGACTGCAAGGAAATTCCTGCAGGCTCTGGGATTCATGGCATCTTGCATCCTGCTAATCCCATGTGCAAAGCTGCATATGAGGAAACTTCAGTGGTACCTAAAAAACTTATGGTCTCAACACAGCCACAGTTTGGAAACAATCGTACCACTGATTCCATGTCTTCAAAAGGAATTTCTGTGTTGGGCTCAAGCATGCCAGAGAAACATAGGTCTCCGATTCTGCAAGCCTCAAGCAAATCAAGTCATCACAACAGACGCCTCGGACTACGCCTGGGGGGTGCACATGACAGATCGGTGCATTCAGGGCAAATGGTCACAAAAAGAAAAGCACCTACATATCAATCAAAAGGAAATGCTAGCAGTAATAAATGCTATTATGGCTTTCAAAGACCTACTGCATCCAAGGCAGCTATTGATAAGAACAGACAACACCACAGTGATGTGGTACATAAACAAACAGGGAGGAACTCATTCATATCCCCTGTGCAGACTAGCCATGTCCCTTTGGAACACGGCTCTGGAACTGCAAATCCAACTTCAAGCACAATTCCTGCCAGGGAAAGAAAACACTCTGGCAGACAACCTGAGCAGAAATATGACAGATCCACATGAATGGAAGTTGCATCCTCAAGTTTTTACAATGATAATTCAAGCATGGGGAAGGCCAGACATAGATCTCTTTGCCACCCACAGAAATTACGAATTGACAAAATTCTGCTCAAGGACCTTTCACCCACAGGCCTGGAAAGTGGACGCACTCTCTTTCAGTTGGACAACAATGACGGTTTATGCCTTTCCACCTCTTCCACTGCTGGCCAAAGTTCTATTAAAAGCCAGAGCGGACAGACCAAAGATGATTCTCATTGCTCCAGACTGGCCAAGACAACACTGGTAGCCACTCCTGAGGAGCCTGACGCATTCCCCACCATGGATCCTGCCTCTAATGCCTCTTCTACTGATGCAGCACAACTTCAAAACTCTTCACAGTCAGCTGAATACACTCAATCTAGCCGCATGGAGGATTCCTTAAATTCACAACAGACCCTACTCTCCAAGGAGGTGCAGGATGTCATTTTGGAGGCCAGAAGGCCTTCTACTAGAAAAGCCTACTCCGCAAAATGGAAACGGTTTTGTGTCTGGAATCAGAAAAAGGGTCAGAATCCTGGAATACTGAATTTACCTCAAATACTACAGTCCCTAGCCGAGCTGCTAAGCAGTGGACTTTCATTCTCCTCCATCAAAATCCATGCCTCAGCCATTTCTGCAGAGTACAACACTGATCCTCATTTATTCTCTCACCCTCTCTTAAGACAGTTCCTCAGAGGGGCTAAGAATATAAAACCCCCAAGGAAGCAACCAGTACCGGCTTGGGACATCAATTTCATTCTAGAAAAACTAACCCTGCCTCCTTTTGAGCCAGCTGCATCAACAGATCTGCAATATTTGTCATGGAAAACAGCCTTCCTTTTAGCTATCACCTCAGCGCGCAGGGTTTCAGAGCTACAAGCCCTCATGGCTGTGCAGCCTTTCATCATTTTCCATCAGGACAGAGTTTCCTTACGAACCAATCCTTCATTTATGCCAAAGGTAATATCCAGGGTAGCCTTCAATCAGGCTATCCACTTACCTACATTTTACCCTAATCCACAAAACAAAGGGGAGAGGCTACTACATTCCTTGGACATTCACAGGCAGCTCCGTTATTATTTGGACAGAACAAAGCCTTTCAGAAAATCAGAGCAACTCTTTGTGTCTTATGCTACAGGTGCTCAAGGGAAGCCTATTTCCAAACAGACAATCTCAAAATGGATAGCCCACTGCATACGTTTTTGTTACTCTTTTCATGGTAAAACTGTACCTACAGGCATCAGATCTCACTCCACATGGGCTACAGCTACCTCTGCAGCTTTCCTCAGGGGGGTTCCTACCAAAGATATTTTGGAAGCAGCCACTTGGAGTTCTGTACATACTTTCTCCAAGCGCTATCACCTACCATTATATTCCAAAACTAGAGCGGGCTTGGCCACTGCAGTCTTGCAGGGCATCCTGGCTCCACCTAGTTCCACTTAGTGCCTACCACCCCTTTATTAGCTTTGGGATTCTACCCATCTGTTATGACTGCAGCTGTATGCACGATGAACATAGTACAGTTTTGTACCTACCATAAATGTAGATGTTCGAGTGCTAATACAGCTGCAGTCCAGGTTTCCCTCCCTCCTTCCCCTCTTGGGACAGGCCTTATGGCTAACACCTCCTCATACAACCTCATTGGGGTATTCTTTTATGGTGTATTTGCTTGCAACTACTGTTTTTTGATTATATTGCATTTGCTTTACTACATAAATTTATGTTTTGCCTTCCTTCTGGGGGCACCTGACATCTGGGGCAAGAAAAACTGAAGAAAATGGCGTCGGCTGGTTGTTTTATACCCCTGTCACACTGACGTCAGGGAAGAAGTGACGACAACCGACGCCGGACCTAGACTTTGGAATTCGGCCGACCGAGGACCCGCCTGATGGCAGGAGAACCCATCTGTTATGACTGCAGCTGTATTAGCACTCGAACATCTACATTTATGGTAGGTACAAAACTGTACTTTCATCATTTTGGGTGGTTCTTCCAGCTGACAATATGGTCAAGTTGGTGACAGAAGATGAATGGAGGAACTCCATTGTGGTGATACCTATACCAGAATGACCTGATAAGATCTTTTCAGCCTCCATATGACTGGCCAAACTGTTTGTAAAACCCAGTGGTGAACTTTATAATTGTTTCAGCTGCATTAAACAAGGTTTCAGAACTGCAGTCCAAGCTGATAAACAAGGAGTTGCATATCCTGGACAGACTAGGAAAGCATATGTTTTCATTTTTTTTCCTTCTCTTTAAGGACACTAAACATCTTTGAGTATATGGTATGATTACAGAGGGAGCTGATAGATCAGTCCACCCATACTCAAGAGGTTATGGTGAAAAGCTGCCCTCAAGCTTGTTTCTCAAAACCAGCTTTTAAAGAAGGCCTTAATAGCAAGGTTCCTTCAGAAGGGGCATTGATTAACCCAACCTTAGAACTGCCACCTAGCTGTATCTGCAGATCCAGGAGTGGTGTCAAACACTGGCAACTGTGCCTGCTCGCATAGTTGAACCTTGAACTGCACTATAAGCCAATGCAGTGGTATGATTAGACACACAGTTGTCATTTAGAACTGTAGCTTAGTTTTAAAGTCCAGTTTTGGCAACTTCTCCAGACAAAGGATGACCTGGTATATCCTCTCTTCCCTCTCTGTAGTCATCCCTAGCTTGAATGGCCTAAACCGACATGTTAAATGAGCCCTTTGACATAGTCGTGGTGCAATACAGACTGCCTACATGGCCAAAGGAGACAGGATCTACTGTTTGGACCTTCAGAATGCCTACCTATACATAATGACTGGCAGGGAGTCCTGGGGGTTCCTTCACTTCCAAACAGGAGCCAGTCATTTCCAGTTCAGGACATTGCTATTTGGTTTCACCACAGGCCTAGGTTGTTCACAGTGTGTATGTCCACGTCATGCAGCTCGCAGACTCCAAAATTTATGGTCTTCCCTTAACTGGATGACAGATTACTTGCAGCCCCTTTGTGGACAGTCCTATTACCTTCAGGGACTTGTTATTCAACATTTACAGTCCTTGGGAATAACAGTTTTGTGGGAGGCATGGAAGCAATACTATATGATTGGTATAGACTCCATTTCATTCTAAACAACTGTCATTGTGGAGCCTGACACTTCACCCCAATTTGTTGAGAGTGCTGTTTTTAGCCAAATAGTGGTGCAGATCCCAACGTCTGCCTAAAGTCCTAAAAATGGCCCTGTCTACCCAGATAATTCCTACAGGGTCGATCCATTCACAGTTCCAAATCCCACTATATTGGAATATTTATCAGAAATTTTTGATTCAGGTCTCAACATTTCCTCTATGAAATATGTCTGTTAGGATCTACTAAACATGGCCAAAAGGCCATAAAACCAAAACTGATTTAGCCGAGATGACAATATCAAAACTAAAAATGCGTACTGTTTCCCAGGGCCAGTAAACACTTGCCCAAAACTACATTACAACAAACTGAACTATTTGAAACCCACCTAGGTTGGGGGTTACACTCCCACCCCCCCAGAGGCTGCGACCCCCAACTATATATACCAAGTCCAGGATCGCACTACAGTGGGGAAAAGGGCATATTTCTCCACATTGGCTAAGTGTTTACTTGCCCTGGGAAAAAGTACAGTGTTCATCATTTTTACTTTCGATATTGTTGTGTCAGCTTAATCAATTTCTGTTTTATGGTCTTTTGACCATGTGAAGCAGACCCGATTGGGGGGGGGCCTTATTAAACATTCATCGATGAGCAAATTCTGCGTCTTTATTCTTGCTCAGTGTTTGCCGAAGCTTCTAGAGAGGCAACTCTCTGCTACGCCCTTCCTTTCAAATCCCCTGATGTTCATCATGTTACACTGCTGCAGTCATTACACTTGGGTTATCCTGCCGTCAGGCGGTCCTGCAGTCGGACAGAGTTCCAAAGTCTTGGTCCGGCGTCAGTTGCTGTTACTTCTTCCCTGATGTCAGTGTGCCAGGGGTATATAAGATGCATCCGATGCCATTTTCTTCAGTCTTTCTTGCCACACGGTGCCCGAAGCAAAAGCAGTTCGTAAGTGCCGTTCGGCCGACTCCTGAGATTTTCAAAGTTGAATTTCAGATCCGAAGTCTTCAATAAAGCTAAGTACCTCATTGGGGAAACTTTTTTCTTGCCTCAGACCGATGTCAGAAAAAGTTAATAATTGTATTTCTTGTGGGAAGCAAATACCTCATAAGGACTTCCACTCTTACTGTATTCCATGCCTATGCCCTGATCACGACGTCACTAGTTGTCAGTTTTGTGCCAGATTTAACAAACGCACTATAAAACGATGTTTTGATTTTGCTTTGTATTACATTGGCCGAAGGTTCAATTATACAATGCTGTCAGAACAACCGATGACCGCAGTTCATAAAAAATGCAAGGACAAAGGATAAGGACAGGCATCCGAGGTCCAAAACCGATGAAGCCTCTTCTAGGCCAGTCGCTGGTTCTCAGTGAGATGCTTTCGCAGCCCCTGACACCCACTATCTCAGAGCCACAGGCTGCCTCCGACTCCCAAGAGGAGACAACTAGGCCTCTGGAAATTCAAGGTATTGGGCCTACGGAAACTAATCCCTCAGATGGGTCTGGAGCCGCTGAGCAGGCATCGGCTTCTGAGGGTGTTTTCAGACCTTCACAACTTACCATTAAAGCAACAGCCAAGACAAAAACACCATTAAAGACAAAGAAGCAAGTACAGCATTCTCCTGGACAGTCCTCCATGCCTAAGAAACAGATGCTCAAAATGGCCGAAGACCTCATTACTCTAATCAGGGGTTCCCATCCCCCTCCTGAGAAAAGGCCTAGGCAGGATACAGACTATGATTCCTCTGATCAGGTTTCCATTTCCTCTGATTCCTCTTCAGACCAGGGATACTCCCTACCCCCCTATGAGGACTCTGATGTTGAAGAAATCTATCCCTTCAGCCTCTCCTCTTGAGGATTACTCTTTTGGGGAAACTTTACATACCATGAGGGAGCATTTCCATTGGGAAAGTCAGGATTATTCAGAATCCAAGAAAAGGCTCAGGGACAACCTTTTATTGCCTCAGCACAGGCCCCTTGCTATTCCACCTGTGCTAGATATTGTGGCTGATGTGTTCTCTGAATCCAGCTTATCTCCTGATTCTTTGCCCCCTGCACCAGCCAAACCAGATAGGTACAATAGAGTCCCTGACTCTCACAAGTTTCTTTATAAAAACCCATCTGCTGACCCAGAAACCATTTACCAGGTTCCCAAAGGGGTTAAGGCTTCCATTGCAAAAAATCCAGTCCCCTCTGACAGAGATTCCAGAGCACTGGATAGATGAGGGAAGAAAGTTTACACTTCTGCAACTTTAGCAGTAAGGGCTTTAAATTGCCAGTTTCACATGCTTAAGTGCCAACAATATTTAATGACTCAGTTAAAACAGAAAATGCTTACAAGCTCAGAAGCTCCTGACTATAAAGAAATGCAGGATTTATTGCATGCAGTTGAACAGGTGGGAAAACGTACTCTGCAATGTGGTTTTGATTCTTTAGAGGCCTCTTGTAGAGCTGCAGTTACAGGTTCTGTGATTCGAAGACATGCTTGGTTAAAAGAACAGAGTTTACCTGATCATGTTAAGGCAAAATTATTGGATGCTCCTTTACAGCATGATACATTGTTTGGTGTTAAGGCAGAAGAGGTGTTAAAGAAAATGGAGGATAAAGCTAAATCTATGAAAACGGTCAAAGATTTCTTACAGGTACAGCCACCTCGATTTAGCAGAAATTGGCCTACAAAAAATTGGTTCTTTCCAGTGTTAGATAGGCCACAGAGAGGCAGATATAGATGCCCAAGAGGCAGATCTCTACCCCAAGGCTCTAACAGACAACGACAGTGGGGTTACCTCAACCCCAAAAGGAGGTGAGGACAAATCTCAACCATACAGGAAACAGTCCCAATGACTTCCCCCTTCGTACGCCAAGCACTTCCCTTTTGGCAGCACCCTAAGGGGGAAAACTAGCACTTTTTTTATCAAAACTGGCAAACAATCACCCAAGACAAATGGGTTCTGAATATTGTGTCTCAAGGTTACAGGTTCCACTTTCACACTTTACCAAGGCTAAAAGGAATGCCAGACCTGCCACAAAATCAATGGGCAGAGGCTCAAAAACAAATATCAGCCCTCATGGATGTGAGAGCTATTCAAAAAGTACCACAGCAGGAACAAGGACAAGGATTTTACTCAAGACTCTCCCTGGTCCTCAGAAAGGACAAAGCCTGGAGACCCATACCAGACCTTTCAACTCTAAATACTTACCTGGATGTTCCGAAATTCAAAATGTTGACACTACAGCAGCTTCTTCCCATGCTAGGCAAGAAGGCTTGGCTTGTTGTTCTAGACCTCAAAGAGGCATACCTGCATGTCCCTATCAGACAAAATTGCAGAAGATACCTCATATTCAAAGCTGGTACAATGCACTACCAATTCTCTGCACTACACTTTGGCTTATCTACAGCGCCCAGGGTCTTTACAAAGTGCCTGGCACCAGTAATTGCATTTTGCAGACAAAAAGGAATTCAAATATATCCATACCTAGATGACTGCCTCATCCAAGCAGAGACAAAGGACATTCTTCTAAAGCATCTGGCATTTGTAAAAAAGGTTGCTAATTTCTCTAGGGTACACAGTAAACGAAAAGAAGTCAAAACTAGTGCCCTCACAACAGATAATATTCCTAGGTGCCAGCTGTCACCTCAACAAGGGTCAGCCTTTCACTGTACCCACAGCCAGGCAGACACTAACAACAGATGCTTCGGACTACGCCTGGGGAGCACACATGGCAAGAAAATGTATGCAGGGCAAATGGACCACAGACGAAATGCATCTTCACATCAATCAAAAAGAGATGTTGGCTGTTCAAAATGCCCTAACAGCTTTCAAGGACCTTCTGCATCCAGGACATTTATTATTAAAGACAGACAACACCACAGTAATGTGGTACATAAACAAGCAAGGGGGCACTCATTCTTATCCCCTATGCAGGCAAGCCATGACCTTGTGGAACACAGCTCTAACTTATCAAGTTCATCTGCAAGCACAATTCCTGCCAGGAAAGAAAAATACTCTGGCAGATGATCTAAGCAGAAATATCATGGACCCTCATGAATGGAAACTGAATCCACAAATCTTCAGCATGGTAACGCAAAAATGGGGATGGCCAGACATAGATCTTTTTTCCTCCCCACTGAATTGCCAACTACAACAATTCTGCACAAGGACTTATCACACACAAGCATGGAAAGTGGATGCTCTCTGGTTCAGCTGGAAAAGCCTAAAAGTTTATGCCTTCCCACCACTGCCTCTCCTTTCAAAGATACTCCTAAAAGCCAGACAAGAAAAACCACAGATGATCCTGATTGCTCCAGACTGGCCACGCCAGCACTGGTACCCAATCTTAAAGAACTTAGCTCAAGGCCCACCATGGATTTTGCCTCAATTTTCACACCTTCTGACTCAACAAAACAATCAGATCATGCACAGTCAGCTCAAAACTCTAAACCTGGCTGCATGGCAAATTCATTAGTCAAACAGGCAACACCTCTCTCTAAAGCTGTTATAGATGTCATTTTGGATGCCAGGAGGCCTAGCACCAGGAAATCTGACTCAGAAAAATGGAAGAGATTCTGCGCCTGGAACCAGGCTCAAAGCCTTGACCCTCTTGTCCCAAACATTCCTCAGATTTTACAATACTTAACTGAGATGCTGGACAAAGGCCTATCCTTCTCATCAATTAAGATCCACGCCTCTGCCATTTCAGCACATTACAACACGGATCCTCCTTTATTCTCTCATCCCTTGCTAAAGCAGTACCTCAGAGGGGCTAAAAACATAAGACCGCCCTGGAGAGCACCAACACCAACTTGGGACCTCAATTTCGTTTTGAAAAAACTGACCCTGCCACCTTCTGAGCCAGCCAATACAGCCAATCTAAAATTTTTATCATGGAAAACAGCTCTGCTCCTGGCAGTAACTTCAGCACGAAGAATCTCAGAGCTACAGGCATTAATGGCAGTGGAACCTTTTATAATTTTTCATCAGGACAGGGGTTCTTTAAGGACAAACCCTACCTTTATGCCAAATGTGATATCTAGTGTGGCTCTTAACCAAACTATCCATTTGCCAACTTTTTATCCAAACCCCCAGAATAAAGGGGAGAAACTTCTGCACTCTTTGGACATAACACAGGCAGCTACGCTTCTACTTGGACAAAACAAAAGCTTTCAGGAAAACTAAGCAACTGTTTGTAGCATATGCTGCAGGATCACAGGGCAAGGCTATTTCAAAGCAGACTATCTCCAAATGGATAGGACACTATTTGTTACTGCTACACACAGCATGGGAAATCTGTCCCTAATAACATTAGGCCACATTCTACCAGAGCAACTGCCACTTCAACAGCCTTTCTCAGAGGGGTACCAACCAAGGAAATTTTGGAGGCTGCAACTTGGAGTTCATTGCACACCTTTACCAAGCATTACCACTTGCCTCTTTACTCTAAATCCAGAGCAGGATTTGCCACTGCAGTTCTGCAGGGCCTCATAGCCAATCCTAACTCTTTATAGACCAGCCACTCAACCTCAGCTTTGGGATTCTACCCAAGTGTAATGACTGCAGCAGTGTAACACGAACATAGTACAGTTTTGTACCTACCATAAATGTAGATGTTCCAGCGTTCACACTGCTGCAGTCCAGGTTACCCTCCCTCCATCCCCTCTGTCCTAGCTGGACTTATCTATACCTTTCTATCCTATACAACCTTTGTGGTGTATTTGCTTGTAACTGAAGGTATTTTTATTTTATATATATGTTTTTATTAGCAATATGTATTGCCTACTTTCTTGGTGGCACCTGACATCTGGGGCAAGAAAAACTGAAGAAAATGGCATCGGATGCGTCTTATATACCCCTGGCGCACTGATGTCAGGGAAGAAGCGACAGAAACCGACACTGGACCAAGACTTTGGAACACTGGCCGACTGCGGGACCGCCTGACGGCAGGATAACCCAAGTGTAATGACTGCAGCAGTGTGAACACTTGAACATCTACATTTATGGTAGGTACAAAACTGTACTTTTCTCTTTGGCACCTGTACTTTGTTCTTTTGAAACTAGTGCTTTTGCTCCCATTGATCCATCTTCCTGATACAAATTAAAATTTCTGACTTGGGAAGCTCTTTCTTTTGCTGTCACCTGAGTCCAAAGGATTTCAGGTCTGCAGGCCTTGTATACACATTCATCATATTTTTAATTTCCCATATGAGGATAAATATTTTCAAGCTCAGCATTACCACATAATATAATATAAATCAGTTTGTTGACCTCCTAGTATTTTTCCCTATTACAGCAGTCATAGGGAGCTTAGATTTTATTTGACTAGAATAAAATCCTTAAAGAAAGAAAGATGCACAACTGTACAAAATAAGCTCCAAAATAATCCCCATAAGTTCTGGCAGTCCATCAACAACCTGCTAAAATCAGGACATATCACAACTCCTGACCCAACCAGTACCAACCCCACTGATAGTATTGCCTCCCAGTTAAATTTTTACTCTATTAACTCCATCCTATCCTTCGTACATAATAAAAGTAACTCCTCCCTAACCTTACACATGCAGACCATAGACAACTCCAAATCTTTCACTTTTAAACCTGTTCAGACTAGTACCATTAAGAAGCTACTGTCCAGACTTAAGCTGTCCTCACGTGCAGCTTCCTAGTGAATTCCTCAAAGTGGCCTCATATGTCGTCACTTTTTCTGTCACTGTTCTGATCAACTGGTCCATCACTCAACAATACATCCCAAAAATATTGAAAATCTCATAAATAATCCTTCTACATAAAGGTGGCACTGCAACAGCCTGGAATTACTATAGACCAATAGCCATTTTTCTTTCCTGTGCAAAGATTTTGGAAAAATGCATTCATACACAATTACTCCAATATCTACTTGATAACCTTCTATCTCCAACATAACAATGTGGTTTTAGGCCAAAACACAGCACTACCACTGCACTTGTCAATTTTACTAATTCTATTAACCAGTTTAGCAATACCAACCTCCAAGTATCCTCTGTATTCCTTGACCTGTCAAAAGCTTTTGACACAGGCTGTCATCAGAAACTTCTGAATGAGTTAGTGTCCCTAAACCTATCCCAATCCACACTGTCTTGCTTCCCAAGTTATTTAACAGGCCGCCAGCAGGCTGTAAAATGGCATAATCAAGTATCTTCTCTTTTACCTGTCACAGTTGGTGTACCACAAGGATCCATACTTGGGCCACTACTTTTCTCAGTTTTCACAAGTAAATTCTCCTGTGCTACTCAAAATGCCACCATTACACAATATGCAGACAGTTCCACCCTTATTTGTTCAGCCCCTCCATACCTGCACTTCAGCAAACTACCCTTGCCTTCAGTGATATTGAAAATTCCCTTTCTGACTCCAAACTTGTTCTCAATCCCAATAAGACTAAGCTTGTGCTCTTTATGAGTAGCAAGCTGCTAGATCACCCATCCCCTTCAGCATTTCCTCCTCAAATAATACTGTAATAGAGCCAGTGACACAGACCAAACTCCTAGGAGTGACCATCGATAATAAACCTTAGATTTGACAAATACCTGACAATACCTTTCAAAAAGGCACATAAACTAGGCTCCATTGATAGAATCAAACCCTTAACTGGCCACTAGAAAAGACATATCCAGAACTCTTCTTTCCACTTTACTCTACGCATCCCCACTTTTTACAAACCTTAGAAAAACTGATTTAAACAAATTCAAGTCCTGTTATAATAAAATAGCAAGATTTGCCTGTGACCTCCCATATAGATTACACCATTGTAATGCTCTACACTTATTAAAATGGCTTGAACTGCTTTATCAGCTTACCTTTAACCAAATAAATTTCACTCATATCCTCTTCCACAATCTTAACAACAGCCCTGCTCTTAAACACCTAATTCAATCTGATTCCTGCCCTCAATCCCTAAGGTCCTCCAACAAAAACTTACTAAAAGTAACTAAATCTAATAATAGCTACTGTGATTTCCTATTCTCAAAACAAGTATCTAAAGTATAGAATTCCTTACCAAAAGCAATACTTAATACTACCAACACCTCCAACTTTAAGCAACTACTAAAGGAACACCTCACCAACAACTGGCTTTGCTCATGTACCAAACCAGGCTGAAGAATTACTCTGCAACCTTCGTACTCTCTTGCTAAGACTTCCACCAATATCCTTCAGTCTCACTGCAATACATTTCATCCTTGAATCTGTTTCTTTACCTTACAATCACTCGTATCATTTAACTCTGTCTCTACTACTATATTTCGTGACACAATTCTTCTTTTAAGTTTTTTAATACTATCATGTACTTGACTTATATGTCATGTATTCAGATTTGTATTCCATGTTTTCTATAGTATGATGTATTTGATTGTCAGAATATTTTTTAAGATATACCATTATTGTTAAATATTACCTGTTTTGTATATGTTTTAAATTTTTTGTAAATTTCAGTATTTGGAGATTTTCCTCACTGGGCCTCTGCTGAAAATGGGCCACTGGCCCAGTCGGGCATTCCCGGTAAATAAATATCAAATAAATAAATAAAATTTATTTGACATTTGCTTACTAGGAAATCAGATTGAGTAGAAGCCCATTTTCAGTGGAGACATGGGGAGAAAAGCTTCAAATAATTGCAAAACATTTTAAGAACAATAATTTTACAATCTTCAAAAAATAAAAGAAAAACATCTGCAGTTTAAATAATTAAAATAAACTTAACATAATATAAAAACAATTGGTTAAGAATTTATACAAGTTATATGACAACCATTTAATATTTTGTAGAGAAATTAAATGTAATTTAGTCCAATCCAATCAGGAATTGCAATATGAAGTGAGGGAAAAGCAGGCTTATGGGTATTTAGAGAGAAAGGGGAGAGAATTTGATAGAAGTAAGGAAGTAAGTGAAGGAGGGAGAGTAAGGAGGTATAAAGAATGAAAAGGTACTTATTCACATTTAGGGATATAATTTATCTTAGTTTTGAGCAAGAACAAAGACAGATTTTTGCTAGGATATTTTCACCCCAGTTCCGTATCATTTTCGTCCCCCCAAAATTAGGTACTAAACTGTCAAATGCAGCCATATCTATTTAACTTTCCCTTTACAACAGCTTGCCTTTACTAAAAACACTAGAAAGTCTTGTCTGAATCCCTAATCTTTATTCTACAAAATCTGCTGCCATTTCTCAAGCCTTTGTCAGGAAAGCTTCCATGGATGATGATTGTGCAGCTACTTTGTGGGCATTGCTGATCACCCTTGTGAATCACTGTAAGCTGGATGTCTACCTTTGGAACTGCTGTTATCTAGGGCATTCTTTTGTCAGGAGCAACACAAGAAGATAAGCTGGGGACTGTCTCCTGTAGATGGTAGAGATGAAACTCCCAATAACAGATACAAAATTTGCATACTAATGGTAATGCTACTGTGTTAGCAGTTTTACCATTTCCCCCTCCTTCTTCATGCCTAGGGGTCTGATGGATGCTGTCTAGCTTGGAAGCTTGCCTCTAGACCTAATAATGTTCTCCTTTTTTATGTGATCTACATTATGCAGCCTTTCAGAAATCAGAAGAAGGAGGTATTTAATGTCATAGATTGTAGATAATGGGGAGCAAGTTTTGTGAGCCAAGCTTGTACCTGCAAGTCTTATCCATATAGGTCATAGAGCTGAAACAAGCAAAACAGATCTGTCATTACAGTAAGTACATAACTTTCTTTTTCAAGAGTTCAGACTGCAATAAGAGAAAATTGAATTGAACTGTGAGACACTACATTCAACATTTCCTTGATGATGTCAAATTAAATTGCTAATGAGTTGCTTGGCCTTGAGGTATTTCATATCCTTGAAGATGAAGCTACTTCCCTCTTACTGGATATAAACTTGCATTGTATTATCTTCACAGTTTTGAATGAGTGCTCAGTTCTCTCTGTGGGTATTCAAGACTGGCATTTTCTGTTAGCAGGGATAAGTAATGATACACAGTCAAATCCTGAGTGGCTGATAACATATATGCAGAGCTTGTTCACTATTCTTATTTTCACGGTTGTTTTATACTTGTAATGCTGCCTTCTGTGGTTTTTGCCATATTTGATTTCCTGATTACACAAAAGCTGTCAGTTTAGTGCATAAAAGGAATTCTGAGGACTGGGGTTTTCAAGTTACAAATCCTTCCAAGGATAACTCCTAGTTGAGTTCAATAGGAAGATCAGATGAGGCTGTGTGGCCTCCTCATACCTCGCAACCTCTTAGAGTAAGAAATCTGGACAAAGCCATAAATAATGGGGGGGGGGGTCAAAAGCCCAAAAATAAGGACACGTTTTAAAATATTGCTTTTACAAACTTAGAAAGTTGATAGAATAGGTTTTGCATTAGCATGAATTTTCTGAAGGGTATGAAGTCTGAAACTCAAATGTCTGTCATTATTTTCCAACTTCATCCCTCAATGATTTTCCAAAGATTTAACAGAAGATCACAGGTTTATAAGAAACAGACCCAAGATGTGACGAAAAAATCTGGACATCTTGTGAAAATCTATACAGTTGAAAGTTATGGGCTTCTTCCATACCGTAGTGAAAGGCGTTTGGGAAGTTACAAATAGTATGTTTTCTGCTAGGATATAATGACTTTCTTGTGTTCATTACTACATTAAATAAGTAAGTAAATAAACATTAAGCTGATGACGGCAATGCTTTTATTTTGTGGAAATGCTTACCTTTATCACTGTTGGTTCTCAGCAGTGCACCGTTTGTTTGGGATGGCAGTATTCCTATAGGTGACATGTTTTTGTTTGTAAGTAGGCGAGGACATTAGTGAGTGATATAGATCTTTTTGAAAATTATTTCTGAATGTGAAATTAGGAATGAGCACTGTACCGATCCCTAGAGAAGTAGCTACACATTATTACATGCATGTATGCACACAGTTGCTCTTGGGCAAAGGAGTGAAATTTGGTGCATTGTTTTTCAGCTCTTCTGTATGTAATGTATAGTCCTCTCCCCAAAGAAAATGTATGAAAGTGAACAGTAGGGCAGGTATGTATTGCAGTTTACAAGGGAACAAAGATGTATTCCTGAAGGTATTTTGAGGGTGATAGAGAGGTTGGAGTAATGATAGTGCTGGGAGTAGATCATGGAAACAGAATCTAATGTTGACATGGTAGACATGTATGAATTAAGCATACAGTATTGTATTAAAGGTGTGTGTATGAGAACCCAGTCAGGGACATTCTACAATATTCTGGACAATTGAGAGGTATGTACAACTGATGTAGCTTGGCTTAGTCCCCCTGCTGGTAATGCATAAACATCTCCACAGAAACAAAATGCAGAGCATTAATGCCATTTTTAAAAGTAAATTTTAACAAGTATGAAGCTACCAGTAGTGTAAAACCCAGATGCATCTTGTTTCACCATTGCACAAACTTCATAGAAACTTGTGGAAAAGTAGTGCAGTGTAAAATAGTAAGCACCCAGTTCAATGTAGATTACTGAACTGAATGTGTATGCATTTACATTGTTTTTATCCTGTTGCAGTTGAAGCACAGGAAAAAAAAATAAGAATACGTCTTTGAAAAAAGCATGCCATGTTTCGATATTTCCAGCTGTGCTCTAGCACTGTTAACCTAACATGATATGCTGATCACGGCCGGCCTTAGGCATAGGCAAACTAGGCGACCGCCTAGGGCGCCATGCAGGCCAGCCTCAAAAGGGCGCAATTCACGGACCGGAGTTCTGTTGTGACGACCCCTAACCGGGAAAAGCCAGACAACATTTCTTTTTTTTTTTAATTTCACCGCCGCCGCCCTAAAGACTACAATTGCACCTCCCCCGGCATCAAAAGGGCACAGTTTCCGGAGCGGAGTTCTGCTGTGACGATTCCTAACCAGGAAAGCCGAACAACAAAAACATTTTTTTTTTCTTTCACCGCCGAGAGGCTAGCTAGCTAGCCTAGCAACAATTGCGCCCTCCCCCACTGAAGCCCCCGCCCCCAGCCATGTCCTGTCACTCATTGCCTACCCCTGCATGACGTACATGCTGGAGGTGATGCAAGTGGCCGCTTTTATTGAGCATTATTTAAACGGACCTATCAGTGGTGATTTCACACCACTGACATCACGGCCACTGAGCCAATGAGAGTATATAAAGGGCTAACTCCCGCCTCTCATTCCTTCCTTGACGAGCTAGAGAGGCGGGTGCAGCTGTTTTTTATCATGACGTGAAAGGTTCATTTTAGGGCTTAGTGGATGTGTTTGCTGGGTTTTGTGTTGGAGTTGTTCCACGTGGGCTACTACAGAAGGAACCGAGCATGTTTTGGGTTAGAAGAAGACCATCCTTTTGGCTTATTATTTGAATTTTGGTGGCTAGAGGTAAGTGAAGGATTGGGGTCTAAGGATTTATTATATTTGTGAAGGAAGCAGGCAAGGTTTTTTTTTATATGTTTTTCTTTTTTTTTTTGTTTATGTAGAAAAAGCAGGGGCCAGGGAAGCATGTAATTGTTATTTTAAAGAAGCAGGGCAAAGCTTGGGATTTATATAATTGTGAAGGAAGCAGGCAAGGTTTTTTTTTTTTTTATATGTTTGTGTGTGGAAAAAGCAGGGGCCAGGGAAGCATGTAATTGTGTTCTTTTAAAGAAGCAGGGCAGCGCTTGGGATTTATATAATTGTGAAGAAAACAGGCAAGTTTTTTTTTTTTTTTTTTTAATAATATATAATGTTTGTTTGTGTGTAGAAAAAGCAGGGGCCAGGGAAGCATGTAATTGTGTTCTTTTAAAGAAACAGGGCAGCACTTGGGATTTATTTGTGAAGGAAGCAGGCAAGTTTTGTTTTTTATATTTATATATATATGTGTGTATATTTATATATATATATATATATATATATATATGTATATCTGTGTGTAAAAAAAGCAGGGGCCAGGGAAGCATGTAATTGTGTTCTTTTAAAGAAGCAGGGCAGCGCTTGGGATTTATATAATTGTGAAGGAAGCAGGCAAGCTTTTTTTTTTTTTTTTTTTTTTTTTTTTATATATATGTTTGTGTGTAGAAAAAGCAGGGGCCAGGAAAGAGTGTAATTGTGTTCTTTTAAAGAAACAGGGCAGCGCTTGGGATTTATTTGTGAAGGAAGCAGGCAAGGGTTTTTTTTTTTTCTTTTGTATATATATATATATATATATATATATGTGTGTATATTTGTGTGCAAAAAAAGCAGGGGCCAGGGAAGCGTGTAATTGTGTTCTTTTTAAGAAACAGGGCAACGCTTGGGATTTATTTGTGAAGGAAGCAGGCAAGGTTTTATATATATATATATAATGTATATATATATATATATATATATATATATATATATATATATATATATACATATATGTATGTATATTTGTGTGTAGAAAAAGCAGGGGCCAGGGAAGCATGTAATTGTGTGTAATTTGAAAGAAGCAGGGCAGCGCTTGGGATTTGTATTTGTGAAGGAAGCAGGCAAGCATTTTTTTTACCATGTGTTTGTGAAAAAAGCAGGGGCCAGGGAAGCATGTAATTGTGTGATTGAAAGAAGAGTCATTGATTACTTTGGTCAGCGTCCAATTTAAGGTTAAAGTATGTTTAGCCATAGTAACAAGGGTTAGAGTAACTGTAATATTAGTATGTGAGTGTCCAGTTTAAGGTTAAGTATGCTTAATTTCTACTCATGGATTTTTTTTCCCGTTTTCAGGAATATTTTGATTGGTTCACTCTGGGTGCCCTTGTTTAGTTCACTTCGTTAGTATTGATTCACAGCGCATAGTTTCTTGGTACTCAATTTAACATGTATTAGTGGTTTGCATTGCCAGTGTTCCCAAGTGGTCCTGTCGTGTCTGTCTTGTCTGTTTGTTGCGTGCACCTTAATGGGACCTGTGGACTTGTTTTGTTATATAGAGTTGGTGTGTATTCTATCGGAGTATATTGGCTTTTAAATGCAGTATATTTCTCCAGCACCGTACTTATGTTTGTAAAAGGGAATTTACACAATTCTCATGTTTGGTTAGTCCATAGCTATCAAGACTCTGAATTGAGGAGAAGCAGGGCCAGGTAAGGGGATGCTGTTAATGACCCCTCTATAGTGCTATTTAAATATAGGCTGTTTGTGTATAAACTTGGTTAATTGTACAGGCAGAATTTTGTGAAAGTTAATGTCTGTTAATGTGTTGGGTTCTACAGCAATAACTACGTAACAAGCTGGCTTGAGGCAGTTTTATTTTAGCTTGTGTACTTGTGTATTACCTGATAACAATTTTGTTTGTTTCTTTTTTTTTTTTGATTAAGTGAAATATAATGCAGGCTTTTTTGCATGGTACAAGGACTGTGAGGAAAATAGAACTATTAGAATGTTTCATGAAGTTAGCTTTTTGCTTTATTTCATTTCACCCATTGTTTAACCATAGTAGCCTATTTGACTGAACAGATTTCTGCGATTTTTGTGATGTACTTGATTGTTTTACTGCAGATCAGTAGTATGTGAAAGCATATTTGATAGCAGCATAAGCATTGCTAGTGCAGCTTTTTGAAGGCATATTTGTGGTGACTTTACCTTCTGATTTTGTCAAATGCTATATAACTCTTGCTCACCTTTTTGCTGTTGGGCTGTGCAGTTTTACACAGCTGAGTTTCTTTTGTGTTACATTTTGGTGTATCAGTTTACTGTCAGTTTAATGAGCAGTGGCAAAATAATGTCGCAATGTGGGAGCTCGGGGAAACAAAGCTGAGTGAGCATGTGTGCACTGGAAGTTTGTGTTAGTTTAACTCTCTGAACTGCATTTGAATGCAGATTTGTACTTATACTACCATAGTTGCAGTGCAGATGTTTAGTATTTATGGCTTATCTTGCACTGCTGCATTTTTTGTTTGAGTTGCTAACACTCAGAAATTTTTTAAGTTGTTGGCTGCTGTGAGAATGACGTTACTAGTTGTTGGCTGCTGTGAGAATGACGTTACTAACTGTAAACGTAGAGAAAGTGTGCAATGGTTATATACCACAGTGCCTGGCTATTTAGCTGTAATTTTCCTTTTGAAAATGTGTAGGACAGTTCATCAGTGCAGTTACCTGCAAAGGTATTTGGTGGTGTAGTTTTTTTCTCACATGCTGTTGAAGTTCAGAATACCTATTGATTAAAACATGTAGGAAGAAATAATTGAATTTACTTGGCATTCTTGCCATAGTGGAGGAATAGCAGTGTGAGTGATGGACTCTATGTACAATAGCAGTGACCTTTGTAAACATGGTGTGAGTTTATTTCTACTGCTTCAGTGTGACTTTCTAACAATACATCAAAAATGTGAATTTGTTTTCAGTTTGCAGTACACTGATCTAGCATCAAAAATGTAAATTGCATGGTAATATGATTTAACATCAAGTAATTTGTGTGCTGGTTTATATATAAATATTTTGTAGTACAAGTGAAAGAAGCAATTGTGGCTGTCTTAATAGGTCCTATCTAAGGAACAGACTGTGCTATAATATCTCAAGGAGATGTTGTACTGGCAGTAACAATCATATTATAGGGAGGTTCTCCAGTGGACTTGTATAAGTGACTTAGGATTGTCTGTGGGGAGCATCAATGGTGGCTGGGTTTTTTTTGTAGCGTAACGTACTATGTTTACATTAATGTTTCGTCCTTCATAGATCTTTCAGAAACTGGTTACCTTGAACTTGATTGGAACCAACTGAAATATTTGGAAGCTTCAAGTGCTTCAATGAATACCGCATCCTCTGCCATGAATACCGCATCCTTTGCCATGAATACCGCATCCTCTGCATCTGTGAATCGGGTAAACACTTCCATGACAACTGAATAGCATTCCTGTTGCCTTACATTGTAGGCACGATCTGTGTGGACAGTAAATTAGATGAAATTGAGCCATGTCGTCACTTTATAAACTAGTACAGTAATAGCATTCAAAATGTTTACAAATGGATATAATGAGATGGGGGTAAATGTGCTCAATGTATGCAAGCTGTAGTTCCAGATGGCTGATTCTTGATTTGAATTTGCTGTCTAGTGACAGAAATTGACAAGCCTGTACAGTGTTCTGGTGTTCTAATTTTGTATAGTGTAATTTTTTATAGTATAAAGTTGGCTCTAATACATGTACTTAGTAATACAACCAGTTGTAGTTGCAAGGTCTAGTTGGGTGAATTGCAAGACTTGGGTGAGTAGGCAGCTCTAAGAATTGAGGGAGTTTATGAACATTGCATTTTCCTTTCCTAACATTTGAATTTCTAAAATGTATTTTTAACAGACAGCCTGGAAAAGGTCCAGACACTTTCTGGTACAGCAAATAGAAAAAGAAAGGCTCAGAGAGAATTGCAAGTGGCTAGTTTACATGCTTCAATGATGCGATTTATGCAGTCTAGTCAGACATTAGACAGCAGTCAGTGGCAAGACAGTGAAATGCTTCAAGAGGCAGATTTCCCTGAGGTGCCAAGCAGTCCTTCCAGACCAGGTGAAAGTGACAGTTCCTGCCAAAGTCCCAGCGATGCTTGCTGTATGGTAGATGTTGAGAATACTGGTACTGGATGTGCAGATAATGAATCTGAGTCAGAGGTGTGTGATAATGGCTCTGACCTTGCAGGTGGTAATGCAGAGTGTGACAGAGAGTGTGGAGCTCAGTCAGTGTCTGGGGCATCCATTGACTCTATTCCTGTGTGGTCAGAGCTAGGAGCAGCTCATTTATCTGACCAACTAGATGTATGTGAGGAGGAAAGTAAGGAAGTAGATCCAGTAACACACAGGGAAGTCTATAGAGACCCTGGTAAATGGCCAGATCCCATGGATGATAAAGTTTGCTGTCTGTTAAGTGCTGCAGGGCCTGTTCAGATAATGAATCACAGTTTCCCCTATGATGATCACCATAGAAGATTCAATCCCATCTTTTATAATAAACGACTTACAAATGGTGAGACAGTCAGAAGGTCTTGGTTGGTATATTCCGAAAGTAGTGACTTGGTATTTTGTTTTTGCTGCAAACTCTTTAGCAGTACTCATTTAGTTGCCCTGTCTAGTACTGGAACATGTGACTGGAAAAATTTGGGACAAAAGCTTATAGAACATGAGTGGTCAGTGAAACATAAAGAAGCTGCTGCTTAGTGGAGTGACTTGCACTTGAGGCTTAAGAATAGCTCCACCATTGATCACCACCGTGAGAACATGATTAAGTCTGAGAGGAAATACTGGAGAAATGTTCTGGAAAGACTGCTTGCAATCTGTCAGTACTTGTCCCAACATAACTTGGCCTTTAGGGGTAGTGAGGATAGACTCTTTACAAGTGGTAATGGCAACTTCCTCGGGTTAGTGCAGCTGTTGGGCAAGTTTGATCCAGTAATACAAGAGCATCTTCGTTGTATCAGTAATGCCGAGATCCATGATCACTACTTGGGGAAAACCATTCAGAATGAGTTGATAATGTTAATGTCAAAGTCTGTCAGAGACACTATTTTGCAAAAGATAACCGATGCAAAGTACTATTCCATTATATTGGATTGCACTCCTGACTGCAGTCATCAGGAACAGATGTCACTGACTGTCCGTATTGCTGAATGCAATGAAAGTGTGGAAGTTAAGGAGTACTTCTTGTCCTTCCTCCAGGTTACTGAGACTACTGGGGGTTTTCTGACAGACATTGTATTAAATGAACTCAAAAGTTTGGGAGTTCCCCTTGAAAACTGCAGAGGCCAGGGTTATGACAATGGCTCTAATATGAAGGGGAAACATTCTAGTGTTCAGGCAAGAATTTTGGCCTTAAATGCTCGTGCATTTTTTGTACCCTATGGCTGTCATAATCTCAGTCTAGTAATTGGTGATGCTGCAAAGTCTTCACTAGATGCTGTTTCATTATTTGGTAATCTGCAACGAATGTACACTCTGTTTACATCCTCTAGTCAGAGGTACAAAATATTTCAGGATAATGTGTCAGGCCTAACTGTAAAGCCACTGTGTGAGACCAGGTGGGAGTGTAGGTTAGAAAGTGTGAAAGCAGTGAGATACCAAGTGGGTGCAGTTTATGATGCCTTGGTTTCAGTGGCAGAAGTTACAAAAGGGAAGGATCCTAAGGCATATTCAGAAGCAGCATCACTGAGCAGTACAATGAAAAGTGCTAAGTTTTTAATAGCGCTGGTAGTCTGGTATGATGTATTAGTAAAGGTTGGACAAGTCAGTAAACTTTTACAAAGCTCATCCATGCAAATTGATCAGGCAGTAATTCTGCTTGAAGAACTGAAAAGGTTTTTAACAGAATACAGGGCCACAGGATACAAAAAGGCAAAAGTGACTGCTACTGAGCTAGCTGAAGAACTGGAGGTAGAACTCAAGTTTCCTGGTGCAGATGAGGTGAGACCCAGGAAAAAGAGGAAGCTTTTTGATTATGAAGCTGATGATGAGTGTCTAATTAGTCCTGAACAGAATTTTAAAGTCAACTTTTTTAACTCTCTTGTTGATGTTGCACTGTCATTTGTGCAGGACAGGTTCACGCAACTTGCAGCTCATAGTGCTACTTTTGGCTTCCTCTACAACATACAAGACCTCTCTACTGTTTCTGATGATAAGCTATTGCAGCTCTGTAAAGACTTGCAGAATCTTTTAACCCACAATGACTCTGCTGATGTCCTTCAAGGTAGCATCTGCAGTCATAACAAATGGGTTGTCCTGTCGTCAGGCAGCCCTTCGGTCGGCCGGATTCCAAAGTCTGGGTCCGGCTTCGGCTGATGTCGCACTCCACCCGACGTCATCTCTGCTGGTCTTCGGGTATAAAGGCATCAGCCGACGCCATTTTCCCCAGTCTTTCTTGCCGCATGGCACCCGAAGCAGAAGCTGTTCGCAAGTGCCGGTCGGTCAGATCCAGAGATTACTACTACCGAATACTACTTCGAAGACTTCTAAAGCTAAGTACCCCGTTGGGGACTCTTTCTTGCCTCAGCCGATGTCAGAAAAAGTCAATAACTGTTTAACTTGTGGGAAACAAATACCTCATAAAGATTTCCACTCTTACTGTCTGCCTTGCTTAGGCCCAGACCACGACGTAGCAGCCTGTTCGGCCTGTGCTTCCTTCAACCGACGAACGCTTAGGCGTCGGTCGGAGTTTGCTGAACAGTTTTTCGGCTCAGATTTTGCGTACATTATGCCGTCGGATCCTCCGACTACCCAAATTGTTAAAAAAACGCAAAGAAAAAGACCGACACTCGCGGTCCGCGGTTTCGGCCAAAACCACGGTTAAGCAAGCCGCGAATGTCTCGGTTTCGGCCGAAACCGAGAATACCGGTCAATCTTTAGCCGAATCCATGACTACTACTGAGGCTCCTGCTACCTTAGTTGAATCGGCCTCAGAAATTTTGCCTACTACTGTGGTTCCTAGTGATTTATCAGACACCATCCCTTTGGATGTTTCTACCCCAGCACGTGGTGCTGCTAGGCCTCCTGCAGCCATGTCTATTAAGGCCTTTGCCAGGGCTAAAGCAGCCAAAACTGTTAGATCAGTGCCTGTTAAGCCCCCCTCACACAGGCCCACTTCTAGTTCACAAATGCTTACTCTGGCAGAGGATTTAATATCCTTAATTAGGGGATCCCAATCTCACCCAGACAGGGCCTCTCAGCCACCAGAAAAGAGATCCAGAGCAGAGCCCCCCGAGCCAGTGTCCTCTGATGATTCTGCGGATGACTCAGACATTACAGACCAGCCAGAGGCTCCTTTGTCTACATATGAAGATTCAGATGCTGAAGAATCCATCCCATCTGCCTCTCCGCCAGAGGAATTTTCCTTTGGGGAAACCTTACATGCCATGAGAGAACAATTCCAATGGCAGGGACAAGACTTCTCAGATTCAAGAAAAAGGCTTAGGACTTTCCTACACTTACCACAACATAGGCCCTTAGCTATTCCTCCAGTACTGCCTGTTGTGGATGATGCATTTAATGATGTTTGCACTGCTCCTGATACATTACCTCCAGCCTCTGCCAAACCAGATAGATTTTACAGGGTGCCAGACACTCATCACCACCTATATAAGGCCCCACTTGCAGATCCTGAGACTATATCCCAGGGGCCTAAGGCAGTAGCCTCGACCTCAGCAAAGAACCCTACTCCTTCTGAAAGGGAATCCAGGTCCTTAGAGAGATGGGGGAAAAAAGTTTACACCTCTGCTACTCTCTCAGCTAGAGCTTTAAACTGTCAGTTTCATATGATCCAATACCAAGAGTTTATGCTTGATCAGCTAACTAAGAAGCTGTCCTCTGATGACTCCTTAGATAAGAAATATGTTTTAGAAATGGTGAATAACATCCAACAGGTTAGTAACCATTCTTTAAAATGTGGCTGTGATGCACGCCATGACTGGCACAGTGATAAGAAGGCATGCATGGTTGAAAGAACAGGTCTTGCCGGATCATGTTAAAGCAAAGCTGTTAGATGCTCCTATGGATAAGGCCAGTCTGTTTGGTACACCTGCTCAGCAAGTAATGAAGAAAATGGAAGAAAAGGCAAAATCTGTACAAACAGTTAAGGATTTCTTACAGGTTCAGCCCCCAAGGTTTAGCAGGAACTGGCCTGCCAAAAATTGGTCCTTTCCAGATTCCTCAAAATATCAAAGAGGCAGGAATAGACGCTCTAGAGGCAGAAATCAATCCAGAGGAGGTGCCTACAGAGGACGCCAGTGGCAAGGCAATAACCGAAGCACAGACACAACCACTGCCACTACAACAGGACAATCACAGTGACTTGGCTCTGACACCGCCTACCAGGGAGCAAATAGCAGCACCTTTAGGCGGAAAGTTAGCCTTATTTTTGAAAAATTGGCACTGTATCACAAAAGACAAGTGGATTTTGCAAACCATAGACCAAGGCTACAGGTTCCACTTCCACACCTTACCAGTAAAAGAGGAATGCCAAATCTACCTCCAAATCAAAAAACAGAAGCTCTAAAGCAGATAGCAGAATTAACAAAGATGAGAGCTGTGGAAAGAGTACCAATAATAGAACAGGGCAAAGGATTCTACTCCAGACTCTTCCTAGTACCAAGAAAAGAGAAAAGTTGGAGACCTATTCTCGACCTGTCCGTCTTAAACACATACATCATTGTCCCAAAATTCAAAATGCTGACCCTACAGCAACTTCTTCCCATGCTGGGCAAGGAGTGTTGGCTGGTAACTCTAGATCTCAAGGAGGCATACCTGCACGTCCCCATACGACCAAATTGCAGAAGATACCTCAGATGTCTTGCAGGATCAGAGCATTATCAATTCTCAGCATTGCCCTTTGGCTTATCTACTGCGCCCAGAGTATTCACAAAATGCCTGGCATCAGTAATCGCTCACTGCAGGCTACAGGGAATACAAATTTATCCATACCTGGACGACTGCCTGTTACAAGCGGACAACAAAAGCAAGCTGACAACAGATCTACAAAGAGTCATTTGCTTACTACAAGCCCTGGGATACACAGTCAATTTACAAAAGTCAAGACTGATACCATCCCAAACAAGAACATTCTTGGGTGGATTTGGACACAGTAAAACAAATGGCATTCCTAACTGCAGAAAAACAAAACAACTCCCTGTTTACTTCTTGGCATTAACAAAGCAGAACAAACTAACAGCAAGAAAAGTACTGCAGGCCTTGGGCTTCATGGCATCATGCATAATCTTGGTCCCACATGCCAGACTACATATGAGAAAGCTACAGTGGTACCTAAAGAATTTATGGTCTCAACACAGGCACAGCTTAGAAACCGAAATCCCACTAATCCCATGCCTGAAACAGGAGTTCCTATGGTGGGCTCAAGCATGCCAGTCAAACCCAGGCTTACCCTTCCACAACTTTCAAGCAAGCCAAACCATCACAACGGACGCCTCAGACCTAGGCTGGGGGGCGCACATGTTGGACAAATGCATACAAGGATTGTGGACTCAAGACCAGCTGCACCTGCACATAAACCAAAAGGAAATGCTGGCAGTAAAACTAGCAATACTGAAATTCAGACCATTCCTCAAAGAAGGCCATTTAATGATAAGGACAGACAACACCACAGTCATGTGGTACATCAACAAACAAGGAGGCACTCATTCATACCCCCTATGCAGAATGACTATGGACCTCTGGAATATGGCTCTGAGCTACAACATCCAGTTACAGGCAATGTTTGTGCCGGGAAAAGAAAACACCCTAGCAGACATGTTAAGCAGAACCACCTCGGATGCTCACGAATGGATGCTACACCCGGACATCTTCAGGGCCATCACAAAGAAATGGGGAATGCCACAAATAGACCTATTCGCATCCCCACTCAATCACCAGCTCAAAAAAGTCTGCACAAGGACATGCCACCCAGTTGCATGGAAGGTGGACTCTCTATCCTTCAGTTGGAAAGGCCTGACAGCATATGCATTTCCACCTCTTCCTTTGATGCACAAGGTACTACTGAAAATCAAAGAGGAACGTCCAAGGATAATCCTGATAGCTCCGAATTGGCCAAGACAACACTGGTACCCATTGCTGAGGAGCATGTCTCGGGGGAGAATGTGGTCAATACCCCTGATGCCTTTGATGTTAACTCAGAACAACTACAACATCATGCATCCAAACCTAAAAACATTGCAACTGACTGCCTGGAACATCACATAGCAGCAACTAACCCAGACCTATCCCAAAGGGTTAAAGACATTATCCTTGAAGCCTGCAGACCTTCAACAAGAAGGAACTATGCAGGAAAATGGAAAAGGTTTGTCATTTGGAGTACTGAAAGAGGAAAAGATGTGTCGAACATAGATATTGCTAACATCCTGGAGTACTTGGCAGAGCTTCTACATACAGGCCTGTCTTATTCCTCCATCAAGATACATGCATCAGCTATTTCAGCAGAATACAGCTTGATCCACCTGTCTTTTCATCCTCTACTCAGGCAGTTCCTCAGAGGATCAAGAATGTAAAACCTCCTAGGAAACCACCATTACCAGCATGGGACTTGAACTTTGTGCTAGAAAAATTGACACTCCCTCCATTTGAACCAGCAGCAACAGCAGAACTTCAACACCTATCATGGAAAACTGCTTTCCTACTGGCAATTACTTCAGCAAGGAGGGTTTGAACTACAGGCCTTAATGGCAGTACAACCCTTCCTAATCTTCCATCAAGATAGGGTCTCCATGAGAACTAATCCTACATTTATGCCTAAGGTGGTATCCAGAGTGTCTTTAAACCAGGCAATCCACCTACCTACCTTCTTTCCCAATCCACAGAACAGGGGGAAAGACTGCTGCATACCTTGGATGTACATAGACAGTTACGCTACTACCTGGACAGAACCAAAGGTAACAGAAAAACTGACCAGCTTTTAGTAGCCTATGCAACAGGAAGGAAATATGGTGGAAAAGCAATTTCCAAACAGACAATCTCCAAATGGATAGGAAATTGCATAAGATTCTGTTACTCCTACCATGGAAAACCAATTCCACAGAACATAAGACCTCATTCTACAAGGGCTACAGCCACTACCACAGCTTTCTTACGAGGAGTGGCAACCAAGGACATTATTGAGGCGGCTACTTGGACCTCCGTGCATACATTTGCCAAGCATTATAATTTACCTCTATACTCTAGATCCCGAGCAGGGTTTGCCACTGCTGTACTGCAAGGGATCCTAACTACACCATAATTTTTCTTCCTCCACCCCTAGTTGGCTATGGTATTCTACCCATTTGTTATGACTGCAGATGCTACCTTGAAGGACATAGTACAGTTTTGTACCTACCATAAATGTAGATGACCGAACAAGATAGCATCTGCAGTCAGGATTACCCTCTCTCCTTCCCCTCTGTGGTACTCCTAGGGTATTTACCCTCCTATTAGCTAGCTGGGGGGGAGTCTCTTTTGGTGTATTTGTTTGTATATATGTACATATATGCTTATTGTTTGTATTTGCCTTCTACTTTTTTGGAAACATTGGCATTTATCCAAAATTTAGCTTTCCAAGAGGGCAACTGGCATCTGGGGCAAGAAACACTGAGGAAAATGGCGTCGGCTGATGCCTTTATACCCGAAGACCAGCAGAGATGACGTCGGGTGGAGTGCGACATCAGCCGAAGCCGGACCCAGACTTTGGAATCCGTCCGACCGAAGGGCTGCCTGACGACAGGACAACCCATTTGTTATGACTGCAGATGCTATCCTGTTCGGACATCTACATTTATGGTAGGTACAAAACTGTACTTTATCGATGCAGTAGAGCTGTATGAGGAATTGAAAACCCTTTGCCACATTATTCCAAAGGAATTATCAGCACTGGATGTCCTTAATGTAATGAAAAAGTGAGGGGTAGTGGAGATATTCCCACAAGTAGTGGTAGCTCTACGCATTTTGTTGACTCTGCCAGTGACAGTTGCATCTGAGGAGAGAAGCTTCTCCAAACTCAAACTAATCAAAACATACTTAAGAAGTACTATACTACAGGATAGACTTGTGGGCTTGGCTATGATTTCTATTAATAATGAAATATCTTGCCAGATAGACTCTGCTGATATAATTGATAGATTTGCTCAGTGCAAGGCAAGAAAAGTGCGGTTTTAGAAAGTGGCTAGGTATAAATAACAGTGTGCAAATTTTGTATGACTTGCTTACAGTTGTAAGCAGAAGGCACAACAGTTCTGTAGTATGCGAGTTCCTGTAGGGAAGCACTGCAGTAGAGTTGGCAGGTAAGCACCAAGTATGGTCAGCTATGCACTTCTATATTGTAACTTACCTGAATGGGTATAGCGAAGTTGATCATGTTTCTTGCATGTGTACTGAAGGTATAGTTGCCTACTGCTAAGAGGGTCATTGCCAGTCTCAGATCAATTATCTGTCAATGGTACAGTTTAACATGAATTGTGACAAGCCTACTGTTTTTAAGTGACTCTAGTAAAAATGACAGTTTGAAAAGTGTAACATTTCACTGAAACATTGCATATAGAAATGTCACTGACTGTCTGTATTGCTGAATGCAATGAAAGTGAAAGGAAATGTGTACTTTTCTCCTTCCTCCAGGCTACTGAGACTGCTGCTGGCTTTCTCAGTGACATTGTGTTAAATGAACTGAAGTTGGGGAGTTCCACAAAACTGCAGTGGCCAGGGTTATGACAATGGCTGTTAATATGAAAGGAAACTGTTCAGGCAAGAATCTTGTCTTTACATCCACTTGCATTTCTTGTACCCTGTGGCTGTCACACAATCTCAATCTAGTAATTGCTTATGCAAACTTTTCAGTAGATGCTGTTTCATTCTTTGGTAATCTGCAATGAATGTACACTGTTTACATTCTAACTCTAGTACAAACTATTTTGCCATGTGTCGGGTCTAACTGTAAAGCCACTTGGACCAGGCTGAAGTGTAGGGAGAAAGTGTCAAAGCAGTGTGACGGGTGTAACTGTATAGCCACTTGGACCAGGGTGAAGTGTAGGGAGAGTGTCAAAGCAGTGTGATCTGAAGTGGGTGCACTTTGCAATACCTTGGTTTCAGTGGCAGAATTTACAAAAGGCAAGGATCCTAAGGCATATCTGAAGCAGCATTGCTGAGCAGTACAAGAAGTGTTGAGTTTTAATAGCATTGGTAGTCTGGTATGATGCATTAGTAGGTTGGACAAGTCAGTAACCATTTGCAAAGCTCTTCCATGCAAATTATCAAGCAGTGATTTGCTTGATGAACTGAAAAGGCTTTTAACAGAATACAGGGCAGCAAGGTAAAAAAATGGCAAATGCAACTTTTTGATTGAAAAATTGGATTGAAGGTTCCTGGTGCAGAGCAGGTGACACCCAGGAAAGAGGCTTTTTGGTTATGCACTAAATGATTGTAATTAGTCCTGAACAGAATTTTAAAGTCAACTTTCAACACTCTTGTTGTTGTACTGTCATCTGTGAAGGACAGGTTCACTCCGCTTACAGCTCACAGTGCTACTTTTGGCTTCCTCAACACACAGGAACTCTGGTAGTTACTGAAGATATTTCAATTGTCTGTTAACCCACTTTGCATTTGCTGATATTGATGCAGTACAGCTGTATGAGGAATTAAACACTGATAATCCCTTTGGAGTAATGTCAGTGCTGGAGGTCCTTAATGTAATAAATGCGTATTCGTCTATGTCTTACTAGAGGTAGCGCTGCACATTTTGTTGACACTGCATGTGACAGTTGCATCTGGGGAGTGAAGTTTCTCCAAACAAGTACTATGTTACAAGGTAAACTTGTTGGATTGGCTATGATCTGAATTAATAATTGCTCTTGCCAGATGTTATATGCTGATATAACTGCTTTGCTCATTGCAAGGCATGAAAAGTACAGCTTTTGTAAGTAGCTAGGTAGAGACTGAACAGTGTGCAAAGTATGCATGATTTCACATCTGATGTACCCTGCAGTCTGATCCTACAGCAGAAGGCATAACAATACTTTTCAATGCCAGAGTTCCTGTAGGGCAGCAGCACAAAGTACTGTCAACTAGACACTATTCTGTGCTACTGTAACTGGCTTACTTGAATTGCTAGGACAAAGTTGAACCCTATTCTTCCATCTGCTAATGTTTCTCCATGCATAATGGAAGGTGCGGTTGCATAATGGCAGTAGGGTCATTGCCAGTCTATCTGCCAGTTGCAGTGTACAGTGAACTGTGTGCCAACTGAACACTAAGTGCCTCATGCAGACATGACAATACAAGTGTAACATGTCACTGTCCATTTTGTGAATGCAATGAAATTGGAAGGAAAGGGGTACTTTTTGTCCTTTCATGTTACTGGGACTACTGGTGGATTTCTCACTGACCATGTTAAATGAACTTAAGTTTTTGTGAATTCCACTAGAGAACTGCAGAGGCCAGGGTTATGACATATTGACTCGAATATGAAATGAAAACATTCTGGTGTTGCAGGAATCTTGTCTTTAAATCCACATGCATTTTTTGTATCCTCAGGCTGTCATAATCTCAATCTTGTAATTAGTGATGCTGCAAAGTCTTTAGTAGATGTTTCATTCTTTGGTAATCTGCAACGAATGTACACTTTTCAGAGGTACAAAATATTTTGTCATGTGTCAGGTTTATCTGTAAAGCCACTTTGTGAGACCAGGTGGAAGTGTAGGGTAGAAAGTGTCTAAGCGGTGTGATCTGAAGTGGGTGCACTTTCCAATGCCTTGGTTTCAGTGGCAGAACTTACAAAAGATAAGGATCCTAATGCATATCTGAAGCAGCATGGCTGAGTAGTACAAGTGCTAAGTTTTTAATAGCACTGGTGGTCTGGTATGATGCATTAGTGAAGGTTGGAAAAGTCTGTAAACATTTGCAAAGCTCTTCCATGCAAATTGATCAAGAAGTGATTCTGCTTGATGAACTGAAAAGTATTTTAACATAATACAGGGCCACAAGGTACAAAATGGCAAAAGTAACTACTACTGAGCTAGCTGAAGCACTGGAGGTAGAATTCCAGTTTCCTGGTGCAGATGAGGTGAGACCCAGGAAAGCGGAGGCTTTTTTGTTATCAACCAAATGACGTAGTCCTGAACAGAATAAAGTCAACTTTCAACACTTGTGTTGATGTTGCAGTCATCTGTGAAGGACAGGTTCACTCAACGTCCAGCTTAGTGCTACCTTTGGCTTCCTCTACAACATATAGGAACTCTTGGTAGTTACTGAACATATAGGTTCATAGGTTCATAGGTTTATACTAGGCTATCTGCCCCAAGGCATTTATAAGCCTAGCCCAAATTTTTGTGGCTTACGCCACCCCTTATATGAAAAAATACTGTACCCATTAGTTTGTTGCGCCTCTGTCCAGCAGTGACACAGAGATGATTCCCGGGGTAAACCTATGATCTCCCATCCACAGGTCAAGATTTCTCTTGAAAAGAGCCAGCGAGGTGCTCTGCCTCACATGGACCGGGACTCTATTCCACAGCAATAGGGAGTCTCTGAGTGATAAATCTATCCCTCCAGCATGTCCTATTTATATCCGTGCTAAGGTTTAAGTCACTTGCTCTAGTGGTTTTGGTGGATTTGGATTTTTTGAGGTGGAGCATGTCCATTAATTCCGGGTTGGACATGGCCTTGTATGTCAGGCACATGTCACCTCTGAGCAGACGGTATGCGACTGAATAGAGCTGGAGTTTCTTCAATCTGGCAGCATATGACAGATTTTGGAGTCCCTTTATCCTTTTGGTGAGAAACTTTTGGGGTCTCTCCAATTGCTGCAGATGTCGGGCGAGATACATCCCGAATGGGGCATTGTACTCAATCATTAGTCTGATAAGTGAAGAGTACAGGGGAACAATGACCTCACTAGATCTGGATGTGAATCCCTTCATGATCAGGTGGGCAATGTAGAAGGTCTTTCTAACCACTTTAGCAACGTGTCAAAAGAAAGGCCACTGTCAACCTGGGTCCCCAGGTCCCTGATAACCTCTTCTGTGCTTAGTGGATTGCCACCTATATGGTAGCTTGGGGTTACCTTGTTTTTCCCGAAGGGTATGACTATACATTTTTTGGCATTTAACTTCAGGCCATGGCTCTGGCACCAGCTATCTGTTTCCGTGAGTCCCTTCTGAAGGATATCAGTGTCCGATGCACTTTCCACTATGGCACCCAGTTTGCAGTCGTCTGCAAACTTTGTCAGCCAAAGACCTCCCATGTTGGCCTGTACTTCTGAGAAGTAGATGCCGAACAATAGGGGGCCAAGGACCGAGCCCTGTGGGACACCACTTGTGACCGGCTTGGAGTCTGACATAGCGCCAGCAACTCTAACCCTGTGGGTTCTGTCCTTAAGCCAGTTTCCAACCCATCTTGTGACATATGGGTTTACATTTAAGCTGGTAAGTTTTTTTACAATACCCGAGTGGGGTATTGTGTCGAAAGCCTTGCAAGGTCAAGGTAGGCTGTATGGACTGCCTTTCCCTCATCAATGGCCTTGGTGACTGTTTCGAAGAAGTCGACCAAGTTCAAAAGGCATGATCTTCCCTTGACGAAGCCAAACTGGGTCGGGTCCAATGTCTGCAAGTCCCTATATCTTTGTTTATGAGCTCCATTATGATCCTCTCCATAGCTTTGCAGACTAGACTTGTTAAGCTTATGGGGCGGTAATTACCAGGGTCCGTAGAGGCACCACCTTTGTGGAGTGGGACCACAGTTGCCATACGCCACTCCTTGGGCACGTATCCTGAGGTAAGGCTGAGATTAAACAGCTGCCTTATGTGCGGGTTTAATTCCTCATTTAGCTCGTGTAGCACACAGCTGGGGACACCATCCGGTCCCATTGATGCTGTGTTTTTAGCTTTAGAGAGAGCAGCTTTCACCTGCGCATTTGAGATGTTTGGGAGGCTACACTCCGCTGGGATAGTTATCTCTCCTTTAGGGGGGGAGAGGGGGGGTGAAGTGTGCACTGAACCTGTCTGCCAGTATGTTGGCAATGTCTGTGGGTTCAGTGATTTTTGTATCATTTTGGACTAATTCTGAGTATATCTGGGAGTTTCCACCCAGGTTCCTAACATAGCTGAAAAAGGCCTTATGATTGTCCTTTGAATCCATGGCAATTTTTCTCTCAAAATTGGCCTTAGTTGATTTTATGAGTGCTCGTATTTTTGTACTAATAATGATCAGGGTGACTTCCTTTTATGGATTTTGTTCTATCATGTAATAGCTTTCTCCTCTTATTGTAAAGTTTGTTAATGGCTGGGGTCCACCAGACTGGACGTTTGCCCTTTGTGGAAAGAGTCTTGGTTTTATTTGGGATTGCCTGATCCATGCAGTCCTGGAGGTGTTCATAGAAGGCATTTGTAAGGGCTTCCAGCTTGGGTTGTGGTTTCCACTGTCTCAGGGGCCTTGAAGGATACCACACCAGTCTTGAGTAGTGTGAAGTTTGCTTTAGAGAAGTTCTTCACTGTGGTCTTTTTTGTTTGGGGTGGGGGCGGGATGTGGATTTCCAGTGAGATTAGTTTATGATCAGATCTCACCAATGAGGGATATACTTCGTGTGGAGCATTTTGTCCCCATGTTTGTGATAATGAGATCTAGTATATTTTCTCCTCTCGTGGGAACAGTGACTAGCTGTTCCATGGCATTTGAATTTATGAACTCCAGGAACTGTTGGGCTAGAAAGTTAGGGCTTGAGTAATGTTCCCAGTCTATATTCGGGTAGTTGAAGTCACCCAATATGATGGTGTTTGGAGATACATTTATACCCTCCAGTGTCTTCAGGAAGGCTGTGTTGTGTTCCTGAGTTTGAGAGGGTGGCCTGTAGCATGCTACAATTTGTAGAGCAGTTTTGCCTATGGTTAGTTGCACCTGGATGGTTTCGAGCTTCGTGCGTTGCCACCAACCTGGAGGTGTGGGTATCCTTTATGAATATGGATACACCCCCTCCTTTTGTGGTGTGGTCCGGGTTTTGGGGCCGGAATGCATGATATGAGGTAAAACCTAATAGTGCCGGGGTGCTCTCAGGAGCCTTGAACCAGGTTTCAGTTACAGCACAAGACATCGATGTTCTCCATACTGAGAAGGGCCTCGAGTGCGTGCATTTTGAGATTTAGACTTCTGGCATTGAGCAGCATTACCCTCAGTTTCTTTCCATTTTTGTTTTCTAGGGTGGTAGATTTAGAATTTGAGCCTTGCCTAAAAAAGGCACTATAGGGGTGGCAAGAGCCTTAGCCAATATCCGGAATCCCAGGGGTGACAGGTGCAAGCCATCCCTTGCGAAGCAGCGTGGCTTGTCAAGCATGTCATCCCAGGCAGACAGACACTGGATCCCCTTTGAATGACACCAGACATTAAGCCAATTGTTAAAGCTGATCATCTTGTCTCTATATTGTGGCATCATTCTTGGTGAAGGAAGGATACTGCTCAGGGTTAGGGTCATACCTGCCTGGGCTACATAATCAGAGAGTTCCTCTATGTCTCTTTTCATGTAGTCCAGGGAAGTACGTCTCAGGTCGTTCACACCAGCATGGACAATGACTGTGTCATATTTGTACTTGCCATGGAGTGACCCAAGTGCTTGTGTTATGTGGCGGATTCTAGCACCCGATAGGCAGCTTACTGTGACCCTCTCCTTGTTCAGCCTGGTGAGTGGGACTTCAGTGTGTCTGACTATGGAGTCACCTATGACAAGTATGTTTGGTGTTGTATTTGGCTTTAAGGGCTGTGACTGCTTTGCACACTGCTTTTGTGGTTTATGTGTTGCTTGTGGGGTGTCTTGAGGTAGCAGTTGTTTGGGTGTCTGCTTTGGAGGCCTCTGCTGTTTAAGTAAATTTTTACTCAGAGCCTCCGAGTATGTCTTTGTGTGTTTGTGTGTTTGATTCAGTGGTGTGGTAGCATTATGTGAGGCTGGTTTTGTGGTGTGTGTAGTTGCCTTCTCCTCCTTTCTGGTCTTGCCAGTCCTGAGTTGAGAGAGCTCAGCCTCCAGTTTGGCTAAATAGCTGCATCTCTCGCAAGTATTTGTGTTATGTGGGAGGAGGAGAGGGTTGTCTGTGTACATGAGGCAGTTATAACATTGCCTCAAGATTCCCAGATTCACCAGCTGGACCGGAGAGGAGATTGACAACTGACCTTTGGACATGCTAGAATAATATTGGGAATTCCTTAATAATTGAAAACAAGGGCCAGTGGGGAGTGAGGGTGTAGTGCTTTTAATTTTTAGTGCTGACTTATATAATTGCTTTAGTGAGCAAGTGCCAGGTAACTTGAGTGCAATGTGTTACAAGTAACTAAATGCAAAACGACAAACAGTAACTTTCTTTCAAGCGAAACAAGGAAATAAGTACAGTAAGCAATGCAGATATCACTAGTGATCCACAGAAGCTGAGAAGCCAGTATTAGGTGGAATTAGCTTCCAGGAAATAACAAGCAAACAAACAACAAGCATATAAACAAAGCTAGATTCAGCAGGCCTGGATCTAGTCTATGCTAGAGCAAACAAGGTGTACCAATTTCAGTAAGATACAGTTCAAATATTCAGGCACTATAAACCTTTAACCAGAAATTCCCAGCTCAGAAGGGCAGAGTCCAGCCTCTTCTCCCACAAGAGTGCAGACCATGAACCTTCTTAATGTAAAATAACTGGCCTGAAGCCCAAGTGCCTAAACCAGAACTAATACACTTGGACACTGGGCTCTCAATCAGCAGTTCCCAACTTAGAAGGATGAAAGCTACCTGTCCTGCCACCACAGTGCTTGCCACAAACCTTCCTAATGTAAAACAACTGGTCTGAAGCCCAAGTGCTTAATCCAAAAGGCTTAGAATGATAGCTACACTTTAATCAAGTTACAACCAAGCAGTAATAAATACAATTGAATACTTTAGAGAATGTCTGGATTAGTGCTCAAGTTACACAAACAACGCTAGATCCAGCAGGCTCGAATCCAGTCTATGCCACAGCAAACAAGGCGCACCAACTTCAGTAAAAAGCAGTTCAGATATGCATGCACTATAAGCCTTTAACCAGAAATTCCCAGCTCAGAAGGGCAGAGTCCAGCCTCTCCTCCCACAAGAGTGCAGACCACGAACCCTCTTAATGTAAAATAACTGGCCTGAAAGCCCAAGTGCTTAAACCAGAATTAATACACTTTTAGAATAACAGACACTGAGCCCTCAATCAGCAGTTCCCAACCTAGAAGGATGTAAGCTACCTGTTCTGCCACAACAGTGCAGACCACAAACCCTCTCAGTGCAAAACAACTGGTCCAAAGCCCAAGCGTTTAAACCAAAAGGCTTAGAATGAGTTACACCAAGCAGTAATAAATACAATTGAGTATTTTTAAGATGATGCAAAAGTAAAATGAAGTAGGTAGAAACACAAGTACAGTAAAAGCAGATGAAATTATTATTTTTTTTTTTTATCTGAACAAGTGCTGAAATCAAAGAAACAGATTTGAGAGCTGAAACTAGAAAACTGGCTAGTTATAAGGAAAAAAAAAACAAGCTAGAAGGCTTCCCTCAAACACAGAAGGGCTTGGGGGCTCAGAAGCCTACAAATAGTCTATACCACTTAACAGGAAATTAGCTTAATTTTTTTTTTGCCAGTTTCCCAGATGCTCTCTTTGTACACAGTAGGAGTGCCTGAAATCAGAATATGATCTCACTGCACTCAGTTGAGTAAGCAAATGAGATGAACCCAGAGGCAGGCTGAGGGGCGGGCAGTTTCAAAGCCACTAAGATTAACACCAAGACAAAACCAGGGAGGGTGGGTGGGAATAACTGAAGAGCAGAAAAACTGCCAGCTCAGTTAAAATTCCTTCAACACAGTTTAAATCAAATTAAATACTGTATTTTTTTTTTTAAAAAGTGCAGATAAAGGTACTTAAATTCTCTTATACGTCCAGTTGAATATAACCAAGTTGTTAGCCAGCCAAAGCTGAGGTATTTAAGCAGAAAATAATTTCACAATGCACCACTTAACTAGGCAAGGACAGGAAATCAAAGAATGTGGCTACCCCCACACCTGTAATTACTAGCAAATAACAAAATTCAGCAAACACTAGCTTCTGTTCAAGTTACTAAAGAGCAGAAGAGCAGAAAAACTGCCAGCTCAGTTAAAATTCCTTCAACACAGTTTAAATAAAATTAAATACTGTATTTTTTTTTAAAAGTGCAGATAAAGGTACTTAAATTCTCTTATACGTCCAGTTGAATATAACCAAGTTGTTAGCCGGCCAAAGCTGAGGTATTTAAGCAGAAAATAATTTCACAATGCACCACTTAACGAGGCAAGGACAGGAAATCAAAGAATGTGGCTACCCCACACCTGTAATTACTAGCAAATAACAAAATTCAGCAAACACTAGCTTCTGTTCAAGTTACTAAAGAGCAGAAGAGCAGAAAAACTGCCAGCTCAGTTAAAATTCCTTCAACACAGTTTAAATCAAATTAAATACTGTATTTTTTTTTTTTAAAGTGCAGATAAAGGTACTTAAATTCTCTTATACGTCCAGTTGAATATAACCAAGTTGTTAGCCGGCCAAAGCTGAGGTATTTAAGCAGAAAATAATTTCACAATGCACCACTTAACTAGGCAAGGACAGGAAATCAAAGAATGTGGCTACCCCCACACCTGTAATTACTAGCAAATAACAAAATTCAGCAAACACTAGCTTCTGTTCAAGTTACTAAAGAGCAGAAGAGCAGAAAAACTGCCAGCTCAGTTAAAATTCCTTCAACACAGTTTAAATCAAATTAAATACTGTATTTTTTTTTAAAAAGTGCAGATAAAGGTACTTAAATTCTCTTATACATCCAGTTGAATATAACCAATTTGTTAGTCGGCCAAAGCTGAGGTATTTAAGCAGAAAATAATTTCACAATGCACCACTTAACTAGGCAAGGACAGGAAATCAAAGAATGTGGCTACCCCACACCTGTAATTACTAGCAAATAACAAAATTCAGCAAACACTAGCTTTTGTTCAAGTTACTAAAGAGCAGAAGAGCAGAAAAACTGCCAGCTCAGTTAAAATTCCTTCAACACAGTTTAAATCAAATTAAATACTGTATTTTTTTTTTTTTTTTAAAGTGCAGATAAAGGTACTTAAATTCTCTTATACGTCCAGTTGAATATAACCAAGTTGTTAGCCGGCCAAAGCTGAGGTATTTAAGCAGAAAATAATTTCACAATGCACCACTTAACTAGGCAAGAACAGGAAATCAAAGAATGTGGCTACCCCCACACCTGTAATTACTAGCAAATAACAAAATTCAGCAAACACTAGCTTCTGTTCAAGTTACTAAAGAGCAGAAGAGCAGAAAAACTGCCAGCTCAGTTAAAATTCCTTCAACACAGTTTAAATCAAATTAAATACTGCATTTTTTTTTTTTTAAAGTGCAGATAAAGGTACTTAAATTCTCTTATACGTCCAGTTGAATATAACCAAGTTGTTAGCCGGCCAAAGCTGAGGTATTTAAGCAGAAAATAATTTCACAATGCACCACTTAACTAGGCAAGGACAGGAAATCAAAGAATGTGGCTACCCCACACCTGTAATTACTAGCAAATAACAAAATTCAGCAAACACTAGCTTCTGTTCAAGTTACTAAAGAGCAGAAGAGCAGAAAAACTGCCAGCTCAGTTAAAATTCCTTCAACACAGTTTAAATCAAATTAAATACTGTATTTTTTTTTTTTTAAAAGTGCAGATAAAGGTACTTAAATTCTCTTATACGTCCAGTTGAATATAACCAAGTTGTTAGCCGGCCAAAGCTGAGGTATTTAAGCAGAAAATAATTTCACAATGCACCACTTAACTAGGCAAGGACAGGAAATCAAAGAATGTGGCTACCCCACACCTGTAATTACTAGCAAATAACAAAATTCAGCAAACACTAGCTTCTGTTCAAGTTACTAAAGAGCAGAAGAGCAGAAAAACTGCCAGCTCAGTTAAAATTCCTTCAACACAGTTTAAATCAAATTAAATACTGTATTTTTTTTTTAAAAGTGCAGATAAAGGTACTTAAATTCTCTTATACGTCCAGTTGAATATAACCAAGTTGTTAGCCGGCCAAAGCTGAGGTATTTAAGCAGAAAATAATTTCACAATGCACCACTTAACTAGGCAAGGACAGGAAATCAAAGAATGTGGCTACCCCACACCTGTAATTACTAGCAAATAACAAAATTCAGCAAACACTAGCTTCTGTTCAAGTTACTAAAGAGCAGAAGAGCAGAAAAACTGCCAGCTCAGTTAAAATTCCTTCAACACAGTTTAAATCAAATTAAATACTGTATTTTTTTTTTTAAAAAGTGCAGATAAAGGTACTTAAATTCTCTTATACGTCCAGTTGAATATAACCAAGTTGTTAGCCGGCCAAAGCTGAGGTATTTAAGCAGAAAATAATTTCACAATGCACCACTTAACTAGGCAAGGACAGGAAATCAAAGAATGTGGCTACCCCACACCTGTAATTACTAGCAAATAACAAAATTCAGCAAACACTAGCTTCTGTTCAAGTTACTAAAGAGCAGAAGAGCAGAAAAACTGCCAGCTCAGTTAAAATTCCTTCAACACAGTTTAAATCAAATTAAATACTGTATTTTTTTTTTTTTTAAAAAGTGCAGATAAAGGTACTTAAATTCTCTTATACGTCCAGTTGAATATAACCAAGTTGTTAGCCGGCCAAAGCTGAGGTATTTAAGCAGAAAATAATTTCACAATGCACCACTTAACTAGGCAAGGACAGGAAATCAAAGAATGTGGCTACCCCACACCTGTAATTACTAGCAAATAACAAAATTCAGCAAACACTAGCTTCTGTTCAAGTTACTAAAGAGCAGAAGAGCAGAAAACTGCCAGCTCAGTTAAAATTCCTTCAACACAGTTTAAATCAAATTAAATACTGTATTTTTTTTTTTTTAAAAAGTGCAGATAAAGGTACTTAAATTCTCTTATACGTCCAGTTGAATATAACCAAGTTGTTAGCCGGCCAAAGCTGAGGTATTTAAGCAGAAAATAATTTCACAATGCACCACTTAACTAGGCAAGGACAGGAAATCAAAGAATGTGGCTACCCCACACCTGTAATTACTAGCAAATAACAAAATTCAGCAAACACTAGCTTCTGTTCAAGTTACTAAAGAGCAGAAGAGCAGAAAAACTGCCAGCTCAGTTAAAATTCCTTCAACACAGTTTAAATCAAATTAAATACTGTATTTTTTTTTTTTTAAAAGTGCAGATAAAGGTACTTAAATTCTCTTATACGTCCAGTTGAATATAACCAAGTTGTTAGCCGGCCAAAGCTGAGGTATTTAAGCAGAAAATAATTTCACAATGCACCACTTAACTAGGCAAGGACAGGAAATCAAAGAATGTGGCTACCCCCACACCTGTAATTACTAGCAAATAACAAAATTCAGCAAACACTAGCTTCTGTTCAAGTTACTAAAGAGCAGAAGAGCAGAAAAACTGCCAGCTCAGTTAAAATTCCTTCAACACAGTTTAAATCAAATTAAATACTGTATTTTTTTTTTTTTTTAAAGTGCAGATAAAGGTACTTAAATTCTCTTATACGTCCAGTTGAATATAACCAAGTTGTTAGCCGGCCAAAGCTGAGGTATTTAAGCAGAAAATAATTTCACAATGCACCACTTAACTAGGCAAGGACAGGAAATCAAAGAATGTGGCTACCCCACACCTGTAATTACTAGCAAATAACAAAATTCAGCAAACACTAGCTTCTGTTCAAGTTACTAAAGAGCAGAAGAGCAGAAAAACTGCCAGCTCAGTTAAAATTCCTTCAACACAGTTTAAATCAAATTAAATACTGTTTTTTTTTTTTTAAAAGTGCAGATAAAGGTACTTAAATTCTCTTATACGTCCAGTTGAATATAACCAAGTTGTTAGCCGGCCAAAGCTGAGGTATTTAAGCAGAAAATAATTTCACAATGCACCACTTAACTAGGCAAGGACAGGAAATCAAAGAATGTGGCTACCCCACACCTGTAATTACTAGCAAATAACAAAATTCAGCAAACACTAGCTTCTGTTCAAGTTACTAAAGAGCAGAAGAGCAGAAAAACTGCCAGCTCAGTTAAAATTCCTTCAACACAGTTTAAATCAAATTAAATACTGTATTTTTTTTTTTTTTTAAAGTGCAGATAAAGGTACTTAAATTCTCTTATACGTCCAGTTGAATATAACCAAGTTGTTAGCCGGCCAAAGCTGAGGTATTTAAGCAGAAAATAATTTCACAATGCACCACTTAACTAGGCAAGGACAGGAAATCAAAGAATGTGGCTACCCCACACCTGTAATTACTAGCAAATAACAAAATTCAGCAAACACTAGCTTCTGTTCAAGTTACTAAAGAGCAGAAGAGCAGAAGAGCAGAAAAACTGCCAGCTCAGTTAAAATTCCTTCAACACAGTTTAAATCAAATTAAATACTGTATTTTTTTTTTTTTTAAAAGTGCAGATAAAGGTACTTAAATTCTCTTATACGTCCAGTTGAATATAACCAAGTTGTTAGCCGGCCAAAGCTGAGGTATTTAAGCAGAAAATAATTTCACAATGCACCACTTAACTAGGCAAGGACAGGAAATCAAAGAATGTGGCTACCCCCACACCTGTAATTACTAGCAAATAACAAAATTCAGCAAACACTAGCTTCTGTTCAAGTTACTAAAGAGCAGAAGAGCTGCCAGCTCAGTTAAAATTCCTTCAACACAGTTTAAATCAAATTAAATACTGTATTTTTTTTTTTTAAAAGTGCAGATAAAGGTACTTAAATTCTCTTATACGTCCAGTTGAATATAACCAAGTTGTTAGCCGGCCAAAGCTGAGGTATTTAAGCAGAAAATAATTTCACAATGCACCACTTAACTAAGCAAGGACAGGAAATCAAAGAATGTGGCTACCCCACACCTGTAATTACTAGCAAATAACAAAATTCAGCAAACACTAGCTTCTGTTCAAGTTACTAAAGAGCAGAAGAGCAGAAAAACTGCCAGCTCAGTTAAAATTCCTTCAACACAGTTTAAATCAAATTAAATACTGTATTTTTTTTTTTTTAAAAGTGCAGATAAAGGTACTTAAATTCTCTTATACGTCCAGTTGAATATAACCAAGTTGTTAGCCGGCCAAAGCTGAGGTATTTAAGCAGAAAATAATTTCACAATGCACCACTTAACTAGGCAAGGACAGGAAATCAAAGAATGTGGCTACCCCCACACCTGTAATTACTAGCAAATAACAAAATTCAGCAAACACTAGCTTCTGTTCAAGTTACTAAAGAGCAGAAGAGCAGAAAAACTGCCAGCTCAGTTAAAATTCCTTCAACACAGTTTAAATCAAATTAAATACTGTATTTTTTTTTTTTTTAAAAGTGCAGATAAAGGTACTTAAATTCTCTTATACGTCCAGTTGAATATAACCAAGTTGTTTGCCAGCCAAAGCTGAGGTATTTAAGCAGAAAATAATTTCACAATGCACCACTTAACTAGGCAAGGACAGGAAATCAAAGAATGTGGCTACCCCACACCTGTAATTACTAGCAAATAACAAAATTCAGCAAACACTAGCTTCTGTTCAAGTTACTAAAGAGCAGAAGAGCAGAAAAACTGCCAGCTCAGTTAAAATTCCTTCAACACAGTTTAAATCAAATTAAATACTGTATTTTTTTTTTTTTAAAAGTGCAGATAAAGGTACTTAAATTCTCTTATACGTCCAGTTGAATATAACCAAGTTGTTAGCCAGCCAAAGCTGAGGTATTTAAGCAGAAAATAATTTCACAATGCACCACTTAACTAGGCAAGGACAGGAAATCAAAGAATGTGGCTACCCCCACACCTGTAATTACTAGCAAATAACAAAATTCAGCAAACACTAGCTTCTGTTCAAGTTACTAAAGAGCAGAAGAGCAGAAAAACTGCCAGCTCAGTTAAAATTCCTTCAACACAGTTTAAATCAAATTAAATACTGTATTTTTTTTTTTTTTTTTAAAAGTGCAGATAAAGGTACTTAAATTCTCTTATACGTCCAGTTGAATATAACCAAGTTGTTAGCCGGCCAAAGCTGAGGTATTTAAGCAGAAAATAATTTCACAATGCACCACTTAACTAGGCAAGGACAGGAAATCAAAGAATGTGGCTACCCCCACACCTGTAATTACTAACAAATAACAAAATTCAGCAAACACTAGCTTCTGTTCAAGTTACTAAAGAGCAGAAGAGCAGAAAAACTGCCAGCTCAGTTAAAATTCCTTCAACACAGTTTAAATCAAATTAAATACTGTATTTTTTTTTTTTAAAAGTGCAGATAAAGGTACTTAAATTCTCTTATACGTCCAGTTGAATATAACCAAGTTTTTAGCCGGCCAAAGCTGAGGTATTTCAATTCTGTCTGTTAACCCAGTTGGAATCTGCTGATATTGATGCAGTACAGCTGTATGAGGAATTAAACACTTTATCGCATTACTCCAAAGGGTTTATCAGTGCTGGATGTCAATGTAATAAAGCGCGTATTACTTAACATATTCCCACAGGTAGTGGTAGCTCTCTGCACATTTTGTTGACACTGCTAATGACAGTTGCATCAGGGGAGACAAGCTTCTCCAAATTACAACTAACATATTTAAGTACTATGTGACAAGATAGACTTGTGGCCTTGGCTATGATCTCAATGAATGAGGTATCTTGCTAGATAGACTATGGTGATATAATTGATTTGCTCAGTGCAAGGCACGATAAGTGCAGCTTTAGTAAGTAGCTAGGTAGGTAATGAATAGAGTGCAAATTATGCATGATTTCACGTCTGATTTACCCTGTAGTCAAGATTTTACAGTGTAAGGCGTAATTGTGCAGTATGCCAGAATTCCTGTAGGGAAGCAGTACAGCAAAGTTGGTAGGGAAGCTCAGAGTACTGTGAGTTGTGCACTTCTCTACTACTGTGACTGGCTAACCTGAATGGCTATAACAAAGTGAAACTCTGCTCTTGCATCTGCTAATGTTTCAGGGAATTGATTATGGCTAGGCTTGTATAGACCCTAGGGCCAATCTTAGGTTCATTGTGTAGTTGTATAATGCTGCCAGTCTTTAATAAATTACCAGACAATGATACACTTATCTTTCAGAGGGAATGTGCCAACTGAAATCTCTAAGACTGCAGTAGACATGACAGTTTGTACAAGTGTAACATTTCACTGTGAAACATTGCATATAGAAATGTACATCAAATGGCAGCAGGGGAATAAAACCAAACTATTACAATGTCTGAAGCATGAACCAGCTAAATGAAAGTGTCTTCAAATTACTCAAGTGCACCTGACAGTTTGGCAATTTAAACATTTTAAGTCACACATTACATAGAAATGTGACTAGTAGCCAGCAATGAAATGAAATCTGACTATTTCAATGTCTTTAACATAAACTATGCCTAACCTTTTCAAAATTACTCAAGCAGACCAGACACTTTTTTTGTTGAAGTTACACATTTATTGTGAAGTATTGCATATAGAAATGCATGAATAGCAGCAGATGAAATGTGGCAAATTTTGATGTCTAACATGAAGTGCACCAACTGAAATCTAATGTCTTCAACTTAAGTGGACCTGACAGTTTGTACAAGTTCAACACTTTTTACTGTCTAACACAGCATTTAGAAATGTACATCTAATAGCCAGCAAAGGAATACTTGAATGACAATTGTTGACACGAAGGGTGTCAATTCAAGTGGACGTCACACATTTCATTGTGAAACATGTACATATAGAAATGTACATCTAATGGCAGCAGTGGAATAAAACTGGACTACAATATCAAGCATGAACTGAACCAGCTAAATGAATGTCTTAAAGTTACTCGTGGACCTGACACTTTGCAAGTTAAACATTTAACTGTCAAATATTGCATATAGAAATGTCTAGTAGCCAGCAATTAAATAAAATATGACTATTTCAATGTATAGCATTAATTGTGCCAACTGAAACCCAATGTTTTAAATCAGGCAGACTGGACAGTTTGTACAAGTGAAACACTTTTTATTGTTGAAGACTGCAGTTGGAAATGTTCATCTGATAGCCAGCAAAGGAATAATTAAATGACAATTTCCAATGTCTTTCACATGAAGTGACAATTCAAGTGCACCTGGCAGTTTATACAAGTGTCAAACATTGCATATAGAACTGTACATGTAATGGGACAGCAATGCAATAAAGTCGTCTGACAATAATAAAATTTGAGTATGAACTGTATAAAGTAAATGTCTAGTAGCCAGCAATGAAATAAAATCTGACTATTTCAATGTCTCTAGCATTAATTGTGCCAACTGAAATCTGTTTTCAAATTGGTTAAGCAGACCGGACAGTTTTTACAAATACAAAATTTTACTGTCAAAGATTGCATATAAAAGTGTACCTGACAAGTAATGGAATAAATCATTTGACAATATCAATGTCTCGTCTTAAATATGTCTTCAAATTACTTGAGTGGACCTGATAGCTGAAAGTAGTGCACTGCTGTTTAAAACTGAATTTAAAGGTCCCACATCCATCTGCAACCCATAATGGATAAACACTGCCAATACAATTCTGAAATCTGCTTGGTGTTGGTAAGTTGTATGCAAAATTCAAGAAGTCACTGACTGTAGTAACACTGCTTTCCTTTTTGGCCTCTGGGTCAGCATACAGCTGCAGCGTCACCACATCACAATATGTAGCTGTCTGAAGTATGTAGACTTGATGGCTGACCTGTGAAGAGCATGAAGCACATAAGGGTATATAGTAAAAATGTAGAGTTGCTGCTACACTAGACCAAATGAGAACTAAACATCTATGAAACATCAATGCACATTGCAAAAAAGTTAATACTGTCTTATGACTGCAGATGAACCAGGTTTAAGGATATTCAGCCTTCAATTGCAGTCAACTAAACTACAAGGTGTCTTACAGTATGACTTGGATTTTCATGCATTTAATGGAAAGAACTGGAGTGTTTTGTGGGAGTGACCCTTCTGTGGGCATAGCTCAAATAGGGGTGTTCCTTGTGTTCAGTGTGGGTGGGGCTTAAGGGGCGCCAGAGCAGTGCTTCGCCTAGGGTGCCGTTTCAGCTAAGGCCGGCCCTGATGCTGATGGACAGAGTTTCACAGAAAAAATGTTTCAGAATGCTAACCAAAGTTCCATATTGACAGAGTTAGCTAGAAAATAAATGCCTGTATTTTCTTTTGTGTAATGTATCAGTTGCCACTAAAGAAAGCATGCAAAACAAATTATGTTCATGATTTAATATCAAAAGATCAATTTTACATTTATCAGAAGTTAGAAGAGATTCTAGGCTATCTTGTTGCTGTGGTCTAAACCTTTTTTCTGTTAACTTTTCATTATTTTTGTGGTCATGTTTGTATAGGCACTGATGGTGAATACATTACATTTTCAGGTTTGTGCCATAGTTAGCTAAAGGCCTTCTAGGAGAATTTTGCTTTAACAGGCTCTTCAGTTCTGCCATGAAATTATACTTTTCCAGCTGTCTTATAGGTTCATAGATTAGTACTAAGCTAACTGCCCTTGCGAGCCATTTTAAGCTTAGCCAATTATCCCTTGTGAGACTCAAACCCTGCACCTTGTGTTTGTAAGGCAAACACCTTAACCATTAAGCCACCCTCCCAACCCTTGTAGCCAGCTTGGCTAAAATGGGTATCCTGAGACAATGTAGCACTTGTCTTATTCTTGCTTACAACCACTTACTACTAAACCAAATTAGCAGTGTGTGAGTGATGTAGATATATGATATCTTTGGAGACAAAGCTTTCCCATAAAGCCACTGCTAATAACAAGTAGATTGTCAGTAACATACAGCACCACACTAAAACAACCACACACAGCTCAAATTAAACACATAGATCTACTTATGCTGAGGCACTTAAAAGTAACCTACCTAAACCACAAAGGCCTCTTAAATGTAACGTTAGAAACGGTCACCCATTTTGTGTATGCAAATAAGACGATGAGGCTTGGATGTTCGTTTTAAGACAAACACATCAAGATGGATGACTGGATCATTAAACATAAACTAGCTGACTGACTGCTACACACATACATGCTTTTACTCTGGCTTGTTACACAAAATGGCACTCTACTTGCACGTGCTTAGTACTTCTATGCACGAGCCCATGAACTACAGTGACTTTAAAGGTACAACACACACACTATGTCTGCAACCTCCATCTTTGATAATTTTGTCGTGCACATGAACACAAACAATAACAATCATGTCCAGGTTGCCATCTAGGATTAGGCTTTGAGATCCAACCTGACCTCGTAATATAATTATCAGTACTGGGTTTAGCAGGGACAGTTACTGGGGAATGTTCTTCATCAGGAACTTCAGGGATATTTTCAGGAACAGAAGATGAATTGTTCTCTGGAACAGGAACATTCGATAACATGCTGTGAGAATTAGAGTCTCCATTACAGACAAGATGCTGTAACACTGGCTCGGACACTGGCAATAAATGTTTCTGATTCTGCATAAATTCCATTCCTTGTGATTCAACGATGTATGATCTCTGCTCCTGACAGATGTTTCACAAGTCGTACTCGAACAAAACCTTTTGCTGTCTGCATCCTCACTCTCTCTCTTTCTTGCAATATAACTTCAGCTTTTTTATTTTGTGATGTACAACCATACACACTTATCATGTTTTTATTATTATTATAAAAATTGGTATTTTTTAGTTTTTAATATTAATTTGTAAACTGAGCTGCTGCAGGAAATGCAATTATTTGTTCACTTCCTGTTTTAGTATATAAACAGGTTTCTAGCTGTTTCATATGTTTTTCTTCTGATGAAGCTGTGACAGGAGTCACGGCGAAAACGCTCTTTTTTGTAATATTAAAATTTCTGCGTTAAAAGGAGAAGTTTGGTTCTTGGCTTTCTTTTGGGTTAAAGCTTGCTTCCCGGACATAAGGTTGCCTGTTTTTTTGTGCTTCAATAGTTATTCGTTCTTTCCGTTTTCTTGCAATGATTTGAGAAGTTGGCTTTGTCATAATGAAATTTCAATGACAAACGCTTTTTCATGAGTTGGGCTTTTACTGCTTTCTTGTTTTTAGCACTTGGAATCAACAAATTCTTACTGATTGGTAGTGTAGTTCTGGTTTGTCTCTACATAAGTCTCTGAGCAGGTGAGCCATGAAGCTTATCATGAGGAATGCTTCTGAGATTAAGCAGATTAAGAAAAATATTGGTTTTGTCTCATTTGGATTTCTCCAACAACTGTTTCACACTTTGAACTGCACATTCAGCCAAGCCATTAGATTGTAGATACTCAGGACTACTAGTAACATGAACAAAGTCCCATGTCTCAGCAAATCTTTGGGACTGTTGACTTGAAAACTGTGCACCCTTGTCAGAAATGACTCTGTGCAGACTGCCATGGACAGAAAAATGTTCAACTTCATAATGACAGTATTGGAAGTTAGGTTGGAAAGTAGGTCAATCTCGAACCAATTTGAATAAGCACATCCACTCATGCATGAATCGTGCCATCCCAAATAGAACCAAAATGCTCTCATCCAAAAAAAGGAAGCCAATCTGGTGGTCCCCTGCCATAAACAAACTTTACAACAAAAGGAAGAAACTTTTGCAGAAAAGAGGAAAATCCCAGGATGCAAAAAACTCCCTTACTAGCCTCAGTAAGAAACTGAGATGCCTCATAAAATCCTCCAAAGCTAGTTACGAAAATAAAATTGCCAAAGATTCCAAAGACAACCACAAAGCATTCTATAACTATGTCAAGAATCTAAATGGCAATGCTCAGATCTGCTCTGAGCTAAAACAGAATGGCATTAAATATACTGATCCGAAGGATATTGCCAATATCCTGGCAGATCGATTCAGTGCCAACTTCACCCCCCTCTCACATCCTAAATGGCCCATCTCAATACCGGAAGATTGCCAAATTCCAGTAATAACGGCCACACAGGTACAAAACGCACTCTCTAAAGCCAAGAATACAGCATCCATGGGACCAGATGACATCCCGGGCTGTGTACTACATGGACTACAATATGAACTGGCACCTCACCTAAGTGTCATGTTTAATCATAGCCTCACCTCAGGTTTCGTGCCTACTGAGTGGCGCAGAGCTACAGTTATCCCAATCCACAAGGGGGATCCACCTTGGATCCCGGAAACTACCGTCCCATCAGTCTGACAAGCCTTATCTGCAAGGCCATGGAGCGTATTATCATGGAACTTATAAACAAAGACATTGGCAACCTTCAAACACTGGACCCCACCCAGTTTGGGTTTGTGAAGGGCCGATCTTGTCTCCTGAACCTGATTGACTTCTTTGAATCAGTCTCCAGAGCCATGGACAAGGGTAAGGTGGTCCACACAGCCTATCTAGACCTTGCCAAGGCCTTTGACACCATCCCCCACTCTGGAATCATCGATAAACTTACTAAGTTGGGCATTAATCCCTATGTCACCCAATGGGTTGCTAAATGGCTTACTGATAGAACCCACACTGTAAAAGTAGCCGACTCCAAATCCAGCTCCAGACAAGTGACAAGTGGAGTACCTCAGGGTTCAGTCCTGGGGCCGCTCTTGTTTGGCATCTACTTCTCTGAAGTACAGGTCAACACTAAGGGACTCTGGCTAACAAAGTTTGCAGATGACTGCAAACTGGGAGCCATTATTGAATCCCCAAATGATGTGGATACTCTACAAAAGGGCTTTACAGAAACAGATGCTTGGTGCCAGAGCCATGGGCTCAAGCTCAATGCCAAGAAATGTATTGTTATCCCCTTTGGGAAAAACATGTATCCATGAATTACCATATAGGTGGCAGTACACTAAACACAGAAAGTGTGATAAGTGACTTAGGGACACAGGTGGACAGTGGTCTCACCTTCGATAACCACATCACCACAACAGTCAGGAAATCCTTCTATGTGGCACACCTCATCACGAAGGGCTTTTCATCCAGAAAAAGGAGGTCATTGTCCCACTGTACTCATCCCTCATTAGACCCATTATAGAATACAATGCCCCATTTGGTATGTACCTCTCAAGACATCTGCAACAACTGGAAAGGCCTCAGAAATACCTCACTAAAAGAATCACAGGCCTAAAGCAGATGCCCACGCTGACCGCCTTAAAAACTCCAGCTATACTCTGTCGCATATCGCCTACTCAGAGGCGATCTCTGCTTAACATACAAGGCCATGTCAAACCCAGAGCTGTTGGACATGCTACACTTAAAGAAATCCCAATCCCTCAGAGCTACACGCTCCAGGGATCTAAACCTTGTCATCACAATAAACAAAACATGCTGGAGGGATAGGTTCCTGACCCAGAGACTCCCCAGACTCTGGAATAGATTGCCCATACATGTCAAGCAGAGTGCCTCTTTGGACCTCTTCAAGAGGAACCTTGACGATTGGATGGGAGAAAGGAAATTCACCCCAGGGATCACGTCAGTTGCCCTGCTAGACAGGGGTCCAGGAAAGTAAATAATGTGGGAAGAAATAGCCAGGGAATTGTTATGGCTAGGCTTGTATAGGCCCTAGGGCTGATAGCCTAGTACCAACCTATGAACCTAAGAGTCTACTAATACCAAATAATATTGATCATTCCATTCAAAAATATCTCTAGCTACTGTTGACCAAGGTAGTTCATGAATCTGGTTTAACTGAAGTGGTTCTTCCTGCTGGTGTGTTTAGTACTATTGCAAATACAACACACTGATATTTTCTTCTCAATATCTTTTGATATAGACGGCCAAAATACTAGTCCTCTCACCCTTCTTTTGGTGGCATCAGCTCCCAGGTGACCTCAATGCAAGATTTAAATGTACTCTTGTTGCAAGGATTTTGGAACTACCACTTTTGGACCTTTCATGATGATACCACTTTCCATCAAAATCTTGTATCTATATGGAAAATACTGCTGCACATCTAGTGGTAAACAAGATTGTTTTGGTGGCTGTCCATGACTTATTAAATGGTTCAGCTTCTGAAGAATTGGATCTGAAGCTGTGTGAGTTCTGAGCACATCAAGACATGTGGAAGAAAGATTTCTCACTTCCGTGACTTAAAAATTTGCTTTCTCATTGTCATGACGGTCTGTGGTTCGTCTGGGTGATTGGGAGAAAGTATCAAGATAAAGAGGGTTGCCTTTTGTGTAAACAATACTGAAATTGTACTTTTGTAATTTTAACATCATGAATTCCAATCTCTTTAGAGCTGTATGTATTGGCTTTCTCAAAATAGTAACTGGAGGTTGGTGTTCAGTCTTGATCTGGATAGATAAACCATAAAGATACTCATTAAATTTTGAACAAGCAAACACTATTGCCAAAAGCTCTTTTTCAGTTTGTTCGTACTGCATCTCAGTTTGGGTTAGAGTTCTAGATGCATAGGCTACTGGTCTGCCCTCTTGACGTATGACTGCACCAAGACCATATTTTGAAGCATCACAGGAAAGAATTACAGGTTTGTGAACATTATAATATCTCAAAGTGGGTGGACTGGTAATTTTCTGTTTCAGGACATCAAATGCTCTTTGGTGGTGGTCTAACCAGGACCAAGTTACATTTTTGCATGTCACCTCTCTTAGCAGTGCTGAAAGCTCACTGAAATCTGGAATGAACTTGCCAAAATAGCTGACCATGCCAAGAAAACATTGTAAGGAGGTGGCATTATCTGGAGCTGACATTTCAAGAATTGCAGCTTGCTTAGACGGATCTTGTCATAAGCCTGAACTGGGAAATAAATGACCTGCATAAGTAACTTCTTGTAGCCCGAATTTACATTTCTGAGGATTCAGTTTACAATTCAACTCATGAGCATGATCTAAAACTTTCCTGAGGTTTCTATTGTGTTCAAGTTCACCATTGCCTCTGACAAGAATATCATCTACTATAATAGCATATGGGTAGCGTGAAAAAAATTGCTCTATCGCACGTTGGTAGTCTTCATTGGCAGAATTTATCTCAAATAGCATTCTCAAAAATTTGTACCTTCCAAATGGTGTACTGAAAGTGGTTAGCAAGGAAGATTTTTGATCAAGCAAAATTTGCCAAAATGAACATTTTGCATCTAAGACAGAAAAAAACAGTGGCATTTGGCATGAGAGCAGCAACTTCAACTGTTCACATCAGATTGTGAGTTGTTTGAGTGCTTTGTTCAAATCTCTTGGATCAGAACATGCTTGAATGTCATCTGAGCTTTTCTTATGAGCTACTACCATGGAGGATACCCATTCAGTTGGTTCTTCTACTGGACAAATTACTCCTAAATGCACCATTCTGTCTAGCGCTTGTTTTATTCAGCCCTGCATTGCTACTGGAACTTTCCATGCTGGTCTGACAACTGGGCTTACCTCGTGGTCTAACTTCATGGAGTACACAACTGGGAGTTTGTCAAGCTTGTCTTTAAAAATAGCATATTCAGAAAAAAAGATTCTGTGTGAAACCTGCGCTGTTGCTTATGCTCATGTGGACTTTTTTATTAAATGAAATCAGACCCATTTTCAAAGTGTCTTTGAGGCCTAACAATGACAGCACATGACTTTTGACTACATAAAACTTGAATTCATGGCTGTTCCCAGTAGAATAGCATGAAAGCACTACTGAGCCTTTGGTTTGATTGTCTTCTCCCCCATAAGCAACAAACTTCACACACTTTGCCAAATTAAGTTTTTCTCCAGCTTTTACTTTAGCAAACATTTCTGCTGATATAACATTGTGCTTCGAACTAGTATCAACTTTGAGCTGTACAGGTCTCCCATTAATCAAAACAGTACAAAATACTTCACTCTTTGCTAGCAAATCTACTGCATTAATCTTTTCCTCAAGCACAGACACACCATTATCATAAAAATTGGGTTGCACTTTCTGTTTGATCAACTTGCTTCTTTGAGTGTTTTCTCTTAATAAAATGAATGTGCCTGTTTAGATTTACAAAGCTTTCTGAAATGATTTATCCTTTTACATCTGTGGCACTGCTGACCAAAAGCTAAGCACTTTTGTTTGGGCTCATGGTTTCCACCACAATTACAACCGTTGACTATGAGGTTTACCATGTGTTTTGCAAAATCACTCCTCAGTTTTGATGCGTGTGCCCTGGGTTTTCCTGAAGCTGCCCTAGGTCTCATAGGAACCATGCTCTTTGGCTTATATCTCTTTAACCTCGTGCTGCATACTGTCAACATTTGTGCTGGAAGAAGCTGACAGCATCCTCTTCTCATTCATAAGCATGTTCATGTGCTTTTCTGTAAGCTCATATATCTGACAAATCTCTATGCCTTTGCTTAAAGTTAAATCACTGTCTTGAAGCAAAATCTTGCTGTATCATTATTACCACAAAAAAACCTGTCTGTTATCAACTCATCTCTTAGATCACCAAATCTGCACATTTTTGCCTTGTTTCTCAAGTCAGTTAGATATGCTGCAAACGTTTCACCAGGCTTTTGATCTCTTGTGTAAAATATGTGCCTTTCCATTGTAATATTCATTTGAGAGTTGAACATTTCCCTAAATTTATGTTTTAAACACTCAGGGTCTTCCCGCGTTTCTGCCTGCACCACAGTATGGCTGTCTTCCCCCTTCCTTGCAAACACAGCAGGTCCATACACAAATCAACATCCTCTCAGTGGCTTCCGAACCAGCTAGATTAAGCAGAATAAATGCTTTTGTACTTGCGTCTTTTGTCAGAAAAAGCAGCCTGCATGAAAATATATTCTTGCTCAAACACTCTCCAATTTTCTGCAATATTCTTATCAAACACAAGTGGAGCAGGTCTTCGAAATCCCTCTGTCATGCCAACAGATTGCTTTTAGACACAGTACAGACCTGACCCTTGTAATTATGTCCAAACACACACCAGATATTTGTAATTATAAACAACTGCACAACAGTCTCTTTGAAATAACTGTACTCTTTGAAAAGACTGTACTGTAAACACTTCGGACACTTTGAATAGCTTTAGTTAATGTGAAAAAGTAGTACATTGCATAAAAATATGGTTTTCTCTTTTTCGAACATTTATGCGATTCAGATATTGTTTCAAACATTTTTGTAATTATTTTAAGTACTTTTATCAGTATGTTGCAGTTTTGAACATTTTGTTTATTCAGTAATTCGTTTTGAGCGTTTTCAGTGCTTTGTTTCATATTCATTTTGTAAAAAATCATTTAAGTGAGTTTAAGTACCTGGAAATTGTTTCTGACCTGTTTGCAAGTTTGAGCCACTCCTGTTTATTCCTCCATTATTGGCTGTGCGACTCATGGTTTTGACTTTGTATCCCATTCTGACATCATATCGCTCATCATGTGTATTCAAATAAGACAGTGAGGCATGGGTGTTCGTTTAAGATATTTGTTGCACACAAACACATCAGGATGGATGACTGGAACATTAAACTTAAACTACCTAACTGACTGACTGCTACACACATACATGCTTTCACTCTGGCTTCTTACAGAAAATGGCACTTTGCTTGCACGTGCTTAGTACTTATATGCACATGCCAATGAACTACATTGGCTTTAAAGGTACAACACACACTCTGTGATCTACAGAAACAAGTACTTTCTGCAACCTCACAAACATAGAAAACAGGCAGCACCCACAACAAAACAAACATCTGGGAAGCCAAGTTGATCCAATTCAAAACCTCACAAGGTCCAGTATCCTAGTTATAGGTGACTTTATAGTGAAAAGCACCTTTTCACCACTTACTAGGTTGTGCAAAGAGAAGGTCAATCAGTTGTCTATCAGATAGCAGACTTCACTACATCACATGCATGTAAATCCCTGCACCACATGTACATGTATGACATAGTCATAGTCCAAGTGGGTGTAAATGACTTGAGGTGAACCTCCTTTTGTCAGTGGAGGCCTTGGGGAGAAAAGTTACACATAAAATACATATTTACAATGAACCATAAAAATTAAATATTTTAAGCATTACTTTGCAGGTAGTGTTGAGATAAATAGTTCAGAAACTTATGAATACTTTATAGGTTATGTTATTTTGCATAGATCAAATAAATCCTTGTCCACCCCCATAGTGCCTGTTTTAGGCAGTATCAGTTTTATAAGCTTTTCAGTATAACAAAGCAGACTCCAGGTAACAGTGCTGCTCAGTGCAAGGAGTCTTAACAAGAATCTCCACTACCTACAAGAACTCCTTATCTTGATATTCATATTTCCCAGACAGTGAAAAGGGTACATAAAAAGCTAGGTACTTTATACAGGAGTAATCACTATTTTACCAAATATACCAAAATAGCTATTGCACAAACATATTTAATATCCACCTTATTATATGCAGCACCCATTTTCACTAATCTCAAGAAATCTGAGCTACGTAAACTAGAATCCTGCTATAATAAAATTGCAAGATATGCCACAAATACATCACCTGGATCACACCACTGCCTCATACTCAAGCAACTCAACTGGCTAAAACTCCCCATCTTCTTCACTATACATAGTTAACAATGGCCACAAACTCCACTCAGAACCAGACAAAATGCTTTCCTTACAAACCCTATGTTACCAGTAGACCACTACTTTCTTCCAACAAACAACAAATAAAAACCTACTTATCCAGAAACCAAGCAGGTGATGCTCTATTTGCTAATTACATAGGTAAAATCTGGAATGAACTGCCAATTAACATTACCTCAATTGCATCCTTACCTCTATTCAAAACTACCCTAAAACAACACTTCCTTATTAAATCATTTTGCTCATGTTCCACCATCGGTTAACAGATAGCATCTCACTCTCTACTGTCTCCTCTACACGTCTTTCTAGCTAATTAAAGAAACAGTAACATACTTTTAACATCATAATATAGCTAATCTTTTAATAAACTACTTTTATTCATCACTGCTTAAATGCTACACTTACCTTGTGATCTTACAATTACTGCAATCTTTTCACCTTCACCTTCTTATTGTCTATACCTTCTCATGCCTGCATAAATTCCTCTAATGTACTATTGATTGTATAACTCTTGTGTACTAATGTACCAAAACTGTTTTCTAATCCTTTACTGATGTATATAACTATCATTTAAATTATGTAATGCAAATGCTGTCAGTTGTACTTTGATATGTCTTGTCTTTATATTTGGATGTTATTCATATTTGTATAGATATGTACTAACTGGAGCTTTTCTACCTGGGCCATCACATTCCCAGTAAACAAATGTAAAAATAAAAATAAATAAATAAATAAATCTTGGAAATTATTGATTTATGCATTGTCATAGAGATCTGGTTAAAGACCAGTGAGAGCTCTTCATCAATGCAGAGTTTCAATGTCTACTACACTTTCAGGCCAACTGCATCAGGTGAACTCATCAAAAGAAACAGTGTTTTCATATTCTTAAAAACTCATTTCACCTCCAGACTCACTAAACAAGTTAACAACCTGAAATTCCTTTATGTCCAACTTACTATCGACAAAAAACCCATATTATATTAATAGCTAGCTTAACTATAGGACTCTGTGCATTAAGCCAAACACTATTCCCCTAGGAGACTTCAACTACTCCTTCAGTAACTTGGGAGGCTTATCATCAAACATATAGTTTGGACTTCAGTGCAAACTCTCTAAGCCAGTTAGCCCACACCCCAACCAGGAACAATAAAATACTGGACTTTGTTCTTGCGAGGGTCAGCTTTGTTTCCTTTCAGTTGTCACTTCCTCCCTGATCAAATCAAACCACATATCAGTCACATTCATGATAAGACTGAAGTAAGAAGCATCTTCCAATAAATGGAATTCTGAGATTCTGCTAATGCTAATCTACTAAAACTGAGTGATGGCCTGACTGAATTCAAAACCCCCTTCCAACATGATGACTGCACTGCTTATGTGTAGACCTTTACTGTTGAATTCTTTGTTCATGTCAATAGCAGCACAGACTCATCTGGCCCCCTTGAGTAGTAAATAGAACTCCATATTTAAGAGAGAACCCCTGTGGTGGAACCCAAATAGTAAATAATAAAGGGAAAAAATGATTTTATGCAAAATTAAACTCTCAAGATGCTAAAAGCACTCTTGCCAAATTTTACAGGGAATTCCAAACCCTGATCAAATAATCGAAAGCCAGATATGCAGTAAAAATAGCCACCAAGCTGAGGAATAACCACAAAGTAACTTTCAAATATGTTACATAAACCTTCAGAAACAATGCACAGCCCTGCACAGAGCAAATAGTAAATGATATTACATACCCTGACCCAGTGGACATTGCCAGGCTATTAACAGATGCTAGTTGAAACATCACTCCCTGTCTCCTCCTGTATTCCCAGATCACATACCCCCATCTATACCTCTCTCTCAAATCTGCCAAGCTCAAATCCTCAAGACGCTATCCAAGACCAAGAACTTTAATTCCATGGGGCTGGATAACATATCAGTCTGCCTACTGGTCATTCTGAAACAGGACTTCTCAAACTCTCTATAGAGGCTATTCATTGGCATTCTCCACATAGGCTTTATGCCAGATGAATGAAGGATAGCAGCAGCCATTCCATTGCACAAAGACGAGGCATCAGTGGACCTCTGTAGATGTAGACCCATAAGCCTGACTGGCCTCAGTAGTAAGGCTATAGAAAGAATTATTATGGAGTTATTAAATAAAGACATGGGCAACCTACAAACTCTTGATCTAAGCCTATTCATATTCATCAAGGGCAGATCCTGCCTACTTAACCTCGTCAATGACTTCAAGAAGGTTACTGAAGCAAAGGATGAGGGCAAATCAGTACATACCACATATCTAGATCTAACAAAAGCATTCAACACCATCCCACATTCAGGCATCATACATGCACTATCCCAGCTAAATGTGAATACCTTAGTAACTCAATGGAAAGCAAATTGGCTCACAAGTAGAACCCTAGAAACTGGGATCAAAAGACCTGTAACTAGTGATTGTAACCTAAGGATTCAGTTCTTGGGCCACTTCTCCTTGGCACTTAAGGCTCAAATGTCTAAGCAAATCTTAGGGGTTAAAAGCTGATCAAGTTTTTAGATGACTGTAAACTTACTGTCACATAAATTCTCTAAATGACATCAAGATTCTCCAAAATGATCTTAAACAAACAAAGAGCTGGTGTCAAAACCAGACTAAAAGTAAATTCCAAAGTGGATAGCAGTATACTCTGGCAGGCTTGACTTCCCTTGTAACTACTACATTGATGCCACATCCATGAAAGATGATCCCATGATCAAGGATCTGGGAACTTATGAAAGCAATGAACTGCCCTTTGATCACCACACTTGTACTATTGTAAGGATGTCATTTTTCATAACACATCTTGTATGTAAAGCTATAGTATCCAGATCCTGGTATTTAATCATTCCAATGTACTTTTCTTTCATTAGGCTGATCAGTGACTATCATTTCCCTTTTGGTATATAACTGTTCAAACGTGTCATAACTGGAATGACTACAATACTTAAAAAAAATCAAGGGCCTCAATCAGTTAGTAAATCAATCAATTCAAAAAACTGTACCATCTGTAATATCTCCTGAGCAAATAGGTTTTGTGAAGCAAAGTTACGTCTATGATAATACAATTACTTTAGATACAATAATCCAACTCTTGGCAAAAGATAACCATCCAAGATATTCTTTATAGGTTCATAGGTTCATAGGTTCATACTAGGCTATCTGCCCTAGGGTATTTATAAGCCTAGCCAGAGTGTGTGTGGCTTTCACCACCCCTTAGGATGAGAATACTATACCCATTAGTTTGCTGTGACTCTGTCCAGCAGTGACACAGAGATGATTCCCGGGGTAAACCTACGATCTCCCATCCACTCGTCAAGATTTCTCTTGAACAGAGTCAGTGAGGGGCTCTGCCTCACATGGACTGGGATTCTGTTCCATAGTGTAGGGAGTCTGTGGGTGATGAATCTGTCCCTCCAGCACATCCTATTTATATCCGTGTTGAGGTTTAAGTCTCTTGCTCTCGTGGCTCTGGTGGATTTGGATTTTTTGAGGTGGAGCATGTCCATTAATTCCGGTTGGACATGGCCTTGTATGTCAGGCACAGATCACCTCTGAGCAGACGGTATGCGACTGAATAGAGCTGGAGTTTCTTCAGTCGGGCATCGTATGACATATGTTTGAGCCCCTTTATCCTTTTGGTGAGGAACTTTTGGGGGCTTTCCAACTGCTGCAGGTGTCGGGTAAGGTACATTCCGAATGGGGCATTGTACTCAATCATTGGTCTGATAAGTGAAGAGTACAGGGGTACAATGACCTCTCCTGATCTGGATGTGAATCCCTTCATGATCAGGTGGGCAATGTAGAAGGTCTTCCTAACCACTTTGGCAATGTGAGTGTCAAAAGAGAGGTTACTGTCAACTTGAGTCCCCAGGTCCCTGATAACTTCTTCCGTGTTTAATGGATTACCACCTATGTGGTAATTAGGGGTTACCTTGATTTTCCCAAAGGGTATGACTATACATTTTTTGGCATTTAGCTTAAGGCCATGGCTCTGGCACCAGTTATCCATTTCTATGAGACCTCTCTAGAGGATGTCTGTGTCTGATGGAGTGTCAATTATGGTGTCCAGTTTGCAGTCATCTGCAAATTTTGTCAGCCACAATCCCCCTATGTTTGCCTGCACTTCAGAAAAATAAATGCCGAACAAGAGGGGGCCCAGGACTGAGCCCTGTGGGACACTGCTCATGACCGGCTTAGAGTCTGACATGGCACCAGCAACTCTAACCCTGTGTGTTCTGTCCTTGAGCCAATTTGCAACCCATCTTGTGACATATGGGTTTACATCTAAGCTGGTGAGCTTTTCTATGATGCCCAAGTGGGGTATTGTGTCGAACACTTTTGCTAGGTCAAGGTAGGCTGTGTGAACTGCCTTACCCTCATCAATGGCCTTAGTGACTGTTTCAAAAAAGTCGACCAAGTTCAAGAGGCAGGATCTGCCCTTGACAAAGCCAAATTGGGTAGGATCCAGTGTCTGTAGGTCCCCAATGTCTTTATTTATGAGTTCCATTATGATCCTCTCCATAGCTTTGCAGACAAGGCTCATCAAGCTTATGGGGCGGTAATTTCCAGGGTCCGTAGAAGCACCGCCTTTGTGGAGTGGGACCACAGTTGCCATACGCCATTCTTTGGGTGCGTATCCTGTAGTAAGGCTAAGATTAAACAGCAGCCTTATGTGTGGGTTTAGTTCCTCATTGAGTTCGTGTAGCACACAGCCGGGGACACCGTCCGGTCCCATTGATGCTGTGTTTTTTGCTTTAGAGAGAGCAGCTCTCACCTGGGCATCTGAGATGTTTGGGAGGCTAGACTCTGGTGGGATAGATATTTCTCCTTTTGGGGGAGGGAGGGGAGAAATTTGCACTGAACCTGTCTGCCAGTATGTTGGCAATGTCTGTGGGTTCAGTGATTTTTTTATCATTTTGGACTAATTCTGAGCATATCTGGGAGTTTCCACCCAGGTTTCTAACATAGCTAAAGAAGGCCTTATGATTGTCTTTTGTGTCATTAGCGATTTTTCTCTCAAAGTTGGCCTTGGATGATTATATGAGTGATCGTAGTTTTTTGCTAGTATTGATCAGAGATGCCTTCCCTTTTTGGGATTTTGCTATGTCATGTAGTAGCTTTCTCCTCTTGTTGTAGAGATTGTTTATGGCTGGGGTCCACCAGACCGGGCGCCTGCCTTTGGTGGAAAGGGTCTTGATTTTATTAGGGATTGCTTGATCCATACATTCCTGGAGGTGCTCGTAGAAGGCATTTGTAAGGGTTTCAGCAGCGTGGGTTGTGGTTTCCACTGGCTCGGGGGCCTTGAAGGATACCACTCCAGTCTTAAGAAGTGTGAAGTTTGCTTTTGAGAAGTTCTTCACTGTGGTCTTTTTTGCTGGGGGTGGGGGCGGGATGTGGATCTCCAATGAGATTAATTTATGGTCTGATCTCACCAATGAGGGATATACTTCCAGTGTGGAGCATTTTGTCCCCATGTTTGTGATGATCAGGTCTAGTATATTTTCTCCTCTTGTGGGAATGGTGACTAGTTGTTCCATAGCATTTGAGTTTATGAACTCCAGGAACCTTTGGGCTAGGGTGTTAGGGCTTGAGTAATGTTCCCAGTCTATGTTTGGGTAGTTGAAGTCACCCAATATGATGGTGTTTGGAGAGACATTCATACTCTCCAGTGTCTTCAGGAAGGCTGTGTGGGTTTCCTGAGTTTGAGAAGGTGGTCTGTAGCATGCTACAAACTGTAGGGCAGTTTTACCTATGGTTAATTGCACCTGGATGGTCTCCGATGCTTTGTGCATTGCCACTAACCTGGAGGTGTGGGTATCCTTTATGAATATGGATACTCCCCCTCCTTTTGTGGTTCGGTCTGGATTTTGGGGCCGGAACGCATGATATGACGTATAACCTGATAGTGCTGGGGTGCTCTCAGGAGCCTTGAACCAGGTTTCAGTCACAGCACAGACATCGATGTTCTCCATACTGAGGAGGGCTTTGAGGGCGTGCATCTTGAGGTTTAGACTTCTGGCATTGAGCAGTATTACCCTTAGTTTTTCTCCATTTTTGTTTTCTAAGGCGGTAGGTTTATCTATTTAGCTCTAGATGCATGTATAACCATTGATAAAGTTAACCTAACTTTTCTTTTTAAAACTCACAATTGTTTTAATATACCCCAGGAATTTATTAACATCATTAAAATGATTACAAAAAAATAAATCTACAACACTTCATGTAAACAAAGCAAGATAAAAACCATTAAAAAAATGTCTAATGGAACTAGCTAGGGCTGTCCCGTCTCTCTATCTCTTCAGTCTTTATATAGAACCCTTATTTTTTATAGCCCCAAAAACTTTTCATCATAGACCTGTAATTCAGAGTATTGATTTAAAATTTACAACCTTTGCTGATGATCTAAATATCTATTTTGAACTACCAAACACAGACTTACATAAAATAAATCCATTGAAGAATTTCAAAAGTAACGAATTATGAAGTCAATACAACTAAATCCTCTATCTTCCCTATAAATCTTTTTGGTCACAAAGAATTCTACTTTCCAGATAACCCAATTAAAATTAATTACTCCCTGAAGTATTTAGGAATAAATTTTAAACATACTCACAAAGAGATGCTGAAAGAAAACCTACAAAAAACATGGGCAATTATTGAACAAGATATTTTTAGATGGAAAAATATTAACCACTCTTTTCTATCTAAGGCTGCCATTATAAAAATGAATGTTTTACCAAAAATTCTGTACCAAATGAATGCTATTAACCTAAACATCCCAAATATGTCTTTCTCCAAAATGAAAGCTCTGCTCTCACATTTTATATGGTACTCGAAATGTACTAGAATTTGCTATAATAAACTTACACTACCTAAAGAGACGGGCAGTATCAGATTACCAGATTTTAAACTTTATTACAATATTATTTGTGCTAATAGAATAATTCTAGTATCAGACTATGACCCAACAAATTGAGAGTGGTCGCCAAACTGGGTAAAAATCTGGTATTACCATATAAAATCCAAGAACATAAACCATAGAGAAATTCCCTATATAAAATAGGAAAATATAATAAAAACTAAAATCCATTCAATGATTAAACACAAATATCATTGTTTCATAAATTAATGTCTTCCCTGCATTTAGAAAATACCATTGAACTCCTACAACCTATGCATTTCAACACAAACCTAAAGCTAAACAATACAATGCTAAACCTAGATAATTACCCTCAATTCAAACATATTATAGTATGAGAAATATACCAGCTACACAATTATAAGTTAACAGACGTAAGAGTTACATTAGGACTATCCAAAAAATATGACACCATACTTAGATCAGAATACTCATAAATGCAAAAATTTCTAAATTAATGGCCAGTGAACAAGATGCAATTCAAACAATCCTCAAACAATCCTAAAACGCCTATTGCATAAAATCAAAATGTTGTCAAAATGTCTATAAATTAATATCAACAATCAAATTCCAATCTTCATGTCTATATTCAAAGTATTGGAATGAGAAAAACAATAATATTAACACCAATCAAAAACTCGAGCAGTACAAAGCACATTTAAACTTACTGTTTTAAAATTTAATATATACCCAACTCATGATCAGTAATAATGTATATTACACCCATGTTAACCTAAATACATTTAATCCAAAAATTTCACCAAATTGTCCATTTTACCTTCATGAGTTGGCTGATACATTACACATTTTTTGGAGTTGTAAAAATGTAAATAAATGATGGTGCTCATTAAAAATTAAGCTTGACAAAATGGAGTATGAGAAAACTACACTATCTTGGGAAACTGCAATTCTTCATATAATGTCCCAGAAAAAACCTCACATGATTGCACAAACATGTTTTGATAACAGTCTGTGCATTAATCAAATATTACATTGCCAACAATTGGCTTGACAGATCGAAGATTACTTCAGAAAACTTTAAAAATATAGCATCTAATATATATCTTCGCATAAACTGATCACTAAAAACTAAAATAACTTACCCTATTTTCATAAATTATGGGGCTATCTCTTAGACACGACACTTAAAGACTAAAAAGGACATTTTCTTATACTACATTCTAAAGCACCAACTGTTCTATAAGCATTTAATTCTAGAATCAAATAAGTTGCTTCATGTAGATGAAGGCCTAAAATTGAAACCTTAAGACAATTTCATCCTTTACTTACTTTCTACATTTTTCTTTTAATTTTTCAAGATGTAAGTATTGATGTGACATCCAGTTGTAAATATTTGTAAATAGTTATGAATGTAATGTTATGATACTCCTTCATTAGTGTACACTTAAGCATGTACTCCTATCCCATATCTTACTTACAAATGTATAAATACTGTGAAACTCTGTGTTCTTAATGGTCATCAAAATGTGTGTACACATACAACTTATTATTATTATTGCAAATATTTGTGTTTTTTTAGTTCTCTTTTATGTACGCTATTCTTTGTACTTCTCTTTTATGAAAAAGAATAAATATTATACTTGAAAAAAGGGCCTCAATCAGAAAAACTTCAAAGCCTTGTCCTCTTCTCTGTATCATAAAGGCTATTAAATACTACAGGGCAGCCACTGCCTTGCATATAGAGCCCTAGCAGACCATATTCTGTCAAACCTATTACACATTTGCAAATCCAGTTGTACCTTGAACACACATTCAAGGGATCTTGATACCTATTGCAACACAAAAATGACATGTTAGAGGGATAGGTATTATGTATTGCAGAGATTACTTGTATGGAACAGTCTTCCATTTCAGTATATATCTGGTGAATTTCAGAGTTCTAACCAAGACCACTTCTGAGTAAAAACAATGGAATTGGAACTTATGTAAAGAGACTTTTTTGCCAAATGAAATTTGTGTATATGAGTTTCAGTTTTGTTGGAAATTAACCCTGATTTATTCAGATAACCATATTTATTAGCTTCAAAGTACATGCTTAATGGTAGGCACTTTCATCTGTAGCATTTATAAATGACATTATTTGTGAATCTGATTGGTCTGAGTCTCATTTTGACAGCTGGCGTAATGAGAGTAATTCCTCTCAAATGTAATTTCTGTTGATTTAATTTTTTTGTCTTAAAATTTTGATTGCTGCAGTCATCCAGGTGCCCAGTTTTAATGAGCAAAGTCAGGCAAAGTTGTAACATTCTGTGTAAACTTTCATTTTAAATTTCAGTATCTAAGCTACCCAAAATTTATGTAAGCTAGCCAATCTTCCATTACAGAAAAACCTATTAGCACATATGAATATTGTATAGAGACAACATGAAGCACTTCAATATGTTCTTGAGTGATGTTCTATTTCTTTGGAAGGTGAAACAAAGTTTAAATCCAACTCCTCCACCTTAAATACAGTAGGGGTTGGGAGGGTGGCCTAATGGGTAAGGTGTTTGCCTTACAAACACAAGGTACAGAGTTTGAACCTCACAGGTGATAATTGGTCAGGCTTAAAATGTCTCGCAAGGGCAGTTAGCCTAGTACTAATCTATGAACCTATAATCTATGAATATTGAGAACTAAAGATGGAAAAAGGGTTGTTGTTAGATATTTCTAATTTTGCTGATAAACAGAAAATTCTACGATGTGTGAGAAATTACATCAGTGTAGTGGTGTGTTCCTTTTATCTTTAAATAATCTTACATTCCTCATCAAACTACCAGATTGATATAAAGGAACTGTTAATTTTTCCACTTCTAAAGACAGATATAAATTATACGAATTCTAAAATTATAAAAAATGTTAATGTTTTATAGGCATAGTCAGATCAACATCTAAATAGCTGCTTTATTTAGGCTTTGTTTTTTGCCTCATTTGGCCTGGAAGCAGCTTCCCTAATCTGTGAGTTGAAAGGCAAGAACAATACTAAAGAAAATATGCACAGTTGCTATGGGACTTAAGATTCTGCATATGCCTTTGCTTTTTCTTCTTTTTGTGTGGATAAAGATGATAGTGGCATTAGCAGCCTACAGACACAAGTTTGGTTTTCTTACTCTACATATATATTTTTTGGACTCTGAGCACTTTGTGCTTTTGTAGGATTGTATAAGATTTTGGGCTTTGCATTATTTTCATTCATATTGTCTTGTGGCATTTGGTGAGCTTCAGTGTCTCACTGCTTTGGTCCTGTGGAGTAATTTAAGGATGCTAGATTGTGTGATGTTTCCTGGCCATTCATTTAGAAAGTCAAGGAGTGTCTGTTGGATGCTACTGCTGGGCAGAGAGATGATTTGAGGGTGAAATGCATTGTTGGATCCATTTCCTTACTGCCATTGAATCTTGCTGATGATTAAAAGTAGTAAGATTTGATCAATGAGCACTTGTAAGCACTGGATTTGTTTTCTAAACATTGTGAGATTTGTCTTTTAAATTTAGTGAGTATAAATTCATGTTGCTGTTTTGCCTCTGTAATAACTTAAATCTCTTACTTCGTTTTCATGTTACATCTGTTTTGTGCTCAGAATATTAGATTAATTAATAGTCTTGCATTATTTTGTAATATGTTATAATTTTCATTTTAATGTACATGTTGCTTCTTTTTGATGACTGCAAGAGTGTTTATGAAGTAAGCACTGCAATAAAACTTAAGTTGAATTTCAGCTGAAGTTTCTAAATTCTCATGAGGAAACTTATATCTTAGTCTACTTTTTGCATGAGTCAATCCCTGAAATCTAGTCCTTGTGATAGAGGTGGTAAGACTTCTGTCACACTAACGCAATCTAAACTGCAGGCAAATTCATACACTTCTATTTTCTTTCACTCTTGCAAAGATAGCCCTTGTAAATAACTTTGTGTGGGTGTAGTGCCATTGAGTTCTCCCCAACTGATGCAGACCCACTGGACAGTTATCCAAACCTTCTACCAAGTTTACTTGGCACAGATATGGAAGTAGGAAGTCTGAGTGTATAACTTTTCTCCACTTTCCCCTAAGTTGTACAGCTCACAGTTAGAAAGTTTGAATTAGGCGGTGTGAGCACAGCCATCATTACACCTACAGCAGAATTTTTTAGCTATAATTTTAAATCCATCAGTCTGATGTTGTCAATCTTTATTTTATCCTTGACAAATAGGTTTGGTTCCAATATCAGAACTGCCTCGGCCGTTACTACAGCTCATGCCAGCCAAAATCTCTTGAGCTTCACCTCTACCCACAATCCCTCTCTCATAATTACCTCAGATCTTGTTTGCCGCTTTTTTCAAAACAGTCGTGTTTTGTCAGTGTTCCTGAGTTTCAGTGGGTTTAGATAAATTTTTTTCCTTTATTTATCAGAAATTTCTCTCTGTTTCTCTCTTTCTTCTTAAACGTTCCCTATACCTTAATTTTTTTCTTACACATAGTGTAACTTTCAAATATCTTTCTTGATATGCTTTCCCTTTACACGTTAATGTATTTGCCTTAACTATCATTGTTGATAATTTCCCCTCCCTCTCTCTTCAGCTTTCTTTTTTCTTTGCGAGTTGATATCTCTTCCCAGTACACATTAGTGTACTTTCTTTGACTATCATTGTTGATAGTTTTTCCCATTCACTTTTTCCATTAAAATAAATAAATAAATAAACTTGCTATCCACTCTCCTAGTATCTTAAACCTTCTGTGTGAGTGGCTGTCTTCCAGCCATATTTTTTTCTTATTGACATAAGTGAGAAGGGTAAGGCCCTTTCTGGCTTTAAAAAATGCCAGAAGTGCAACCACAAAATTCCACTGTCTGACTTCCATTCCCTTTGTGTATATTGCTTGGGTCCCATTTATTTGCAAGAGGACTGCAGAATATGTCATGGGATCAGTCATCAAGCCTTTGTTGAAAGACGCAATAAACTTATTCTGAAAGGATTGATTCTCTTGGCCCTCAGTAAAGTCTTATCTACAGTAGACAAAGCAAAAACTGATGTTTCTTCCCCTTCATTCCCCATCTTCGGTGGACTTTGGAAAGAAGAGAAGTCTTTCAGTTCTGACCTCTCCATTGGTTCTGAAGCCAAATAAACTGAAACCCTCTGTTCCAAAATTACCTTCAGAAACAGTGGCCTCTGGCTCTAAACCACCAGTGTCAACAACTTCTCCAGCACCAATTGTTGTTTCAAGTCCTTTTTTGATTGAAGGCCAGTGCAGGAGAAAATTTCTGCTTCACCAACCATGACAAAAGAGATTTTTCCAAAAAAGTCTTATTCACCTTCAACTGGTCCCTTCACTGGAGAACTTCCAGAAGATTTTTTGCAGAGGCCTAAGTCTCCTTCAACTTCATCTATCTACTCCACCAAAAGTCTTTCTGAACTCAACGTGGAGAGGCTGGTGAATAAAATTTTGTGGGCTAAAGGACATTCAGGTCACCTTTAGGTTTTGAACTCTTTGGGTCTTGGAAACAAGCCTTCTTTTACTATGTTAACGACTCCTCCTCTAACCTCCTCTAAGGTCTTAGAGTCATCTGTTCCAGATCTCCCAGCACCAAATGTGCCAGCTCTGGAGATCTTCACATCTTCAGAATCAGTAATTCCCCTGAGCTCTTCTGTTGCTTAAGAACCAGAGACTTCCAGAAGCCATAACTATCCTGTTGGTTTTGGGGGACAGGACTCAACTCCAGTTTTTTTGGAGCCATCCCTGCTTCTCATGGCTTAGACTCAAGTTAGTTCAGCACTAGCTTCTGTCTTGAGTGTTGGTTCTTCAGAGCAGGGAGAGACCCTGGTCCTGAGGCAGTCTAGCTCGGTTTTGGGCTCCCTTCCCTCTTCATGGGGGCTGGCCTTCAAAAGTTTATATTAGGTAATCGAACTTTCAAAAGTTCAACTGTCATATGGTCGACACCATATGATCGAACTATTAAAAGTTCAAAAATCTAATAAAAAAAAAATCAACTACACAAATAATCTACCTGAACATTTTAAGCAGGGGGTAAGCCCCACTGCACCCCACACATGGGGGGGCTGCACCCCCCGATGCCCCGATCTCTAAATATACCAACTCCAAGATCGCACTATAGTGCAGAAAAGGGAAATCTTCCCAACCGGCACTGTATGGAGATCTCCGTTAAAACATTTGAACTTTCAAAAATTCGATCATATGGTGTCAACCATATAGGTTCATGGGTTGGTACTAGGCTATCGGCCCTAGGGCCTATACAAGCCTAGCCATAACAATTCCCTGACTATTTCTTCCCACAGTATTTACTTCCCTGGACCCCTGTCTAGCAGGGCGACTGATGTGATCCCCAGGGTGAGTTTCCTATCTCCCATCCAGTCATCAAGGTTCCTTTTGAAGAGGGCCAAAGAGGTGCCCTGCTTGACATGTATGGGCAGTCTATTCCAGAGTCTGGGGAGTCTCTGAGCGGAACCTATATATGACAGTTGAACTTTTGAAAGTTCGATTATCTAATATAGACCCGGCTTTTGATGCTATGGAGAAGACTCTCTCTCTCATGGTGACTCAGTTGGTGCCTTACCCCTCGGAACAGCTACCCCCTAGTTCTATTACTCCTCCTGCCTCTCCACTGAGACAGCAGGTACTGAAGTCTCAGGATTCTCAAACTCAGGTTTTGCCATCTTCTGACAACCCCCAGATTATCCCCCTGAGGAGGTCCATCAGAAAAAGAAGTGCAAGAGGAAGCACTTGGATTCTCCCCCAGGAATCAGTCACTGAGGACACAGGTTTTGATGAGGGGGAAGGGTCTCCATGGTCACCACCTGAAGCTGTCTCCTTTGGAGAATCCTAGAAATTTTAAAACAAAGGGTTTGCTGGAAGTCCCAAAACCCTGCCTCAGAGGAATTTGTTTACTTGCAGGCTTTTGGCACCCACCCATCTACCTCTTGGGTGACTCCATCCACTGATGAACTCATTCAGTTGACTTTACAGTGTGTGTGGAAGACTCTGGACACCATCAAACCCATCCCCAAGAGACCTGATAAAATATTATCTGCCCCTGAGGATAAACAGTTCTGGGCCAAGGAGTTGGCTGTATATGTCATGGTCATAGCAGCCACCACTAAAAAGGAACTCACTAAGGAAAATTACTCTGTCCATTCACCCAACAGGGAGTCTCAGGCTATGGACAGATTTGGGAACCGATTCTATGCCTTATTAACCTTCGCTATAAGGTCTTTGAACATCTTGGCATACTTCACAAGACTCCAACGGGATCTGATTAAGGAATTGTCAGACACCCTGGTGGGAGTTGTAGCTGAGGCAGATCAAGAGAAAGTGGCTTCCCAGCTAACCACCAGAGAGTCTGTATCTAATTCACCTAGAGGCTAATTGCATATACAGCCAAAGGGACTTTCAGAGCTGTGGGATAGGCTTGGCCATAAGGGGACATGCCTGGATGCGCCTATGTGACCTTGTGGAACCATTCAAGTCTTCTTTCATCAATGCTCCCTTTGACGGAACATCTTTGTTTGGCGCTAAAGTGAAAGAGACTTTATCCAGGTGTGAGCAGGATGGTGAGACCCTTTCTGCTGTGGGCATACGTTTCTCCACCCCCAAAAGATGCTTTTCTAGGAATCAGAGGAGTGGTGGAAAAATGAGTTTTAAAAAATCCCAAGGGCCTTTCCAAGGCACATGTGGAGGGAGTTCCCCCAGAGGCAGAGGGGGGGAACCAAAACGGAAGATGCCACCCTTGCAGCAGAGGTGGTCCGCAAAACCAGGGCTTTGGGGATTCCTTTCCAGGGAAGCTCATTCAGTGCTCCTGAAGAGAAGCCTGATTGTCTTCCTCTGGAGGCAGTTGGAGGACACTTGTCCTTGCACCTAAATGCCTGGCTAAACATAACAGACACCTGGATGCAATGGATCATATCCAGAGGCTATATCATTCCCTTTTCTCATCTTCGCCCTGTTCACAAGAAAATCCCCGCTGTTCCATACAATCAGAGGGATTCAGCAGTGCAAGAAATACAAAGACTGCTGGACAAAAGAGTCTTCTAAGAAGTCCTGTCAGACCAGAAAGGATCTGGAACCCACTCAAGATTCTTTGAAATGCCAAAAAAGACAGGGGACTGGAGACCGATTTTGGATCTCAGCATGCTGAGAAAATCAGTTTGACAAACAAAGTTTCGGATGGTTACGGTTCATTCAGTTCTTCCCTTTATGAAGAAAGACAACTGGATGTGCTCGATAGATCTCCAGAATGTGTATTACCACATAAGAATAGACAAATGCTCCAGGATGTTCCTTGGCTTCCAACTGGAAGTCAGTGATTTCCAATTCAGAGTACTGCCCTTTGGTCTCACCACAGCCCCCAGGGTGTTCACCAAATGCATGGCAGTAGTAGCAGCTCACTTGAGACTGCAAGGATGCCAGGTGTTTCCATACTTGGACAACTGGCTCATAACCACTTTGACCAAGCATCAGTTAACAGTAGCAAGAGATTACACTCTCAATATCTGTGTCCATCTGGGGATTATGGTAAATCTCGAGAAATCCTATTTGACGCCAGTGCAAAATTTGGAATTCATAGGGACTATACTAAATACGGAAGGGACTATACTAAATATGGAAACAACTATGCATCTCTTCCTCCAGACAGGCTTCAGAGAATTATGGTACAAGTTCAAAAGATAATCCGCAGAAAGAGGGTTCCTGCTTGACTAGTTTTGCAAACTCTAGGGTCGATGACAGCATCCATAATTCTAGTACCTCTAGCCAGGTTTCATATGACAATTCTGCAATAGCTACTCGCTTCTCAGTGGTCTGTCCTTCAACCCTTGTCAGACCAAATTCTGATCACCAGTTATTGCAAGAGGGATCTTATTTGGTGGATGGATTCCAAACAAGTATTCTGTGGTTGCCCTTTTGTTTTTGTAGAGTCTACAGCCATAGTGACTACAGACACCTCCCAGATGGGGTGGGGGGCATTTTCTGGGCAAGATTTTCCAAGGCACTTGGTCCCCATTAGAGGACAACTTTCACTTCAATGTCCTGGAGTTAAGAGCAGTACTTCTAGCATTGCAGGTATTTCAGACAGCTCTTCCTAAGGGAAGAATTGCAATTCAAACAAAAAATATGCCAGTAGTTTTGTACATCAGGAAGCAAGGAGGAACCAAGTCTTACCCCCTTTGTCGAGAAGCCATCATATTGTGGCAGTGGGTGATCTCTTCCAACCACTTTCTAATAGGAATGCACATTCCTGGGAGTTCCAGTGTGATTGCAGACAAGCTGAGATGTATCCTTCAGCCTCATGAGTGGTCTGTCAATCCAAAAGTGGCGAAAATTATCTTCCTTCAGTGGGATCAAACGTGCTGCAACCTGTTTGCTTCTTTCTTAAACAACAAGTGCAGCAATTAATTCACTCTGATTCCTCCTCCGGGGAAGTCACACAGAGACGCTTTCTTCCACAGTTGCCCCCCCCCCCCAGTCTCCTGTATGCCCTTCCCCCGATACCTCTAATTCCAAAATTCTTGCAGAAAGCACTCCTGTTGTTGAAGACCACAGTAATCCTCATTGCACCCTTTTGCCCTTGACAGGTTTGGTTCCCCTTCCTTTGGTCTTATCTGATTCGACAACCTTGGATTCTGGACCTAGTTCCAGGACTTCAATCCCATCCAGACTGATTTTTTTTCACCCAGACATTTTGAATCTCAAGCTGATAGTATGGTTCTTCTAATTCCATTAGTTGCCAGGCATTGAATATTTCCTCCCCAGTACACCACATCCTCTTGTCATCTCATAAGCATTCCACCCATAAACTGTACTCTAGCAAATGGAAGAGATTTGCCGTTTGGGCTCATAAAAAACATATTAATCCCTTTTTTGCTTCTATAGAGCATATTTTAGATTTTTAGCCTCTCTTTCCAGGGTCTGTGTTAAATCATCGAATGCTTAAAAAGCGAACGATGATTTATCGAACCCATGTAAGTGAAAGCTTACAATCTCGAATGCTTAGAACAGCAATTTTTTTCCAAGGGAAAAAAATTGCTGTTTCACAAAAAAAAAAAAAAAAAATGATAAAACATTACATAAATTGGGGGGCTTCGCCCTCCACACCCCCTGATGTGGGGGCTGTGCAACCCACACCCCTCTATGTAAATATACCAACTCTGAGATCGCACTACAGTGATGAAAACGGCAAAGTAACGGAAATGGCCAAGTGATTTCTTTCCCAGGGAAAAAATTTGCTTATATGCTGTTTTGCTATTTTGTCTTTTTGTGCTTTCAAATTCGATCAAAATGCATTCAAAAGAATGCGTCCTTGATCATTTAATAGGAGCCCCTCTTTCCATGCTGGCGCTTCCCCTTCAACCATCAAATTACAATTACCTGCAATTTCTAATTTCCATGATGGTTTGGAAGAATGTTCTTTAGCCTCTAATAGACTTTGCAAATCATTTCTAAGAGGCATGCTTTTGTTGAAACCCCCTTTCAAAAATCCGACATCCTCCTTAGGATCTAAACTTAGTGGTACAGGCCATAATACATTCTCCCTTTGAGCCCTCGGAGGAATGTGATCTGAAGTTTTTGTCTTGACACTGTTTTTGGGAGCCATTACCTCTGCCAGAAGAATTTCAGAGATCCAGTCCTTGTTGTCTGAACCTCCTTATCTGATTTTCCACAAGAATAGAGTTTGCTTACGAACAAACCCCTCCTTTCTACCCAAGGTAGTCTCAGAGTCTAACATCAATCAATCAGTTAATTTACCAGTTTTCTTTCCAAATTTTTCCAACAAAGGTGAATATTCCTTACATTTATTTGATGTTCATTCACAATTACAGTTCTATCTTCACAGAAAAAATACATTTGAAGAGTAAATCAACTATTTGTTTCCTTTTCCAGTACAAAATTGGGTAAGCCAGTCAACAAAGTAACTCGGGCTAAATGGCTGAAAGACTGCATTTCTTTTATTTATAATAAGAATAAATTCACCTTGTCTAGGCCTGTGAAAGCACATTCTACAAAATCTGCAGCCAGCTGGGCAGTCGTACAGTCTAGAGCTTTGATGGATGATATATGTGCAGCAGCTACTTGGGCTTCTTCACATACCTTTATTACTCATTACAAATTGGATTTGATCTCTAGGGGAAGAGTCCTTTGGTTCAGTGGTACTCAAGAATATTCTTCTATGAGTCCACCCAAGAGTTTAATTAGATGGGGACTCTTTCCCATTTGTCAAGGATAAAATGAAGATTGACAACATCAGATAAAGAAGTTATGTACTTACCACAATGTTCCATCTGTGTTGTCTGTCTTCATTTATCTTTGACCTCCCTCCATCCCCGACCTTCAAAGATTTTTTGTAGAGCAGATTATATGTCCTTGAATTATTATGATTTTTCAAGCACACCACACTGTCAGGCAAACTCATACAGTTTAATAAAATCCAAGTAAAATCCAATTAAGTAAACCACAAAAGCAGATTAAGTCCAATGAAGGAAAACACAGAAATAATCAAAATAAAGTCTAACGAAATAAACCACAAAGGTAGATGAAGTCCAACGAAGTAAAACGCAGAGATGAGCACTTTCGGGTTCAATCTTACTCTTTATTGGGTCTGCCATTACTGAACCCCAAGGTCTATTTAAGTAAGGTAACAGCCAATCAGTGACATACTTCAGACACACCTCCTCAAGAATGCCAATGGCATGAATTTAAAAACTACCAATTAAATTCATCTAAACAGCCTACACCCTTTAAGGGTGGGCTTCAAACGTATATTAGCATAGAGTCCAGGAAACCTATTGGCCTGAAGCTCCACTATCCACTGCATTTCCACTCATTCCATTTTATCAGTGATATTGCCACCTCGTAAATCTTCCCTTAAAAGTTCTAAGGCCATAAACTATAAAGCATGACCTGGACATTGCATAATATGTTTGTACAAAGGACTCGACATCACACAATCTAATATCACTCATATGCTTTGAAATGTGTTCTTTGAATTGCCTGTCAGTTTTTTCTGTATAAAAAGCTGCACAAGCTTCACACATGGCAACATATATCATGTGTTTGGTTTTTCAGTCTGCATAAGCATAACAATAATATTTCCTAAAATAAATCAGATGCACAAATCCATTTTTGGAAGTAAGGTACTTACATGATGAATAATTCCTGCAAGGGAATGGACCAACTCTTATAGGTTGGATGTTGTCTCTAGACTGAAAGCCATAACACAAGTGCTGTTTTAAATTCAGATTCCTCTTAAAATAAAAAGAGGGGGTCTCCCCTACAATGTCCCTGATGGTCGGATAAATCATTAAAATCTTCCAATTCTTTTTGATGATATCACAAATGTATTCAGCATCACTGACATATGTTAGGACCACCCTATGCTTTTGAGTGGTCTAAGTATGATTATGGATAGAGTGGGCTGGGATTATTAATGTTATTAACTTGGAAAAAAGTGGTTTGGCTGTATTCTCTCTTTCTAATTGTATAATGGCCATCTCATTATTTATCTCCCATTCAGTGTAGCCTGTTTTTAAGTGTCTCCTTCAATCCAGTCATGGCCACATTGTATTTAACACCTTCAGTGTGTAATCTGGAAGCCCTGTAAAACTGATTCCTCATTACATTTAAACACATGACGGGGATGGATGCTATTTCTATGAAGTAATGTATTCTTGTCACAATCTTTTCTAAACACCTCTGATGTGCATAACACCTTTTTCATAAACAGAGATCCTAGTATCTGAAAAGTCCATAATGGATTTCAAAGAACATACGGTGAATCTCAAAAATTCCATTGCGGTTCCCAAGTACTTTACAAAAGCATCCAGTTGCAGAGTGTTATCATCATCATCAGCCCCCTTTTTCCCATTTTTTCTACATGGGGTCGGGATATCATGTTAACTGTCACCAACTCTCTTGATTAAGTGCCACACGCCTGCCTTCTTCAACACTCATGCCTGACTGTTGCAGATCTTCTTTCACACAATCCATCCACCTCTTTGCTGGATGTCCTCACTTCCTCTTACCTTCTTTCTATCTGTCCCAAATCTTCCTCACCAGATTGTCTTCTCCTTTTCTACACATGTGGCCAAACCACCGTAATCTGTTCTCTTTGATCTTTTCTGCAATTGGAGCTACTTTGGCTTCTGTTCTTATGCACTCATTTCTTCATCTGTCCCACAGTGTGCATCCTACCACCTTTCTCAGGCACTTCATTTCCATCACTTCTAGCTTATTTAGCTGTTCTGCCTTTACTGCCCAGGTTTCTTTACCATACAGTAATACTGGTCGCACCACTGTCTTGTACACCTTACTTGTCAGCTTCTTTGGCATTTTTCAGTCATAGACTACACCTGATACTCTATGCCATTTGGCTGCAGCCCCTCTGATTCTAGCTTTGACCTCTTCATTCAGACTACCCTTCTCCTCAACCACCTTTCCCAGATACTTGAAGCTGTTTACCTGTTCCACTATCTTCACTTCATCTTCTTCTTCTGATTTCCCCAATTTGCTGCCATTATTGCCATCTTATCTGTGCTTAGTTTCATCCCATTTGCCTTCAGATTTGCATTCCATTCTCCTATCCTTTGCTGAAGTTCTAACTCAGAGTCTGCCTGTACTGCCACAATGTCTGCATACAGCATCTTTGTTGATCTGACCCCTCCAACCTGTTTGCTAATGTAGTCCATCACATTGGGCTCAGAGCTGAACCCTGGTGTACACCCACTCCCACTAGGAACCCCTCTGTGAAGCTGAACACTGTTCGTACTTGAGTCACTGGGACCTTGTACATAGCCTGCACTAATTCGACCAATGTTTCTGGGATTTCAAACCACCACAGCACTGCCCAGATCAGCTTTCTTGGGACCTTGTCATATGCTTTCTCCCAGTCTATGAATGCCCAGTTGGACTCTCTGCTCATCTCTAACTTTTTTTTAAATGTTTGTCTTAATGCAAACATTGGGTCAGTTGTGCCGCATTGTGCTGCATCCTGATCCGAATCCGAACTTTTCATCTCCCATCTTACATTCTACTACTCTGCGTATCTGTTTAACAATCACCATCTCCAGAACCTTTATGCAATGTGGTAGGAGTTTGATGTCTGTGTATTGCCCACAGTTGTGGATGTCCCCTTTGTTCTTGTACATTGGCATGAGTATGCTTATTCTCCAGTCATCTGGGGTACGCCTTTCTCTCCACACTGTGTTACTACCCTCAAGAGCCATTTCTCCCCTATTTCACACAGCATCTTTATCATATCTGCTGTGACCTCATCTGAGCCTACTGCTTTCCCTGACTTCATCTTCCTTAGTGCTGTTCTTACTTCTTCTAAGGTGGGCTCCTCTTCTTCTCTCACCGTAGGCTGTTTCTGGAGCAGTACAGCTTCTGTGGGGTTTTCTTCATTCAGAAGCTGCTGGAAATATGCCTTCCATCTGCCTTTGATGTCCTCTGGACCGGTGAGCAGGTTGTTGCTGGCATCCCTTATGAAGTTTGGCTGACTCCCTTCTTTATCTTTCTGTCTTTGCCTTGCAACCTGATATAGTTTCTTTCTGCCCCTTACTGGGTCACTTCCCAGAAGTTGGTAGAGTGCCTCCAATGCCCTAATTCTTTGGTATTGCAACTTCTTTCTTAGCCAACCAGTAGTCCTTCCTAGTCTGGTCAATCTTTTCTATCTCCCACATCTTTCTGCACTCCTCCTTTCTTTTGATGACTTCCTGGACTTCTGCATTCCACCACCAGCTTTCTTTATGTACCTTATTTCCATACCTGGCTCGGCCACATATAATTTCTGTAGTCTTAAAACATGCTGTTTTAGGCGCTGCCACTCTTCCTCAACTCCACCTATTTCCTCCACTTCTAGGGGTGCTAGAGCCCTGAGTAATTACTTGAACTGCTGCACTTTCTCTCCAGTCAACTTCCAGGTCTTCAGCGTGGTCTCTGTTGACCTTAGAGCCTTCTCTGACCACTGCTTGCAGCGAATTGTGGTAACTAGTGGTTTATGCTGTGGGACGACTGTTTCACTGGGGATGACTTTGCAATCATGGGTTCTACCCCAGTAGAATCCCATAATAAGTCTACTATGTAACATAGTCTATCCCATAATAAATAAATATCATCCACAAATGCTTTGTAAAACCTTACTGATGACACATATGGATAGGTTGTGCTTAAAACAAATTTTGATTCCCAGTTGGCCAATAATAGATTGGCATAACTGTTGGCACAGGGAGTGCCTATCGCAACTCACTATCTGTGCAAATAGATACGTTTACCAAAAGTAAAGATGTTATTTTTCCAATACTAAATCCAATAGAACATCATTAAGATCAATTTTATTGCTCTCCAGATCACTATTCTTCTCCAAGAAATGCTTCACAGCCTCTATACATACTTGCTGGGTATGACAGTAAATAAACTATTAACATCTAGGGTGACCATCAAGAATTTTCTAAAGTTGTCACATAATCATATAAAGTCATTAGAAAATGTCCAATATCTTTAAGTACCACTGTTGCACTATCCATTATACCTTTTAACTGATGTTCTATGAAAATCGAAAGGTTCTGTGGCCCATCCATTGCCCAATACTGTAGGGTGCACTGGTGGATCAGATCGTTCTTTATGTATGCACGCAACCCATTGATAGTTGGAATAATTGGATCACAAACTACAAGATAATTTTGCAAATCTTGTGTAATTGCATGTTTGTACTGAAGGGCTTTCAAATGTGCCCTATTATTATAAACTATGGTGTTGACTTGAAGTTTGTTAATATTAGCATAAGTGTCTTCATCCTTAAGTAGCCATAGCATCTTATCAAAATATTGGTCTGCATCAAGTAGGATGATCCCTCCCCCTTTGTCTGCTGGTCTAATAACCAAATCCTTGCACTCTCTCAATGCTGTCCAAGTTCCCATTTCCTCTTTACTGAGATGAAAGCAGCATCTTGGTTTTTGAAGTCTGTGTGCAATCTCACATTCACAAATGTGCAAAAAAGTGACCATAACGGAATTATTCCTAGGAATAAATTTGCTCGGTTTCTTGAAAGTGTTCATAGTGTAATCATCATTGCTACCAAATTTAACCTTTAACATGGTGTTTCTTCCAAATAATTTAAGATTCAAAATCACATCATACAGAACCAAAGATGTTGCTGGAATGAAGTTCAAGCCTTTATTAAGCAAATCAACTTGTTGTGGTGATAGGTGCACTTTCAAAAGACTAACTACCAAATTCTTCATCTCAATTTTCTCTTGTTCGCACCTTATTGAGATTTCCATTTGGCTGACAGTCTCCATTTCCTGCCCCTTCTCTGCGATCTCATTCTCCCTGGACATCTCAGTGTAATAATCTCCAGGGGAAGTGCTGGAAAAAATGATGAAAGAGTTTTATTGTCTTTACTCTTCTCTTTTTGTCTTGCTCCAAGATTTCTCACACACTGGCTTAGTGACTCATGATGCAAAGTTGATGCAGTTAGTGCTGAAATGTCTTCTATATCCCCTGATCATGGAGCGTCTACTATAGGTTGTCAGATTTACTGTTGGCATTTGTGAGAATGTCAGTAGACACATTCCTGTTGCGTGGCCATTGAAATATATGGCTATTTTTAAAATCATTAAAATCTCTTGCCATTTTTTTAACTTTGATCTGCTGCAGCCTGGAATCATATGTGGAAATATTCAAATAAACATCATCAAGATTGTGGTTTGTAGCTCCTGTTGTTATTCCTCAATATTAAAAATAAGCTCTTGCTCTTTGGGTTTAAAGAAATCTATAAGAAAATGGATATAATTGAAACTAAGCTCTAAGTTTACAGCTTGCCATATACTTAATAAATCTGTATATGTTTAGCCATATGTCAACATAACCATGATTCTAAGGCGTCTAGGAATGATTTGATAATGCAGGCATTCCTCCAAATGGAGGCATTGCCATTGTAACCTTTTTAATTTCTACAACAAATTTTCAAGCTCTCTCACCTTCAGGTAAAACACTGCATTATCCTCTGTATGAATGTCTTGTAACACGTCCATTGCTGTAAGATTCAAATGGAGTGATAGATTACTGTTGAACTGAAAGCTCTTCCTGGGTAAATTCATTTCATCTGTAGTAGCCTGCCTTGGACGGTAGTCTAAGTCAGTATCCGCCATATTCTGTTTAACACATTCAACCATGTAGCATTGTTCCAAGACACAAAAACAATACAACAATAAATGAGGAGCAAAGGTTAAAGATCCACACAGGAAAATGTAGATAAAGAGCACAAGGTAAATAAGTGCAGCCACCAGCCTGTCAGGCAAACACATACACTTTAATAAAATCCAAATAAAATCCAATGAAGTAAACTACAAAAGTAGATAAAGTCCAATGAAGTAAAATAGAAATAATTCAAGAGAAGTCCAATGAAATAAACCACAAAGGTAGATGAAGTCCAGTGACGTAAAAACAGAGATGAGCGCTTTCAGGTCCAATCTCACCCTTCATCAGATCTGCCATTACTGAACTGAAGGTCTATTTAGGTAAGGCAACAGTCAATCAATGACATACTTCAGACATACCTCCTAAAGTATAACAATGGCATCAGTTTAAAAACTACCAATAAAATTAATCTAAAAAGCATACACCTTTAAGGGTGGGGTTCAAAGGTATATTAACACTGAGTCCAGGAAACTTGGCCTGAAGCTCCACTGTGCATTGCATCTCAGCAAGTTTAATTTTATCAGTGATATTGCCACCTCATAAATCTTCCTTTAAAACTTCTAACACAAGCTATTTTGGGGTTGTCTATACTTGATTTTTTTGTTAAAACTTGTGAGTCATGTAGAGTTGCAGTGACTTCTGCTTTTATCAAAGGAGTTAGTTTTGCAGCCATTGTAAGGATGGCAGGTGGTTGTCAGGTCATACATTTGTCAAACATGGTAGATGGTGAGCATCAGTGGCTGTACAGGACATGCCTACTACATCTTCCACCCAGATTTTGGATGCGCAACATAGTCTTTTACACATTCAGTGCTGTAAAGACAGTGCAGTGTCAGTGGCACATCCGGTAGCAACTGCCTTTTGGTGCAGAAGGCTGTGGGTACTATTCCATACCAGGTAGATTGATTACTGGCACTGCAGTGCAGCATAATGGGGATACTGTCCTTCAGATGAAATGTTAACCTGAGATCCCATCTGCTTCAGTTGGTGCTAGCTCAGTGGATCTTGTAGTATTCTTCACCTAAAGAATCTCCTGCCAAGGCTATCCCAATGTCTGTCCAGTATACCAAAGCCTTCAGCTCTAATATGCACCATACATCATGCATGTACTCCCCATGCATTGTGTAGGGCATAAAATGTATGGATGCTGATACTCATAACTTCTTTGCTGCCAGTCTGAACACCATAATCGAATGTGGATCTGAGCTCCCTTCTGCTGTGCCAGTTACCAAGATGTTTTCAGATAAGTGCCCCATTGAGGTTTCTTATCTCCCTTTTCTTATTGTTGTTATTGTTATGTTCATGTCATCCAGAAAGGCAAAACATTGGTATGGGAGGCAAATTCCCCATAAAGATCATCAAAACCAGTTTCTTTTTTGTTTGGGTACATCCCACGATTGTACTCGATTTTCTATATGCCAGGCATTTGTGCCTAAGACCCTACGTAGTCACCTGTCCTGTTTGCCCATATAGCTGGAGAACCAATGACTTACGTTTTTGGCTGAGAATTCTATGGTGGAATTTTCCCATCCCTAGGGCCAGCCGTCTGCCAAGTTGAAGGCCAAAATAGTTAGGCCTGATCTGCCTGCTGTCCAACCTTTCTAGATGTCTCTCTCAAGGCTGTGTGAAAGCCTGAAGGACTGTCCGGTGCATGCTTCGGATTCCTCTGCCATGACCCCATCAGAGGCTGGCATGGATCCAGCTTCTCACACATCTTTGGAGGCTTTTCAAATGTCTGTGCCTGACATTGAAAGGGAACCTCGGCTGATTATATCTGAACAACCAAAGGGGATTCCTCAGATTTTATTGAGGGAGGAGATTCCTACAACCATTATAGAATCGCGTCATGGGTCTGACCCTCTAGTGGTGTTTCAAGCAGTGATCTCGCTGAAAAAGAAACAAATGAAGCGTATTTCCCCTATTGTGAAGGATCCCCAATGTAAATGGCAGGATTTCACTCAGGATTTATTTAATGTTGTGTGGCTTTGAAGCCACCTCAACTTCCACTCTACTCAAAAGGCCTAGGAATTGGATTCTTTGGATGAGGATCTGGACTCGGAAAAATCATCAGCTTATTCTTCCCAAATCCTTTCCCCTTTGGACTTCAGTTCAGATGAGGAGGATTCCTTAAGTCCAGACTCCCCTTTGGAAGAGCTGTCCTTTGGAGATACCATTGCCCGTATGATGGACTATTTTAAGTGGGATTGTTCTCAAGTCTCTGATATTCAGAAAAAGGTATTATGAGCTACCAAGCCTTCTGCTGTTCCTCCTGTTCTGGCTGCCCTTTTGGATACATTTTTAGCAGCTTCTGTAGCTTCTGACTCTGAGACTTTTGCATCTAATGTTCTGTAAAGTGCCTGAGGAGTGCACATTTGTTTATAAATGCACTGCTGCTGTCCTTTTCAAGTCCATCAAAGATATGGGCAAAGCTTTGCAGGAGCTGAAACATATCTTTGTTTCTCCCATTCCTAAAATTGCCTTTGTTCTTAGGCAGTCGCACCCTCCTCCCAAGGGAAAGAAGGGTTCTAGGTGTGTGCCTCCTGCTAAGTCTATTTAGACTCCCGGTTCACAGAAGCCTTCTTTTCAGAACAAGCCTAGTTCTGTTTGATGGTTGACTTCCTCTTTCCCTTGGCCAGGTTTCCTTGTCCCTTCGTCTTTCCATGTCTCTTCCAAATTGGCTATGAATCACTTCAAAAAGGCTTAGGGCACCAGTCAAGCTGTGCCTCCTAGCCAAGTAGGGAAGGGATTTTATTCCAGAATGTTTTTAGTCCCAAGAAAGGTTATATGGAGACCAGTTCTGGATTTTTCCCTGCTGAACACCTTTCTCAAAATTTATTCCTTTCAGATGTTATCCCTTCAGACATTATTTCTTTTCTTTTTCTGTAGGCTTTATGTGGTATCGCTGGATCTCAAGGATACATACCTTCATATCTTCATCCATCCTCTTTTCATGACATTTTTACATTTCTGTGTCTCTGCCTTCCATTTTCAGTTCTCTGCTTTGCCCTTTGGCCTCTGCTGCATCATGTGTATTCACCAAATGCCTCACTCCTGTCATTGCTTTTTGCAAGATTCCAAGTATTCAGATTTTTTCCTGTCTAAGCGATTTGCTTATTCAAGCTCTTTCCTCCAGCAGTCTGCTTCAAGATTTCAGGTTTACTACTTGCCTATTACACACTCTGGAGTTCACCTTATACCTTCAGAAATCAGTTCTGACATCTTCCCAGGGTCATATTATCCTTGGCTGCAAGCTTCAGACAATTCCCACATTGGCAACTCTGCCTACCCACAAGGCTCTGTTATAACCCTTTTCTAATCCCTTCTTCTTCTATCATCTGTCATTGCCAGGGAATTTCTCAGGGTCATGGTGTTCATGGCTTCTACCATTCCCATGCTCCCTCTTGCCAGACTTCATATGAGGAAACTTCAGTGGCACCTCAAATCAATGTGGCTTCAACATTGCCACCCCCTGGAGTTCCCAGTACCTTTCCTTCCCTGTCTCAAGCTCAAGCTTTGGTGGTGGATTCATCAGCTTTACCTCAACCGGGGTGTCTTTTCAAGCACCAGTTCCCACTCAGGAGTTTTTAAGGATCCCTAAGACAGGGTGGAGTGCCTCCTGTGGCCCCTAAAGGTTCAGGGTCTCTGGCCTCCTCTTCAGAGGTCAGACCACATTAGCATCAAGGAGATAAGGGCTCTGCAAGCCTTTCATTCCCTCTCTTATCCCAGCCCCCTCAACGTTTTCACAGAAAATACTACAGTGATGTTGTATATCAACAAGCAGGGGGGCACACAGTCCTATCTTCTTTGCAGAGTAGCTGTTCAGGTCTTGGATCTAGCAATTCAGTATCAAGTGACTCTTTAAGCAGTTTATATTCCTCAGAGCACAATCTAATGGCAGACTGCTTGAGAAGGTCCAGAACATAAGCTCAAGAATGGATGCTTCACAGAGAGGTGCTCCTGGACATTATCCATTGGTGGGGTATTACTCTGGCAGATCTTTTTGCCTCCTCTCTGAACAGACAACTTGCTCTGTCTTGGAAAGTGGATGCCCTGTCTTTTCTTTTGGTAGAGGATGTTTCTTTACACTTCCCTCCTTCCTCTGTTACAGTGTGTCCTGCACAAGATCAGACAGGACTCTCCCAAAATCATGCTGATGACTCCCTTTTGGCCCAGACAGAATTGGTTCCCCCTTCTTTCTCATTTGGTCTTGGGCAGTCAGCATGTTACCTCACAGGGTGGATCTTCTTCCTCACTTGCCCACTCTTCAAATGACACTGTGGGTTATAAGGTTTTGATTCCTTTTAGGCACCTCTTTTATGAGGATGTGCTTTGGGTGCTGCAGGAGGCCAGGAAACCCACTACAAGGAAATCATATATGTCCAAATGGAAAATATTTTCTTTTTGGTCCATCTCTCACCATCAGGATCCACTATCAGTGGAGGTTCCTTTGGTTCTCTCTTATTTGTGTGATCTACTCCATGCTGGGTTGGCATATTCTTCAGTTAAAGCTTACCTCAGCAATTTCTGCTTGTCTGCCCTTGAATCATCCTCTGGCCTCTAGGTTTGAATTCAGGCAGCTCCTTAAAGGTGCCCTTCATATCAGACATCCCAGGATGCCTATTCCACCTTTTTGGGACCTCAGTTTTATAATTGAAAAATTGATGCAGGCTCCTTTTGAGCCTGCTTCCTCAGCTTCCTTGCAACATTTACTGAGAAGACTGTTCTGCTTTTGGCTCTTACTTCAGCCAGGTGAGTGTCTGAACTTTAGGCTTCATGGCTATTATTCCTTTTTTTCCATTGAGCAAGGTGTTTCTTTGTATTAGTCCTTCTTTTAGTCCTAAGGTGGTCAGTGTGTTGTCCCATAGTTAGTCTATTCATGTTCCTTCCTTTTTCCTCTGCAGTGTGCCAGTGAGAAGGTTCTTCACACCTTGGATTTGCATGGATAGCTCACATATTATTTAGATAACACTAAAGCTTTTTGCAAATCTGAGCAGTGTTTTGTTTCTTTTTATCCCAGGACTTTGTGTCTGGCTATTTCTCAGCAAACTATCTCCTCCTAGATTTCTAAGGTCATTTCCTTTTGTTATTCTTCTCATGGCAAATGTCTTTGATCTTCTGTAAATGCACAATCTGCCAGGGCAGTTGCCCCCTCTAATGCCTTTTCCAAGGGTCTGGATACCAGTTCAATCCTTTAGGCTGCTACTTAGTTCTCTAGTCATACTTTCACTAAACATCACAAGTTGGATGTTGTCTCTAGGCCCACAGCAGGCTTTTCCAGAACTATCTTGCATGGGTTTGTGGAGGGTTCCTTTCTGTCTTCCTCCTCTCAGTTGCCCTCTTAAGCTCTTGTACTCTCCCTTAGATGAAGAATACTGCAAGAGTGATATGGAATGATATGGTACAGTTGTATAAAATCTTAACAGTAGGTATCTTTCTCTTCACTGTTGCAGTATTCGATCCCTACCTCCTTCCCCCTCTGCCCTAACTCTTGCCCTGTGTTCTAGTTGCTTTTCTGGCTGAGGGGACCTTCTCCTTTCTCCCTTCTTCCTTTATTTTTCCTTCTGGAGGCACATGTTCCTATTTGTTACTGAACTGTACAAGAAGCAAGGCTTTTAAATTCTATCAGGAGGTGACATTTGTGTGGGTGGAGTTAGTGGGGAGGGACAACAAATGGAGATGCTTAACTGTGTCACTGGTGTAGAGATTCCTTTCTGACTTTGTCATTGATAGCCACAGTACAGATAATATCCATGATGTTGCAGGGATGGCTGGAAAGCAGTGAAGAACCTAGTAGTCCATGTCAGCTGTCTTATCCTAGGCAAAGAGTGTGGGTTTTCTAGGAGTGTGATTGCTTCCTAGTTGAGACCTGGGGATAGGTTAGTGTTCACACCCTGACCTGACCCTGGTAGCAGCTTAGGCTGAGCTTGCACACAAGTTACTTTAATTCCGTTATAGCACGCTACGTCTGCAAATCATGTGCATGGGTTGGCCATGGTTAGGAGGCTGAATAAATGGCATACATCTGGACTGAAATGACAGCTATGCTGGAGCCTAGTGGCAATAGGAATGAAAAATTATGGCAGCTGGCTCCTTAGTGAGATGAATCCCTGATTACAACCTAGATTATCTGAATTTGATAAACAACCCAAATGTAGGAGGAGCCAGGCAGGGCTGGAGGAGTGATGACACAGCACTTACCTTTCCTACGGAGGAAGGTTAGGGACATGTGCCCTGGAACATGCATTCCACCTACAGTCTCTGGTAGAGACTGATGACTTATGAAGATGTCATTATGGGGGGTTATGGAAATGCTGTTGATTCACTGAAACAGGTAAGAAGCCTTACACCACCCTATTGCATATGTACATACCCTGGAACATTTTTGGTGTGTGTGTGTGTGTGTGTGTGTGTGTGTGTGTGTGTGTGTGTGTGTGTGTGTGTGTGTGTGTGTGTGTGTACATGTGTGTAACAATTGTTAAATAAATAAAAATTAAAACTTTCTGCCTGCCACGAAGAAGGCCAAGCAGCAACAGTGCTCTCACCCCATCAAAGAGTGAATATGTGATAGTTGCCATGGCAATGGTTTGATTGTTGGAAAATACAGAGAATAAAATCTCTAAAAGAAAAAATAAAATAGGGCTGCAGAGTTGGTTAAAAGGAAGACATCAGGGTGCCCATTACCGCTGTAAGCTGTGGAGGAAGGAGTTAAAGGTAAAAGGTACAGTGAAGTAAAATAACTGCAAAAACGTTCTTAAGCTCTTAAGATTCGCTACTCTAGTAATTAAAGCAGACTTAAACTCTGTTAAGTAATACCTACTTAAAGTTTCTCATAGAGTATAAAAACAAAGCAATATAACAAAGTCTGGCTTAACCTGATAGGTATGCTGCATTCTGTGTACCTATATTGCAGAAACATTGACACTCATTAAGTCAACTTTAGCACATTGAAATTCACTTCCAGAAACAAAACAAATGTCTGAAACTACATCTATCCCAAAAAGAAACAGACAGCCTCCTTTCACAATTGGTGAACTAAAAAAAAATAAAAATAAACAACACAAGACACACTTTGACTAGTGATATTGTTACAGAAAGCATTTTTTGTAAGGTGATGTGTAGTGTTGGGGTTAGGGGCAGGGTAAGGGTTCACACACATGAGTAATGAGCATGGGGCTTCATCCCTCCTGTTTCACTTTATTTGTGTGTCCTATCCCAAGCACTAATCCTGCCATCTGCAAAGTGTTTACTAGCACACAAGATGTTACCTGAAGAAGCAATTTTGTGAAAGATTGGTTATTGTTTAATATATTAAGTTTTTTTCTGTGGTTCCAGAGTATTTTTTTGTTTGTTTTGTTTCTACTATTTGTATTTTGCCTGGCTGGATTTATAGGTTCATAGGTAGGTACTAGGCTATTGGCCCTAGGGCCTATATAAGCCTAGCCAAAGGTACCCTGGCTTTCGCCACCCAAGAAAATTATTTTCCTGTGCCACTGTCGAGCAGAGCCATAGAAGTGATCCCCGGGGTGAATTTCCTATCTCCCATCCAATCATCAAGATTTCTCTTGAACAGTGCTAATGAGGAGCTTTGTTTGATATAGATAGGTAATTTGTTCCAGAGTATGGGACGTCTCTGGGACAGGAATCTATCCCTCCAGCATGTTCTGTTTACTGTGGTGACAAGGTTTAGGTCCCTAGAGCGTGTAGCTCGTAGGGATTGCGATTTCTTTAAGTGGAGCATGTCTAAAAGCTCTGGGTTTGACATAGCTTTGTGTGTTAGGCAGAGATCATCTCTGAGTATGCGATATGCAACAGAGTAAAGCTGCAGTTTTTTGAGACGGTCTGCATAGGGCATCTCTTTGAAGCCGGTAATCCTCTTTGTGAGGTATTTCTGTGGCCTTTCCAGTTGTTGTAGATGTCTTGTGAGGTACATACCAAAAGGGGCATTGTACTCTATAAGGGGTCTAATGATTGACGAGTAGAGGGGAACAATGACCTCTTTTTTCCTGGATGAGAAACATTTTGTGATGAGGTGTGCCACATAGAAGGATTTCCTGACTACTGTGGCGATGTGATTATCAAAGGAGAGACTACTGTCCACCTGTGTCCCAAGGTCTCTTATCACACTTTCGGTGTTAAGTAGACTACCACCTATATGGTAGTTTATGGGTACTGAGTTCTTACCAAAAGGAATGACAATGCACTTTTTGGCATTGAGCTTGAGGCCATGGCTTTGACACCAAGCATCTGTCTCAGCAAGGCCCTTTTGTAGGATGTCCACATCTTTTGGAGTTTTAATTATGGCTCCTAGTTTGCAGTCATCTGCGAACTTCATTAGCCAAAGACCTTCTGTGTTGGCCTGTACTTCAGAGAAGTAGATACCAAACAGGAGAGGACCCAGGACTGAACCCTGTGGTACTCCACTTGTCACTGGTCTGAAGCTGTATTTGGAGTCTGCTACTTTCACAGTGTGGGTACTGTCAGTGAGCCAGTTGGCAACCCATCTTGTGACATAGGGATTTATACCTAGTTTAGTGAGTTTATATATAATTCCAGAGTGGGGGATGGTGTCAAAAGCCTTGGCGAGATCTAGATAGGCTGTGTGAACCACCTTACCCTCATCTACGGCTTTGGTGACTGCTTCAAAGAAGTCTATCAGGTTTAGGAGACATGATCTGCCTTTTACAAACTCAAACTGGGTGGGGTCCTAAGTTTGGAGATTACCAATGTCATCGTTTATAAGTCCAATGATGATACGCTCCATAGCCTTGCAGACAAGGCTCGTTAGGCTAATGGGGTGGTAGTTTCTGTGGTCTGTGGTGGCTCCCCCTTTGTGGAGCGGGATAACTGTTGCTGTGCGCCATTCAGTGGGCACATAGCCTGAGGTGAGGCTATGATTGAACATGGTACTTAGGTGGGGTGCCAATTCGTTCTGTAGTTCATGTAGAACAAAGCCTGGGATGTTGTCAGGTCCCATGGATGCTGTATTCTTGGCTTTGGATAGTGTGTTTTTTACCTGTGCAGCCATGATTACAGGAACTTTACATTCTTCTGGTATAGAGATGGGCCCTTTAGGGGATGATAGAGGGGTAAAGTTAGCACTGAACCTATCTGCCAGGATGTTGGCAATATCCGTTGGTTCTGTATATTTAGTGCCATTGTGCTGTATCTCAGAGCAGATCTGAGTGTTGCCATTGAGATTCTTGGCATAGCTATCGAATGCTTTGTGGTTGTCTTTAGAGTCAGTGGCGATTTTGTTTTCATAACTAGCTTTGGAGAATTTTATGAGGGATCTAAGATTCTTACTGAAGCTGACCAGGGAGTTTCTCCAATCATGGGATTTTACTCTTTTTTGCAACAGTTTCTTTCTTCTGTTGTATTTCTTTCTTCTGTTGTTACCTGTTACAGTCTGTACTACACATTTTTGCAGTGTCATAACACATCTCAGCTAAATGTCCATACTTTGAGTGAGGAGAGGCACCACTTCTGATGTCCTTACCAGCGTGTCTCCTTCTGTAACAAAGCCCACTGAAGACTGTGAACATTGCCTTTATGTATAAGCACCTTCCCATTGGGAAGTCTGTTCAACAATGGCAACACAACACTGACAGTTACAAGCATTCTTGACTACTCTGTAGTGCCTGATTTACCCTTTATACCCAAGTTGTATACTGATCTCCTCTTTCTGCAAGGAAGCAGCCCCATTTCACATTTATTAAACAAGGGAGTAGAATCCTTTATTTTAATCTGTGTAATGGGGAAATACATAGGAGCAGGAACATTATGCTAACTGAAATGTACGGATAGCTGTAGTCAAAAATATAGTGATAGTATTTGACAGAGAGGAGAAGGCTGTATATCCCTTTTTCAGGTAATCTTGTATGTGCCAAATGGATGCTAACAGATTGAGGAGAGTCTGTCAGAAGCTTAGAGTTGTCATTGGTTTGGCAATTGAAATTCTGTTCATTAACTTGTGAGATAAATACACTACAAAAACTCCAATAAATCACCCAGCAGTCATTCAATGCAGTGGAATCTTGGCTAAGCAATGCACAACTTATACTTAACCCTAACAAAACAAAACTCATGCGCTTCTATCCAGCTAGAGGTGCAGACCCCCACCCACAATTCAATATATCATCATCAAACTATACAATTATTTCTCCGGTTTCCCAAACAAAATTACCTGGAGTGGTTGTTGACCATAATATGAAGTTTGACATACACATATCACAGGCAATAAAAAGTTCAAAAAAGCTAGGAACCCTGTACAGAAATCGGCACTTTCTAAACAAATCTTCAAAGGACACTATAGCAAGAACCCATCTTATCTCTACGCTACTAAATGCCTCACAAATTCTCACAAATATTAAAAAATCTGACCTAGCAAAACTCAGAACTTGCTATAATAAAATTGCAAAGTTTTCTACAGTAACAAATTTCAGATCCCATCACATCGAATACTAAATCAGCCAGAAAAAAACACCAGTACTTTAAAATTTACTAATATACTACTCCAATAACAGGGTATTGATTGCATTCCACTAACAAATCCTTAAGTATATCCAAACCTAACAATGCAGCTGGAGTTTCACTTTACTCCCTGCCATTAAATATCAGAACAACTACTAACACTTCCAACTTTAAAAAACTTCTCAAATCACACTTATCCGAATCCTGAACCTGCTCTTGCACAAACCCTGGTTAGGCAGCTAAAAACACAACCAGTTATTTTTGTATATGAATAGTATACCATACTAAGCATATGTATACTTAACTTGCTTGCTTTTTGTCAGTCACAGTACTGTTGTTCTTTTTACTCCTACCTGAACTATGTGAATGTATTAGTGAAATGTAATTTTTATTTTGTGCTTGTATCTGGGATAGAATCAACATTTGCATCTGTATGTTGTATATGTATCATGCTGTTATTTATAAATGTGGAGCTTTTCTCCGCAGGCCTCCTGTGAAAAAGGGCATTTTTCCCAGTCGGACTTTCCGGGTGAACACATGTAAAATAAATAAATAAATAAATAAATAATAAATGTGCAGGTTATCAAAATTGAAAATCTGAGTCTGCCTCCAGATGTATGCCCCACCATGGACCTGTGACATACACAGGAAGTCTGGAAACAATATGTCATGAGGTAAACACTTCCTTATACACAGTATTGATCAGACCACTTGTCAAGTACAATGCCGCCTTTGGGATGCATCTCGCTAAACATATTGGACAATTAGAAAGACCCCAAGGGTTCCTAACACAAAAGATCACATGCCTAAAGTATTTGAGCTATCGGGAGAGGCTAAAAGCTCTGTCCCTTTATTCAGTGTCTGTGAACTTTTCAGGGAAGATCTCTGTCTTGCTCACTGTGCCATTAGGAACCTAATTGTCCTGGACCACTTGTATTGACAAAAGTAAAATGGCTCCACCAATACATGAACCAGAGACCTCAATATTCACCAACAAATAAAGCACAGTGGAGGGACAGTTTTATAACCCACTGCCTCCCAAACTTCGGCAACAAACTTCTTCTACATGTTAAGTTGTGCAACTCACTGTCTCCTGTAAACGTAACCTAAATAACTGGACTGGTATAGGCTTCATGGAGAAAGGAAGTGCAATTTGAGGGAGGATATTGGGAAAGTGCAAATTGTCATAAGACTCAATAGCCTTGGAATATTTATGAATGTATGTCAGGAGTAATGATGTGAGATTGTCAAAGCAGCAAAAAGGCACATAGAGCTGTAATCTTTGATGGTCTTGAAGTAGAGGACACTGTTGCATCAAGTGATATGATGTCAGCAATTAAAATACTGAGTTGCATTGGAAGGGACAGCAATGGCAGAAACTTTTCAGGTGGACAGAACAACAGTCAGGCCTTACATTAAGTATATTTCAGTTGTGACATTACTTCTGTAAGGACATGGGATGTAAGATGTTAATTAAAGGGTAACATCTTACAAATACTACACCACAAGAAATGTAAAGATAGATTGAAAGACTGAAATACACACATTTTTCCTTGGAGAAGAGTGATTGCAAAGCTTTGCTAGATGCACCCAATTATATAATATGAGAAAACTTAGTGCTACAATACACCATTTTTCAAGATATGATAGCATTAGAGTCTGGCATGAACATGGAATGGACAGCATGAAGACTCCTGGAGTAGATTATTAACAGCAAGTGGAAGATCCATCCAAATGTACATGATTCTATCTTGTCATCAACAAAACCTATATAAGTTAATGACACTGCAAAACATGAACAAAGGAGTTCTTATAAGTTGCATTTTTATTGACTTTACAAAAGCTTTTCACTCGTACTCATGTCTACTACTCTCATCAGTTCAAGAATAACCTCACAGACAACAAAATGGTTTAAAGGCTTTGTAAGTAATAGACACATCAAAGTTCAAATAGATGCAACCTCATCTCCTGTTCCTTTTAATACAGGAGTAATTCAGTGTTCCATGTTGTCCCCATACAGTTGTCTTTGTTCATAAACAAGCTTCCTGCAGATCTCCCTTCCTTCCACTTGTTCTATATGCAGACAGGATTAATTATAGATCAGACATGTCTCAAGCACTAATTTATTTTTATTTATTTATTTATGCTTTGTTGACCAGGTTAGTCCCACTAGCCAGTGGCCTATTTTCAAGGAAAACCTGAGGTGGTATTCATGCTGAGTAGTCGAAAATGGGCTTAGGCCTAGGGAACTTCCCCTACTCTGACACTAGGTGGTGTTGAAGAGCATTTCCTGATGGAATTGGAAAAGGATGTACATAATATAGAGAAAGCATTGTCTGAGAAAGTTTCTGATGCTAATGATTATGCTATTGTTATTGCAACTGTTGCTTTTGGAGGATTAGCTGATGATCAGTTGGTAAAAATGCTTGATGAGGAGGAACCTGCATCAGTGGCTGCAGCTGATTGAGACACTATTGTTCATCACACAGTTTCACTTTCAGTTGCTGATTCTCTTGCTGTAGAACTTTTTTTTTTCTGAAAACAAAGGGCACAGAGGACAAAACTGCCAATAGACACCACTCTGTTGCCTATACTCATACTCCAGCAGGACAGCTGCAAAGGAGCAATTACATACACTTCAGATACTGCAGGCATGATCTCTGCGGTAGTGGTGCTGTGGTAGCGTTGTTCACAGCAAGACGTTGTCCTGTTCGATTCTCAGCTAGAGTGTCTTCTGTGTGGAGACATGCGTGAATGGGCATACCTTCGTTGAAGGTTGTGCGTCAGGGCTGATACAGAGTTCCGCTGTAGCAACCCCTAACCTGGATAAGCCGAAAGACACAACAACAACAAGATACTGCAGGCGTGATCTCTTAGTCACTTGTGTTTTCCAGGAAGCCCATCTAGCCTATGATCCCTAGGAATAGTTCTGGACATTAAAATAGATACATTTTTGAGGCACACTATACTGAAGCTGTTTGGCATTCAGGTGACTGATATTCATTCAGTTATTTGTTTAGGAATACAGACTCATACTGATTTGATTTTTTGAATGTCAGGCCTTAAGTTGTAAGTTTGTTGATTTGTTTAATGTGGCAAGCAATTCTCTCCTGTGGGAAAAGTATTTTGTGTTGCAATTTAGAACTGATGATAGCAAGCAGGCTGATAAAATATTTGCCTGCTCATTGTGCTTCAGTTTCTGATGTTTTCAAAATGTTGGATGTAAGGGCATTTGGACTACAGCTTGGAAGTAGAGGTGGCATTTTATGTTAAAAATGCTATAATTGTACATTTGTCAAGTGTTTGTTATATAAGTCACCACATGGGAGCTCTCAGATACAGTGGACAGCCCAAGACATTTTTGGACAGTTGGACTACATACTTAATATAATGTAGTATAATTACTACATCCCCTAAAAAATTGTACCCATTGAGGTGAGAAAGGACAAACTGTTAAAGGAGTACAGACTGTACAAAATGTCAAAATGAAGTTTATTTTTGGTTTGATTATAAATCTTTGCCACCCTCCTCTGCTACTTAGAAGAACCCCCTGCCTGCAGATCTTGATATTTCAGGCACACCCTTTACTCCTATGAAGTGTGTAGTGTCAGAAGATCTTCCAGATAGGAATTATTTAGCTATTGCAACAGTATCTGGTAATTTACCTTCTAATCTGAAGTCTAATGGTCTGGTGGGGTGATGGCTGCTCTGTTTTAGGTTTCTCATTTTAATTTTTCTTTTGTGTTTCTAATACCATGATGGGAACTATAGACTTTTAAGTCATCCATTAAAAGTAGATGAGAAATCTTTAAGCAAGTTTGTTTTCTGGGAGCCAAATTATAACCAATAGCTTGTATGTTAAGTGAAGAACTTAATGGGTTAAGGGCAAGACAAAACAGCAGTGACAAAGAATCCTCCTGGAATATCACCCTATGAATTTTTATCCCCAGGATAATAATTTGCCCTTTGTCATAACTTAATTGCAAAGTGATTTGACACTGTTTCATGGTCACTGTAATGTAATTGATCAATGTAGGAGCTATCTAATAAATCTGCAACCACTCCTTTATCCATGAATGTGGGATGCTGTCAAAATGCCTTTTACTGATCTATTCATGCCATACTTAGATTATTCGATCTTTACAATTCTCCATTATGACTTCATTTAGCAACACATGCTCCTTTGTTCCATATGACTTTTTTGGTTACCCTGTTGTTCTTTTGACATAATTGCATTTTCTTCTAAATGACTATAATGTCTGTCTACATCATTTCCAGTATGCAGTTTGTATATTGTCAGAAAGCAAGTTATTGAGGTATATTTTTTAGGGTGACTTACAGGTTCACTCTTAAGAAGTATCATTTTTCCTGTTATGTCCATCTGTTTGGGATGCACATATAAGTAATTCTTAAGGCTAAGTCTTTTAGTAAAGATGTAAATACTTTTAGACAGAAGTTAGATACTGCATATGGACCTGAGGGTTTTCCAGTAAGCAGTTTTTCTGAATTTTGTTTCAGTTTCTGCTTCATCCCATTTCATATCCTGTACATTTGAACTTCTTTTTGTTCCTTTTACTTCTATCCATTTAGCATCTTTGTTATGTTCCACAGGGTCTTCATAAATATTACTCAAAAATGTAATCACTGACAGGTACCGAGGAGGTGTATAACATGTAGCTGAATAATAAAAAACAGGGATCCACATGAAAGAAAGTTTAATAAAATAAAACAATCCACATAAAATTAAAAAAAAAAAAAAACATTAAATGCTTAACAAGATCACCACATTTTTCGGCCCTGCTTGGGACTTCAGATCGATAATAACTCACATCCACTTCATACCCAATGTATAACTTCCTACCAATTGAAAATAAATTAACCTTAATTAACAATCAATTTATCAGTTAGGAGCTACTCATAGTTAACTACCTGTCAACAACAATACATCCATTCAACTTTTATATACATACTAAATAGACTGTAAACTATCATTGTCTAATAGCAAGACTGTTTGTTCAAGAATAACAGTGAATGACTGAATAAGCCATACCTAATGCATCCAATACCTAAACAGAGCTGATATAGCATAAACTTGTCAAGAATATATAAATAATGTGTAAAAAATACACCTATATAAATAATAAAATAACGTACTTCCAGCGCCCTTGGAAAAAAATCGCTACTAAAAACCTATGCTACACCCATAAAATAGCAAAAATATGTCAGTGAAATACCAATATATAAAGATATAAATGGCACCTGCAAATGTGGAAGCTGTGCCCAATGCCCATACATTAGTAACTCAGAAAGTATATATATATATATATATATATATATATATATATATATATATATATATACAGAGTACAGATATATTCAAGCTACTAGATTTACTAACTGTAACAGAAAGGGACTGGTATATTTGGTACAGTGTAAATATTATCCAGCTTTTTATGTGGGAAAAATAGAGCACTGAAAAAGTGAATTTATGAACATCTTTATGACATTAGAAAAAAAGATAAAATGAATGCATTATACAAGCATACTTTAACATGTAGGGAAGATGTATTTTTCATGTTGGAAGAAATCCTGCAAGATGCTAGAGGAGGACAATGGGAGACTATAGAATAACAGGTGTGCTGTACCTTTAAGAAGCATTTCCAAGATCTGTGTGTGCATACAAATACCAAGCACGTGTTAGCTTCAGTGCCATTTTGAAGGTGCAGCCAGAGTGTTAACATCTATGTACATAATAGCTAGTTTATTTGTAAGTGAAAGTTACTTAACCTCATATATGATGTGCTTGTATACAATAAAGCTGCTTGAACTAGAACCCACGATGCTCGCTTGTTTTATTCTGACCTGGTGAGCAACATGGTGTAATAACCGAGATTTCAAAGACTATTCATAGGTTCATAGGTTGGTACTAGGATATCGGCCCTAGGGCCTATACAAGCCGAGCCATAACAATTCCCTGGCTATTTCTTCCCACACTATTTACTTCCCTGGACCCCTGTCTAGCAGGGCGACTGACGTGATCCCCAGGGTGAATTTCCTTTCTCCCATCCAATCGTCAAGGTTCCTTTTGAAGAGGAAAAATATTTAAAAAAAATAATTTTTTTTTTGAATTTTGTCTTTTGGAACCGTGCATTCACCTACATGCAGGGACCTCTTTTGAAGTAGTCCTTTTGAAGAGGGTCAAAGAGGTGCTCTACTTGACATGTATGGGCAGTCTATTCCAGAGTCTGGGGAGTCTCTGGGTCAGGAACCTATCCCTCCAGTATGTTTTATTTATTGTGATGACAAGCTTTGGAACCCTGAAGCCTGTGGCTCTGATGGATTGGGATTTAAGTGTAGCATGTCCAACAGCTCTGGGTTTGACATGGCCTTGTATGTTAAGCAGAGATCGTCTCTGAGTAGATGATATGCGACAGAGTATAGCTGGAGTTTTTTAAGGCGGTCAGCATAGGGCATCTGCTTTAGGCCTGTGATTCTTTTAGTGAGGTATTTCTGTGGCCTTTCCAGTTGTTGCAGATGTCTTGAGAGGTACATACAAAATGGGGCATTGTATTCTATAATGGGTCTAATGAGGGATGAGTACAGTGGTACAATGACCTCCTTTTTTCTGGATGAAAAGCCCTTAGTGATTAGGTGTGCCACATAGAAGGAAGTCCTGACTGCTGTGGCAATGTGGTTATTGAAGGTGAGACCACTGTCCACCTGTGTCCCTAAGTCTCTTATCACACTTTCAGTGTTTAATGTACTGCCACCTATGTGGTAATTCACGGGTACATGTTTTTTCCCAAAGGAGATAACTATACATTTCTTAGCACTGAGCTTGAGCCCATGGCTCTGGCACCAAGCATCTGTTTCTGTAAGGCCCTTTTCTAGAGTATCCACATAATTTGGGATTCAATAATTGCTCCCAGTATGCAGTCATCTGCGATCTTTGTTAGCCAGAGTCCCTTAGTGTTGGCCTGTACTTCAGAGAAGTTGATGCCAAACAGGAACGGTCCCAGGACTGAACCCTGAGGTACTCCATTCGTCACTTGTCTGGAGCTAGATTTGGAGTCGGCTACTTTTACAGTGTGGGTTCTGTCAGTAAGCCAGCTGGCAACCCATCGAGTGACGTAGGGATTAATGCCCAGCTTAGTAAGGCTATCTATGATTCCAGAGTGGGGGATGGTGTCAAGGGCTTTGGCGAGGTCCAGATAGGCTGTGTGGACCACCATCCCTCATACCCGGCTCTGGAGACTGATTCAAAGAAGTCATTCAGGTTCAATAGACAAGATCGTCCCTTCACGAACCCAAACTGGGTGGGGTCCAGTGTTTGAAGGTTGCCAATGTCTTTGTTTATAAGTTCCATGATAATACATTCCATTGCCTTGCAGATCAGGCTCGTCAGACTGATGGGGCGGTAGTTCCCAGGGTCCAAGGTGGCTTCCCCCCTTGTGGGGTGGGATAACTGTAGCTGCGTGCCACTCAGTGGGCACGAAGCCTGAGGTGAGGCTATGATTAAACATGACACTTAGGTGAGGTGCCAGTTCATTTTGTAATTCATGTAGTACACAGCCCGGGATGTCATCTGGTCCCATGGATGCTGTATTCTTAGCTTTGGAGAGTGTGTTTTTTTACTTGTGTGGCCATTATTACCAGAATTTGGCAATCGTCCAGTATTGAGATGGGCCGTTTAGGGGGTGAGAGGGGGGTGAAGTTGGCACTGAATTGATCTGCCAGGATATTGGCAATATCCTTGGGATCAGTATATTTAATGCCATTCTGTTGTAGCTCAGAGCAGATCTGAACATTGCCATTTAGATTCTTGACATAGTTATAGAATGCCTTGTGGTTATCTTTGGCAATTTTATTTTTATAACTAGCTTTGGAGGATTTTATGAGGGATCTCAACTTCTTACTGAGGCTGATAAGGGAGTTTTTTGCATCCTGGGATTTTCTTCTTTTCTGCAACAGTTTCTTCCTTTTGTTGTAAAGCTTGTTTATGGCAGGGGACCACCAGATTGGCTTCCTTTTTTTTTGGAGGAGAGCATCTTGGTTCTATTTCGGATGGCAAGATCCATGCATGTGTGCGTTGGTAATGGCGAAGGAAACTAAAAGAACTGAGAGCAAAAAAGGGCCAGAAAGAAGTCAAAGGTAAAGACAACACACCAATGAATTATTTATTAAAAGAGGTAAAATGGAGTATTACAAGGGCACAAAACATATTGTTAGGCAAACGAATAGCATAGAAACATTTATTAAATGAATGAGAAGCATAAAAGAGCTCATTGATCAAACAAAATGTTTGAAACTGAGTTAATTGATAAAAATGAGCATTAGAAAAGTACATAAAGGGTTCAGAATTACCTCAGAATTATAAAATGAGCATGTTTAAAGTGAAATCAGCATGATTAGAGTTAAAACAAGCACAAGAAAGTATAGTGGGCATGAAAAGAGATTAAATGAGCAAAACGAATATAACAAAAGGGCACAGACCCCGGAAACTACCACCCCATTAGCCTGATGACCCTAGTCTGCAAGGCCATGGAACGTATCATCTTGGAGCTTATAAACAAATACATGGGTAACCTCCAAACCCTGGACCCCACTCAGTTTGGGTTTGTAAAAGGTAGATCATGTCTACTAAACATGATTGACGCCTTTGAAGAAGTCACTAGAGCCGTAGACGAGGGCAAGGTAGTGCACACAGCCTATCTTGACCTCGCCAAGGCTTTCAATACCATCCCACACTCTGAAATTATAGATAAACTCACTAAACTAGGCATAAATCCCTATGCCACAAGATGGGTGGTCACCTGGCTCATTGACAGAACCCACACAGTAAAAGTAGCCGACTCCATGTCTGACTTCAGACCAGTGACAAGTGAAGTACCACAGGGTTCGGTCCTGGGTCCTCTCCTGTTCAGCATCTACTTCTCTGAAGTGCAGGACAACACAGAAGGTATTTGGCTAAAAAAGTTTGCAGATGATTGCAAACTGTGAGCCATAATAGAATCACCTAATGATGTAGACATTCTACAAAAGGGACTCATAGAGACAGATGCTTGGTGTCAAAGTCATGGCCTCAAGCTTAATGCCATGAAGTGCATTGTCATCCCCTTTGTGAAAAACTCGGTACCCATGAACTACCACATAGGCGCTAGCTCACTAAACACTGAAAGTGTGATAAGAGACCTTGAGACACAGGTGGACAGTTGTCTCCTTTGATAACCACATTGGCACAGTAGTCAGGAAATCCTTCTACATGACACACCTCATCACAAAAGGGTTCTCCTCTAGAAAAAAGGAGGCCATTGTTCCTCTCTACTCATCCGTCATCAGACCCATTATAGAGTACAATGCCCCATTTGGCATGTATCTCACAAGACACCTACAACAATTGGAAAAGCCATAGAAGTACCTCACTAAGAGGATTACCAGCCTAAAACAGATGCCATACACAGACCGTCTCAAAAAACTCCAGCTCTACTCTGTCGCATATCGCCTACTCGGAGGCGATCTCTGTCTAAGATACAAAGCTATGTCAAACCCAGAGCTGTTGGACATGATACACTTAAAGAAATCCCAATCTCTCTGAACCACACACTCCAGGGACCTAAACCTTGTCGCCACAATAAACAGAACATGCTGGAGGGATTGATTCCTGTCCCAGAGACTTCCCATACTCTGGAACAAACTACCCATTCATGTCAAGCAAAGCTTCTCATTGGCCCTCTTTAAGAAAAATCTTGACGACTGGATGGGAAATAGAAATTTCACCCCGGGGATCACTTCTGCAGCACTGCTTGACAGGGGCACAGGAAAATAATTTTCTTGGGTGGCAAAAGCCAGGAACCTTTTGGGCTAGGCTTATATAGGCCCCATGACCGATAACCTAGTACCTACCTATGAACCTATAAGAGATAAAATGAGCAAAATGACTATAATAGAAAGGGCAGAAAAGGGCACCACTGAGTATAAGTAAAGCAAAGGCGACTGCATGTATTTTGGCAAATTACTGTGTTTTGGCACAAATTACTACTTTGCATTGATTGAAGCCCTAACTAGCATAACTAGAGTTGTTCAAAGTATTTCAAAGCGTGTAAAAGTGTTTACAATGTATGCTTATTTTTGTGCATTTATTCTGAAGAGTTTGTTGTGTGCAAAGTGCAACTGTTTTGTGAAGTGCAGTTGTGCATCCATTTCAAAAGTTTCTTGTGCCTGGGTGTGTTCCAGAGTGCTGGCATTACAGACTGTCTCTTGTATTGCACAGAGTTGTTTGGCAAAGTGCATCCATTTTGGGGAAATTACAGTGTGCTGTGTACTGTTTATTTGCAAAGTGCAGTTATTTTGAGGTGTTCTTCATTCTGAGCTTCTTCTGTCCAATACATTCACGAATTGCAATTACTTCATAACAGTTTATTCGCAAAGTGCCATTACTTCAAGATAGCTTATTCGCAAGGTGAAATTCCTTCAAGACAGTTCATTTGTAAGGTGCCATTTCTTCCAGTTTATTTGCAAAGTATAGTTACTTCAAAATGTTTCTTGCCCTCTGTTTCTATTGCCCAGTTTATTTGCACTGTGAAGTTCAAAATGTTTCTTAAAATAGTGATAAATGACTTTACCATTAAAGCCATTACAAGATAAATAGTTCATATAGCAAAGTAATTTCAAGGCAAGTGGTTTTTACAGTAAAGAGATTTCAAAGTGTTACAGTGCCCAGGAAACTTATTTCATAAAATTCAATTATACAAAGGTTTGTTGTGTTATTACAAGTACTGGCTTAAATTTCAAGCACATTTATAAGTGTATGTACAAGTGTGTGTGTTCGTGCATATTTGTAAGAGTCTTCACTGAGATATGTCAATATGGCAGATGAATTTTGCAAGCCACAACCATTTGTGTTTGATCAGAATATTGCAGAGAACTGGAGGATATTTGATCAAGAATACGATATATTTATACAAGCAGCTTATTCTGATAAAGATGCACATACCAGGGCAATCATTTTGCTGAACTTAGCAGAGTCAGAAGCCATTGAAAGGGAGCATTCATTTGTTTATGCACCAGCAGTGTATGAAGGCGAAGGAGAAACTCATCATGTTGTTGTGCAGGCTGAATCAAGAGAAGACCCCAAGTGTTTGAAGTGCAAAATCAGAGAAATGTGTAACCCCCCTCTACACTAGAGAGGTATATGTTTTACATGAGAGATCAAAAGCAAGGGGAACCTTTTGCAGCTTATATTACTGACCTGAGAAACAAAGCTAAAACATCTAGGTTTGGTGAGTTAAAGTATGAGTTAATAAAGGACAGACTCATGTGTGGTATTAATAATGCTGCTGTGAGAAAGATTTTACTTCATGACAGTGATTTAATGCTGAGTAAAGCCATTGAGATTTGTCAGAGTCATAAAGTTACAGAAAGGCATACAAATGTGCTTGCTAGTGATAAGAGCATGGTTTCAGTAGGCTCCAGAGCTAATGTAGAAAGCATGCAACATGTGACAGGCACAAGTAGGCCTAAGCACGTGGCAGCAGCAGCCCCTGTGAGATTTCCAGGTAAATCCCATTGTTTTCTAGCACATTCCAAAACCAGTTCAGTTAAAGGAGCATGCTCAGTGCAGAACTAAGGGTACCTAGTGCAAAACAGACTGTGCTCAATACAGCATAAGAGTTAATCAGCAAAACCGAAATCAAGCATTATTGTAAACTGTTGCAATTGTGGTGCCAACCATGAATCCAAAAGAGAAAAGTGCATAGCATTTGGCCAGCAATGTTACACGTGTAAGAAATGGAACCATTTTCAAAGATTTTGTAAATTGATTAAGCCTCACACAGTTACAAAGAAGGGTCTCTTGAAAAAGCAAATTAGTCAAATAGACCTGCAACAGTCTGCTTTCTATGTAGATGGTGTGTCAGTAATTGGTGAAAAGACTGATGCGGTAGATTTGTTGGCAAGAAATGAAGTGTTTTCTACTGTCTGGATCTATGGTAAATCCACCGAGCTTAAAGTAGTCACTGGTTCAAAGTGTAATGTCATGTCTGCAGATACTTTTGCAAGGGTCAGAGCTGGTGAACAACTAAATGTGACTAGCTGAGTGAAACTTGTTGCTTATGGAGGTGAAGAAATTCAAACTGAAGACTTGGTAGTGCTTTTATGTTATGTGGCCAATAACTGTTTTACCCTATTGTTCTATGCAGTTCGAATTGTTGCCTCATAGCAAGAGGTTCTCTGGTTCAATCCTCAGCTGGGGTGCCTTCTGTGTGGAGTCTGCATGTCCTCCCTGTGGTCGCGTGGGTTTCCTCCGGGTGTTCTGGTTTCCTCCCACATCCCAAAGATATGCTGTAGGTGGATTGGACTCTCTAAATTGGCCCTAGGAGTGTGTGCATGTGTGCCTTCTGTGGAAGGTTGGGCACCAAGCTGGCAACTCGACACTGTAAAACTCCACTGCCAATCATGAGCAGACAGGTGATCCGCTGTGGCGACCCCTAACCGAGATAAGCCGAAAGAAGAAGAAGAAGTTCTATGTGGTTCGAAGACCTGTGCAGTCATTGTTGGGTCTCAAAGACAGTTTAAAAATGAATCTGCTTTATTTTATCAAAGAAGTTCATCAGATAAGCACATGTCCTAGTTCCAGCTTCACTAACACTACTTTTTTTAGAGTATAAGATGTTTTCGATGACAAGTTGGGCACACTTCCAGTTGTGTATTCCATGAAATTAAACCCAGAAATCAGTCTAGTGGTCAGACCAGCAATAAAAGTTCCAATAGCTATGCAGCATAAAGTCAAAGCTCAGTTGGACAAAATGGTGCAACAAGGTGTGATTTGTCCAGTTACAGGACCTACCGAATGGGTGTCATCCATAGTAGCATCTCATAAGAAAGGTTCAGATGAAATCAGAATATGTATTGACCCAAGAGATTTGAACAAGGCATTGAAGAGATCGCATCATCCCATGCATACAGTTGGAGAGGTTGCAGCCCTGATACCAAATGCCAGTGTTTTTTCTGTCCTAGATGCAAAGAGTTTATTTTGGCAAGTGATGCTTGATCATGAATCTTCATTACTGACTACATTCAGTACCCCATTTGGAAGATATAGATTCCCCAGGATGCCACTTAGAATACATTATGCATGTGAAGTCTTTCAGCGTGCAATTGAGCAATCTTTTTGGGTTATCCTTGTGCCATAATAGTAGATGATGTTGGTCAGAGGCAATGGTGAGGCAGAGCATGACAGATATCTTAAGAGAGTTCTAGACCGAGCACGTGAAGTGAACATAAAGCTCAATCAAATTCAGACTACCAGAAGTTACATATGTAGGTCATTTGTTTACAAGTATTGGCATGAGACCAGATCCATCCAAGCAAGCAGCCATTCTTGAAATGCCAGCACCGGATAATGTGCAAGCTCTACAACATTTTTTTGTTATGGTCAATTATTTAGGCAAGTTTATACCAGACTTCAGTGAGTTGACAGCACCTTTGATAGAGCTCACACATAAAAATGTTACTTGGTCATGGCTAGACCACCATCAGAGTGCATTTGAAGTTCTTAAGCAGAAAACTGCTACCCCACCAGCATTAAGATACTATGATGTCAACAAACCAGTAACTCTTTCCTGCGATGCTTCAAAATTTGGTTTAGGTACAGTTATTCTTCAAGAAGGCAGGCCAGTAGTCTATGCATCTAGAACACTTACCCAGACTGAGATGCATTATGCTCAAATTGAGAAAGAACTTTTTGGTAATAGTGTTTGAATGTTCCAAGTTTCATGATTATATCTATGGTTGAGAAATCCAGATTGAAACTGATAATGAACCTTTGGTTTCTATTCTAAAGAAGCCTATGCATTCAGCTCCAGTGAGATTACAAAGAATGATAATTAAATTGCAAAAGTACAACTTCAAAATGGTGTACACAAAAGGCAAACTTCTTTATCTGATACCTTATCCAGATTGCCCAGAAATACTAAGGAACAGCTTGACGCAGAGAATTTTGACTTTGATGCCATGGAAGTGATTTTTCCACAAGACTTGAAGAGCTAAGAGATCAAACAATGACTGATCCAGTTTTGCAGAAGCTCAGTCACTATATCCATGTTGGATGGCTGTCAAAACAATCTAGTGTACCACCAGAAGTGCAAGCTTACTTTCCTTACAGAGATGAGTTGTTGATGGAAGATGGCATTATTTTCAAAGGTCCTAAAATTGCTGTTCCTGCTTCCATACAACAAATATATCCAAATTTTGCATTGTGGTCACCCAGGTTCTGAATCTACTAAGAGAAAGGCAGGACGACTAGTATTTTGGACTTCTCTAGTAAAAGACATTGATAGAGTACTTTCTTCCTCTTCAGTGTGTAATAGTACTAAAGTGCATTTGCAAAGAGAGCCACTTCAGCTAAGTCAAATTCCTGATCTACCTTCGTCAATTGTAGCTACTGACATATTCGAGTGGAACAATCAACATTACTTAGTACTGGTAGACTCTTATTCAAATTGGTTTGAGATCAATCTACTACCTAATCTCACTTCTACTACAGTCATTACTAAGTTGAAATGCCATTTCTCAGCCAGTGGCAGTCCACATAAATTAATCTCTGACAATGGTACACAATTCACTAGTGAATTGTTTCAGAAATTTGCCAGAGAATGGGACTTCATACATGTTACTAGTAGTCCAGAGTATCCACAATCAAATGGACTTGCTGAACATGCAGTACAGAGTGCAAAGCAATTACTTGAGAAGTCAAAGCATGATAACACCGATTTGTTTTTAATTTACTCAATTTCAGAAACATACCCATGATGATATACTTGGCTCACCTGCTCAGAGACTTCTATCTAGGCAAATCAGAATAACATTGTCTATCATTTCTAGTTTATTGAGGCCTAAAGCTAAGAACAACCAAGCAATCAAAGCCCAGTTATCTAGAAAGTGTTCTTTCCAAATGTCTAGCTATGACAAGTCAAGCAGATTTCTTCAACCATTGGAAAAAGGAGAGACATGAGGATAAAAACAGCGAAAGGTTTAGACCAGATTAGTCAAGTAATAAGTATTTGTGCAGAGCCAAGATCCTATTTTGTTAAATCCAAGGGTGTGGAGTGCAGGAGAAATCGCAGACATCTTCTTCCTGTAGCAGAACTGATATTGCAGCATCATACCTGTGATAAAGACTCTAACTCTTAGAGCAATCCAGATGATATTCCTGTTCCAGAACATGTCTTCATTCCTGATACTGTTCTGGCAGATGATTCCAGTATTCCTAAGATTTAACAGTCAGCAGAGACAATCCCAGGTGTTAAACCAGATCCCAAATTTTATGTCACATAATAGGGTCTCATTTCAAAGCCTAGTGTGAAATACACAGCAACGTGGACATAGTTGTATATATGTATCTAGCTTTGTATAATTGCATGATGAAAATCACTTCTGTGTAAACTGCATATTCATTAATATCAGTGGCAATGCTTAACTCATTTTCTGAAAGTAGGAGGATGTAGAATAACAGGTGTTCTGTACCTTTAAGAATCATTTCCAAGATCTGTGTGTGCATATAAATACCAAGCATGTGTTAGCTTCAGTGTCATTTTGAAGGTGCAGCCAAATTGTTAATATCTATGTGCATGATAGCTAGTTTGTAAGTTAAAGATACTTCACCTCATTTATGATGTTTTTGTATCCAATAAAGCTGTTTGAACAAGAACCCACGATACTCACTTGTTTTATCCTGACCTAGCGAGTGACAGACACTAAGTTAGAATACCAGGATACTTACTGGCAGCTTATCTTAGTAGCCAATAAATACCCATGGTTAAATGAGAATATTTCCCTGGTTCCAGTTTTAAAATTTACGTCCGTGAGATTATAATTTAATATTAAGGTTTTAGAGAGGATGCTTTGTCTGTGACTTTTTTTAGTGTAGTTGACACATTTTGTATGGGTTTAGTGTTAGTTAAATTACCTGTTTTTATATATTTATATATTGTTATTTCACTGATATACTTTCTTATGTTTGGTATTTTATGGGTGTAGCGTAGGTTTTTAGCAGTGAGTATTAGATGTTTTCCTAGGGGAGCTGGAAGTGCATTATTTTATTGTTTATATAGATGTATTTTCTATGCATTACTTATATATTTTTGACAATTTTATACTATATCAGCACTGTTTAGGTATTGGATGCATTAGATATGGATTATTCAGTCATTCACTATTATTCCTGAACATATAATCTTGTTATTAGATAATGATAGTTTACAGTCGATTTAGTATAAAAGTTGAATGGCTGTATTGTTGTTCGATAGGTAGTTAACTATGAGCAGTTCCTAACTGATTGATTGTTAATTAAGGTTAATTTATTTTCAATTAGTAGGAAGTAATATTTTGAGTATGAAGTGGATGTGAGTTATTGATCTGAAGAAGTCGCAAGCAGGGCCAAAAACCGAGGTGATCTTGTTAAGCATTTAATGTAGGTTTTTTTTTTTTTTTAATTTTATGTGGATCTTTTTATTTTATTAAACTTTTTTTGTGTGGATTCCTGTTTTTTTTATTATTCAGCTACATGTTATACACCTCCTTGGTGCCTGTGATTGTATTTTGTGGCAACGAGTTCTTCCTGTTGGATCAGGCACTTGTGGCTTCCTTATATTTGGTGACTGGTTTTATTTATGGAAGAACTGGAGGTGGTTAACAGTTTCCCAGTCAGGGAAACAAGCCAGGGTAGTCCACAGAAGGATCTATATTCAGAGATAGGAGAATTAACTCAACTTGTAAAGCTATTAACGTAAAATCGTTCATGTATTTCAAAGATTAAGGCAACCAGAAAATGCTTGAGAAGGCTGGTGAGCATAAGCAGGAAATGGGCGTGGTAGCTACTGCAGTGATGGAGGTTGAGGAGAATGTATGGCATTCATCTAGAAGATTACCATCAGTATTTATTTCTAATAAGGAGAACTCTGCCAAAGAAGGGACAGCTAGAGGGAAAATAGAAGGAGCAAGACCAAAAGAACAAAGACCTGCTACTCTATACAATAAAGGTGACTCTAATGCTGTAAAACAAACTCAGTGTATAGACAAACATAATAATGTTAGCATGAAATTTGACTGGGGTAAATGATTAACCCAGAAAAATTATTCATTTGCTTAAGCCAATTCTCCAGTTAAGGACAATGAAAATACTTATGATTTTAATGTGAGTTTATTATATGAGCATACATTAAAATATAAAATGCTTAATTTAGACAATATGTATTTAAAAGAATGTTTACAGAAGGAAATGGTTCCTAAAGGGCTAAGGGTATGCAAATATCTAAACAATTTAAAAGATGGGTCTGATTTTCATAAGGAGCTGCTCATAAGTTTTGATGAGTATGTTTTTTCAATTATGAATGCTGTAATTAAATACAATGAAAAAGAAATGGATAAACTTTTTAAGCTAATACAAGTTGTGAATAATAAAATTGTGAATGACTTACTTTTTACTGTGGAAGAAGAAAAAAATTTCTAAATATTAGGAATAGAGTAGTTGAAAAATGTACTCTTATTATGAGAAGGAAAAGTAAGACGTTAGAAAAGGCTAGATTAGAGTATAAAGAAAACAGAAGTTATCTTAAACCTAAACAAACATTTGCCAGACATTTCTTACAGATTGCAGATAATCAAGATGATGGTAGATATAACAAAGATGGGAATTGTTATTGTACTCCAGTAAGAAGACACTATGAAAAACAAGAGAATATTGATAATAGAAAAAAATGTATATAATTTGGATATAAATGACCATTTAGAGTTTTCCCAACTGCAAAGGTCAGAAAGAATAAAAGGCAGACCTGTGACCTACTACAGTTACAACAGGGGATGGGACAAGTACAGAACAGATAGAAGGTAAAGAGAATGGGAAGACTAAGAATGATACATTGATAGGGGTGGAGGAAATCAGATTATACAGAAGGATAATGTGTTTATATTTAAGAACTATAATATTTTATCTGTAGTAATATTGAGATGAAAGAAACATATTTTATTTTTTATGAAAGGATTAAAATGTGTGCCTAATAAAATGGATTTAAGTAAATTGTTAATAGACCTTACATTATTTATTAGAAAGAAAAAATCTAGACCTTATATTTGCAAATGATAAGGAAGAAGAGAATAATAGTTTTAGAAGAAAAAGTACTTAGAAACCCTCTGTACACCCCCAATTAAAAAAAACTTTTGAGTCAGTAATTGAAGACGAATTAAGGAATACCCTCAGGAAAGTTAAAGTTGGTCCCAATCTCCCCTTAGAAGAAAGAGAATTATTAGAAGAACTAAGTAAAATGAAGGAAATTAGAGTAATGAGGCCAGATAAAGGGGGAAGTATGGTTATAATGGACAACATAATGTACACTGGAAAAATACAGTAAATATTAAGGACATAGATCCCCAAGAGCACCTTCAAAGAAGGAAAAATCACCACCAAATTTAATTATAGTTAGATTTATGTGTCGCTTAGGAAAAAGATCAAATATTAAAAGAATGTGGTCCAGGTCACCTATTAAAATAGGTGAACAGAGGTCAGATTTGACAAGGATTCTAACAGTAAAATAAAGTAACAAGTAAAAGAAAATCTTCTTTACCACTGATCAAGGGACATAAAAAGAACAATATTAAAGTCACTTTGGTGTTTCCTGCAAAGATCAAATAATTTATTTCTGAAGAAACCAAAATATTTAACACACTGGAGGAGGCATCCACTTTTAACAGCAATAAAATCTTTAATAATACTGAAGAAATGGAGTGGAATGGTATATACCTGAAGAGACATAGTGAGCTGAATTCCTGTAAAACTGCTTCTAAAACTAAAAAGCCTAAAAACGTGACTTTCATTCTCTGATTGCAAGACTTTTATTTTCTAAATGAATATTTTTTTTTATAAATAAAATAAAATAAAATACATTTTTTTAAATAAAAAATAAATAAATAAATAAATATTTCATTTAACTAAACTTATAAGTGTGTTTCTAAATGTTAAACAAATACTTCCTGTAAGAGAATGTCATTAAATTATAAGCAATAGAATTTGTAACTTTAAGACTATACAAGTTAAGAATTGTATTCTATTTGTTCAGCTTTGCTTAGTATGTGCATTGCTGTGTTAACTGCATGTCAGATCTAAGTAATATGCTAATTAGAGGTGTTAAAGTGCTGGTGATTTTGTTTTCTTTGTTCCTGTGTAACACAGTCCTTTCACAGGTCATTTATGAAGCAACTAACACTTAGAAAAAGCACAAGAAAAAATTAATGTTCATTTTCTGTCAGAATGCGAGATTGTTCCCACCATGAGCTGTCCTGAAGAATACCTAAATCAATGTTTGTCACTGATGTCTGTGGAAAAACTTAAGAAAAGAACTTTTTCTTTCTTTGTTTTTCAAGTATATATATGTAAGAAATCTAATCAAAGTAACACCCTTTTTCTTTTCTTAGAAGTGAAGACTCAGTAAGACAAAAACAGCAGTAATGTTTCATATTGAGATGTTGTAACATGTAATTTACTTACTAAAAAGAAATGTCCACTTTGAAGCCAATGTACTACAACCCAGAAATTATTTATTGTTAAAAACACAAAAGTTGATAATATCCAATAATCCACAATAGTCAGTCAAGGGCTTTCATCAGATGACTTCTTCAGAAATTCCATAATTTCATCTCATTTTATACTGATTGATAATGACTCTAATTAACAATTGATAAACAATTGATTAACATTTCAAGTGGCAATGTGGGGTAAACACTGATGTGTGCATATATAAAAATGTAACTGAATAAATAAATAACTACAAAGTTTTAAAAACTAACAAAGATATTGTTTAAAAACTATAAAAATAAAGCAACATAGTACAGCTTTGTAGCTCTGAACCTTAGTTCAGGTTTAATACTGATGGCATCATTGATACCTGGAAATTCTGTGGCATTCAATTTAAGTTGCCACCTGGTTTCAGCCCATAATAATTTATTCGTCCAACCCCCCCCTCTAAAATTCATATTAACTACTTCTAAAATAGCAAACCTAAAACAATGGGAGGGGTTACAGTTAACATGTTTAAAAAGGGCATTTTTTCATCTTTTTTTGTGATGCTATAACAATGTTCATAAATCCTACTATTTAACCTCCATTCCGTCTTCCCAATATAAAAACATTCACAGAACTTACATAAGGCTAAATAAACAACACCTGTCATTGTACATGAACCCGGGGCCAAAAACACTTCAATTTCATATGGACCCAACCTTACCTTGGGGGTTTCAAAAATATAACTACAATAATCACAAGCCCCACATTTAGTGGTTCCATTCTTTTTGTTTTCCTTTATGGGATATCTGTTTTCCAAAATGTTTTTCAAATTGCTGTTAACCCTATAAGTAAATAAGGGTTCTAAACCAACAGCTGTCCATAAATCCTTATTTCCCTTTAACATGGCCCAGTTGTTTTTAATAATTTTTTTAACTTCACTGGAGGTTTCACTGTACGTTAAAACCATAGCTTGGGAAAAATCCTTAGGTTCATTTTTATCTTTAACTACAACTTCCTCACTTGCTCCTAATAAAGGTTTATATCTAACATTCCATTCACCCATAACTTGGTCTCTAATCCTCATTAAAAAGTCTAAAGGGTAGCCCCTACCAAGGAACATATCCAAAACTAGCCTTATTTCCTCTTCAACAAAAGTCAGGTTAGAACACATTCTAACTACCCTAACCATCTGCCCCTTAACTATATTCCTTTTAGTATAGGGGGTGGTTACTAGAAAATTCTAGGTAGTCGTTAGAAAAGGTGGGCTTCCTAAATACCCTAGATTGGAAACTGTTACTGACAAAGACTTTGATCAACTTAACACCCAAAAAGTTGATCTGCCTGTTGTTTCCATTACCAGTGAATTTGAAATATTCACATATTCCGTTAATGTACTCAAGAAATGGATCAAAGGTCCTTTCATCTTTCCGCAAAATAAATAAATCATCTAAAAACCTAAGATATAAACACCAGTCATTCTTATAACATGAATTGAAAATGTATTGGTTTTCCCATTGATACATTACAAGATTTGCAAAGATAGGGGCACAACTGTTGCCCATTGCTACCCCTTTTACCTGTCTGTAAAATTCCCCCCCAAAAGTAAAAAAGTTATTTTTCAAAACAATCTCCATTAATTCTAAAATAAAATTAATCATATCACCACTTAAATTGGTTTTACTCACTAATACATTGTTAAAGAATTCCAAACCAGTGTCATGTGGGTTAGAAGTAAAAAGGTCAACAACATCAACAGTAGAAAAATAAACCTCATTACTAAAAAAATTAATCTTTAACTTTTCTTAAAAAGTCCCATGAATCAATAAGAATGTGTTCAATGGGGGTCATAGCTTTTCTGACCATTCGGTCAATAAAAATACCTAGGGGATAGGTGATACTGTTATGACTGGAAATAATGAACCTATAAGGGGGATCACTTATATCCTTATGTGTTTTCGGGATTCCAAAGGCAATGGGTATAACAGGTTGTTCCACATGGAGAAAATCATAAACTTCTTTGTTAATAACCCCTTGGTAAAGGGAATCTTCCAATATAAGTTTATTTTTTCTATAACAAAGATGAATTTCATTCCTAGATGCCACTTCATATTTAGATGTATCATTTAACATACATGTTATTTTATTGTTATAGTCTTCTGTGTTTGTGATAACCATACCCCCACCCTTGTCTGGTTTCATAAACCTAATGTTCTGGTTATCCCTTAATTCAAAAAGTAGCTTTTTTTCTGCCAAGGAAAGTTTATGTTTCTTATATCTATGAGTTTGCAGAGTTTTAAAAATGTCCTGGCAGCTAACATTCTCAAAAGAACTTAAAAATAGGAATCGAGGGGGATTGTAACAACTTTTCTTCCTAATTTCAAATTTCCTGTCAGTAATGTTAGCTAGCTTATCTTTGTTTAAAAATTTCAAATTTAATTTTCTTACAAAAATCTTAAAATCTGTTAATATTTTACTACTTTCTTCCTTTATTGAGGGAACAAACTTCATTTCCTTCATTAATAAATGGAATAAATCCTTACAAACAGGTAGATCTGTATAATTATAAATTTTAAAACCTTTGTATAAATAAACAATACCAACTTTACATATAATATTATCATTGTGCTCATTACCACTCACATTACTCTGATTTAATCGTAACTGTTCTTCCTCCTGTAGGAACACTTTCTGTATTTCGGCCTTGCCCCTCCTTCCCCCCGGGGCCCTAAAAAATCTTTATCCTGCCTAGGTTGGTTTCTATTAAAAATCCTTTTGGACCTCCTGAGGGGTGGGAACTCTTCACCATAAACTCTATCATTAACATTTGTCCTATTAATAATACCATTCACATTGGTAGGTTGAGTTTGACTGTGTATGTTATTAATACCCGGATCACCTTCCAAATAAGCTTTGGGAAATGGGTATGCTAAACCATTCTTATATTCGTATTCATCCCTTGTTAGTTTCCTTTTTTCCTGTAGATATTGTTATTAACTTCATTTTCTACTTTGTCAAAAATCACATTATATCTAAAGGAATACTGGTTAAAACAAACATCATCTAACACAACACAGTTAATATCATCAATTTCCTTTAACAAATCATTTATCTTCTTATTATTAATTTTCAAAATAAATTCCATCAGTTTGATGTCATGCCTATCGAACATTTGAAGTAGTTCATCACATTCAGGTTCCCCTTTTTTTACCCCGTTGGGAAATTTAAACACTCGGAGCCCCTTAGGGACTCGCTTTCTAACAATACACTCCCTCAAATAAGAATTATCGCATTGTAATGCTCGAACTTTGTACATTTTAAATTCTAGTGTTACTAACCTAGAGTCCATATTGTTATTATCAGTCTGGTTGTTGCTGCCAAAAAACGCATAGTCCTTTTTGGTCCAGTCTTTTAATCGATCGAAAATAGAGTTTGGTCCGTTACTGTCGGATCTGTTTTCCAAACTTTCCGAGTTGCCTGGTGCTGTGGAAACATTTTCCTTATTATGAGACACTGTAGAGATGGAACCACAAACCACCGGAAGTGTTACCTCTCTAGGATTCCCCAAATGACTTCAGTTCCTGTTGTTACCGGAGGCGGGAGGATTTTGAATCTTATATACTGCTTCCTGCAGTTCAGTCACCTTTTCGGTAAGGTTTAAAATTAGATGAAACAAACTGTCACTACTACCCCCAATTTGCTGACCGCAAGGAAAGGGTAGGGAGTCAAGTTCTTCCTCGCAAACTGGTGACAACCCTTTTTCATCCATAATCAAAAGTGCTGGGTCTAATAGGCTACCGAAGCACCCGGAAATCCACCAATAAACCAGAAAACGGTGCAAAAGTGGAGAGGAAAACAAATAAAAAGAAATGTCCACTTCAAAGCCAATGTACTACAACCCAGAAAGTATTTATTGTTAAAAACACAAAAGTTGATAATATCCAATAATCCACAATAGTCAGTCAAGCGCTTTCGTCAGATGACTTCTTCAGAACAAAATTCCATAGTTTCATCTCATTTTATACTGATTGATAATTACTCTAATTAACAATTGATAAACAATTGATTAACATTTAAAGTGGCAATGTGGGGTAAACACTGATGTGTGTATATATGAAAATGTAAATTAATAAATAAATAACTGCAAAGTTTTAAAAACTTATAAGCAATAGAATTTGTAACTTTAAGGCTAGACAAGTTAAGAATTGTATTCTATTTGTTCAGCTTTGCTTAGTATGTGCATTGCTGTGTTAACTTAATGTCAGATCTAAGTAATATGGTAATTAGAGGTGTTAAAGTGCTGGTGATTTTGTTTTCTTTGTTCCTGTGTAACACATTCCTTTCACAGGTCATTTATGTAGCAACTGATACTTAGAGAAAGCACAAGGACAAATGAATGTTCATTTGCTGTTAGAATGCTGGATTATTCCCACCATGAGCTGTCCTGAAGAATATCTAAATCAAAGTTTGTCACTGATGTCTGTGGAAAAACTTAAGAAAATAACTTTTTTTTCTTTGTTTTTCAAGTATATATGTAAGAAATCTAATCAAAGTAACACCCTTTTTCTTTTCTTAAAAGTGAAGACTCAGTAAGACAAAAACTGCAGTAATGTTTCATATTGAGATGTTGTAACATGTAATTTACTTACATTTTGCATGTTAATAGCTTATGTTGTAGTGTTAACTATAACTATTAATATGCCTGGTTTTTGACCTTGAGCAAGTGTTTTATTTTATGTTTATTCTTTCATCTCTTTTGCTCAAGATCATCCATTTGCTTGTGGTATTGGTTTTTATTTGGTTTATTTTATACATATTAACTGTACATATTAAGTGAAAGAAGCAAAGTTAGATTTTGTTACTGATCTCAACAGCTTAAACAAACTAAGCAGAACGAGAACCTTACAGAGGAAATTAGCAGCTTCTGTGTGATGTGAGTTGCCATTTTCACATGATGTAGTCAAATTCTGATATCACTATGCTTAGATCACAGCAGCAGTTTACAATGGCTAAAACACATTCAAATTAAACAAGCAGAAATTCTTATATGTATATATATATATATATATATATATAGAGAGAGAGAGAGAGAGAGTCAAGATTGCTTGTAATACTAGAATTAATAAGAGTAAACATGTTATGAATGATATGCATATGTACAAGGAATGCACTATCTGCTATATTAAATTAATAAAATAGCAGTGTCAATAAGTTAGGAAATATGTACACATACTATAATCTTTAATAGAGAGATAGCTCTTTGATAGGCGATTTTAGAAATACAAGATGTATAGACTAAGGTAGAATATTAGTGGGAAAATGAGAAAGAAAATATATGTTTAAATAAACTGCCTTTAAGAAAGATATCTATTACTTATAGCTGCATATGGCAGAAATGTGAATGTGCAATATCTCATATAATTTACGTAGAAAGTCTTATAAAAAATATTTGAAAATAATCTAAAAGCTGAAATTTGAAGCTTGGTCATGTGAACTTTGAAGCGTTTTACGTGTTGTATCTTATTAGATTCAATAAGACTACTTGAAAACAACTCATTTCATAAGTCAAAGCTGAAATTTGACTATTTTATTGCTGAATCAGTACATCCATTTTGATAGTAGGTATAATAGATTTTTCAATATGTTTAAATCCGGGAAGGAAGAATTTGATTTGAATTGAACACATTGCCACTTTTGAATACAATATAGACTGCATTTTTTTACTCCTTAGAAATAGCAAGACATTCTGTTTGACCTCAGAAATATACATATTTTTATGAAGTAGTTTAATAAGCTAAAGAATTTTTAAATATTTTGATATTGGACATGCTAAGAGTGCTACATGATTTTGAGATATAGACAGTTGTACTTTAAAAAATAACTCAAAGCTTTTGTTATATCTATAAAATATGTGTGTCTTTTAGCATGAAAAATATATATATGCACTGATTTCTCTTTTGTATTATAGTTTAGTATGATAAGATTACCTGTCACCTGTAAGTTTACAGATGTCTTTATCTTTTCAGGTTCCACAGTGTTATACTTATTTATTTAGAGATCTAGTTATAATAATGCTGAGTAAGTGAATAATTCAGGAATATTTAATGGGTAATTTATACTACTATTACATATATAGGTATATAATACAATATACTATTTGTTGGATTATTTAATATTTGTGATTAATGGAAGAGGGTTATTAAACTTTTATGTAGTAATGGGGGAATAATTTTAAATGGCAAAATATATAAATAGTCTCTTATTATTTGGACCTATATATAATATTATATTAATCATTTGTAAGTCACAGTAGCTTTTGGCTAGTTTTTTATGAATTTTTATATGTTGGTTGTTAGAATGATGATATAGTAGTTTGTCTATTTGATAGGCAAGTTAGGAACTTTGGTATCCATGGGAGGTTGTGTTTTATTAACAATATATAGAGTTATAGTTGTAGACTTGTCTTTGTTTTTCTTATTTATGAGCTTTAGTAGTTTAGTTTGTAGAAAGGAAAAATTAAAAAAAAATGTGAACTGTTAACATAGTGTTGGAGGAATGCATTAGAGTCTTATAGCTAATTAAATTAATATGGTGGATAAATTTGTCATATTATCTTTTAAAATAAATCGTTTTTAAATACATAGTATGGATAGTTTTAATTTATTATCTATCTATTTATGTAAAAAGATTAAATAATGGCAACCAAAGGAAATCATTAATGATATATGTAAAATTAAATACAGGAAACATTATATTCTTGCAAGAGACTCACTTGATAAAGATATGCAATATTTAAATAACTTAGGTTATGAAATGTTTTCATCTGCTTCTTTTAACAAAAACAGGAGAGGAACTGCTATACCTTGAAGTAAATCTATTGTAATACCATCTAATTATGATGCGCTAAATATTACTATACTAATGGATATAAGGAAATTCAGATTGTTTATAGAATCCCAGTATACATGATGAAATTAAAAGCATTTAACAGTTATCTTAAGGAAGAAATCAAGATTTTTTTATCTTTGAACGATAATGGTCAGGTTAGTAAAGTCATACTATGGGACTCCTTAAATATGCATATTAAAGATAGAATGAGAAGCTGGGCTAGTAATAAAATGAAAGAGTAGGATAAAGAGTTGTCAGAAATAGAAGAAGAAATACACAAAGTGAGGTATGAACAACAAAGAAAATAGGTAATACTGAAGTCATTAAAATTAATGACAAAATATCAAACAGTTTTAATGCATAAGGTGTAAATAGCTTTAGAAAAAAATACAATTGCAAAGTTATGCAATGACTTCAAAAATCTACATAGATTAGCTAATAAAAGTAATATGTTAAGTAAATAGGCACAAATCAATAATATCTGAATTCCTCACACTAATAAGCTTACTTCAGACATAGAGGAAATGCTTAATATTTTTTTTAATTCCATGAAGATTTTAGTAAAGATACAAATGATAATCCTGATTATTACAAAACTGACAATTATTTAAAGAAAAATGTTAGTAATAAACTTAATGACCAACAAATATCTCTGTTACCCTTATAGAAGTTAAATAAGTTTTTTAAAAAGGGAAACATAGTAAAGCTCCAGGGTTAGATGGTTTAAGTATGGGATTATATAGTCTGCTGCTATTAAATATTTTAGAATTACTGAGTGACATTTTCAGGATAATTCACAATGACAGAATAATTCCTCCCTCATGGAAAGTTCTGTAAACTCACCTATACTTAAACAAAGGAAGGATTATAAGTTAGTTTCCTCATATAGACCTATTTCATTATTAAGTGTAGACTATAAAATATTTACTTCCATTTTCACTATAAGATTAAGAGACATAGTAGATAAATTAATTAATAATGATCAATCAGGCTTTATAGTCAATAAATTTATGTATGATAATATAAAAAGGATAGTAACTATCTTAGATTTACCAAAAGGAATGAACAAGAAATTTGCCCTATTTAGCTTAGATATCGACAGAGCTTTTGAAGCGTTGTCGCCTCACAAGTAAGACACTGTCCGGTTCAATTCTCAGCTAGAGCGTCTTCTGCGTGGAGACATGCGTGAATGGGCATACCTTCGTTAAAGGTTGTGCATCAGGGCTGGTAACTCAGCACGTAAAAATCAACTACCAATCATTAGCGGACTGGAGTTCCTCTGTGGCGACCCCTAACCGGGAAAAGCCGAAAGACACAACAATAACAACAACAAGATTGACAGAGCTTTTGATTCTGTAGATTGGAACTACTTGTTTACAACTTTAGAAGAGTTTGCATTTCCAGAACATTTTATTGGAATATTTAAAATCCTGTACAGATATTCCAAAGTATATGTTAAAATTGAATCTTACATTTCTCAAGGATTCACTTTAAACAAAGACACAAAGCAAGGATGTCAATTGTCCACTCTACTATTTGCATTAGTCATCAAATCCTTAGATAATAGTATAAGAATCAATGAAAAAAATGATGGATTCTCAATTAACAGAAATCGTCATTCTAAAATACAGCATTTTGCAGATGATATTTTACTAACTATAGGAGATTTAAGTTAGTCAAAGAAATAGATGAGGAATTTAAAATGTTTCAAGCTGCTGAATTTTAATAATAATAAAACTGAAACTTTATTGTTAAATCAGTTACTAGATACTAAGTGTAGAGATAAATATAACTGGGAAAGAAAAGAACTAAATATTTAGGACAACTCTATCAAGATATGAGTAAGATTATTAATAATAATTTTGAAAAAGTAATTGAAGAAGTGTTACTTATTAAAAATGGCATGCAGGGTCTTTCCAGATAGATGCACATTGAGTAACAGCTTAACTCTACCTCTCCCAGTGTGTAAACAAAAACTCAACAGAAAAGGACAGTAGACTTTTGTTTTTATGGGTAAATTTCAGTAACTGGCTATTAAGTGTACTGCCTGGATGTCAGGGAAAAAGAAATACAAAGCACCTGGGAAAAAATCAGCTACAAAATGTTAGGAAGAAACACTGACTGGGGAAAGTTCTGCAGCTGTTCAGCAAAAAGCAATGCAACCTCCAGACATGACTTGCAGTAATGTACAGGAAGGTATAAGACAACTGCACATAGAGCTGGTTAAAATAAATGAAACACTGATGGAGTATATCAACACAAACAACAAAATGCTGGAAAATGGAAGATGCTTTAAATAGATATTCAGATGAGATGATAAAGCTGCAGAAATCATAGGTTGAAATGAAGAAAAAGCTGGCTGAATATGAGACTGATCAGGAAAAGTTGTTTCAAAAAAATAATAGAATTAGAGGACAGAGCATATAGGTAAAACCTAAGGTTTTCAGCTATACCATAGCAGCTGGAAGAAACAGCCTGCATTAATTTTATAAAAGCACAGATAAGCAACTGGATTGGTATTCCATAGCAGGAGTTGTTAGTTGAAAGGGCACATTGTGGGTATGCTCCAAACCTGGCTAGAAGAAAGAAACCTATACATTTAATAGTAAAGATGCAATCCTACCAGCAGAAGGAGTTGATTCTGACAAGGTTTTGGCAAAAGGACAAAATATTAAAAGTGGGAGACAGAGTGTTTGTGGAAAATGATTATTCATTGTACACCAGGCAGAAGAGGAGTAAATTCATTCCGCTATTCAGGGAATGTCGAAATGCAGGAGTGAGATTCAAACTGCTGTACCCAGTTGTCTTCAAGGTATTCTTCCCAGGAGGACAAAATCATTTATTGATGAAGTACATGCTGAGGAGGAAATACAAAAGTCTGTCCAACAAAAAGTGAGCTGTAAAACAAAATGAAATTCTGCTTCTTGTTCTTCTGGTAATAAAGACCACAGAGACATGTACCTGTGAAACCTTTTCCACTGTTTCAACAGAAATTGTTGGAGAGAAGGATGGGACCACAATACTTGACTAGAAGAATTGAGAGTACATTGGAAATGAAGCAGAGACATGATTTGGGAGAGGGGTATGAAGAGTAATAAAACCAGTAACTTAATGTGGGATTATATTGCAATAATGATATTTGTGAAATATGACAGAACAAGAAAATTTGGAACTATTGGACTTTTTCAGAATTTGTTGGACTTGTGGGGGACTCTAACGTATAGGCCCTACTTCATGTCATTAATGTTTGGAAGAATCATTTGGGGAGGGGAAGAGAGAGGAGAAAGTTAACTGTAAGTAAAGAAAATATTTTTTTTCTTAATAGTACTATTTTTGTTGTGTATGGTTTTCTTTGCATGCTATAAAGTAAAATGTTATGTTATTTTTAAGTGTAATGGGGATTGTAAATAGGTGCTGCTCTTCTTTTTTTCCCCCTTTGTTTCTCCCTTCTCGCTTTCTTCTTGTTCAGTTTTAAAAATTGTAGGCACTGCAATATAAAACGAACAAATAAAAATGCCTTGTTAAAAGAGCATGACAAAAGAAAAAATAATGTGCTTTTTCTCATTTTTGTATGGCGGCATGACTAGATTAAGGACCTTAGATTGATTTAGTAACAAGTTTAAGAGAAACAAATAAATGAAAAAGAATATTGAATATTATGAGGCTTTTTTTCAAGCAAATTAATGTATGCTTTGTAGCAATTCTGTATCTGGCCCTCATCTCTCAATGGAAACAATCTGATGATGAAAAATTGGCTGTCTAGTTCTCATGTCTCCATGGAGGCAATCTGATAATGAGAAATTGGCTGTCCGGTTCTCTTGTCTCCATGGAGACAATCTGATAAAGAGAAATTGGTTACAGTCTAGTGGAGAATGGCTGGCAAAAGAAGAAAAGAGAAACTGGCTAAGAGATAATGTTCTTTGAAAGCATTCAGGGGTTTTCCCAGCTGGGAGAACTGTACAAATAAGATAAAACTAGTTAGCACTTAGTAGAAGCACAGGCTACACCATGCTTCTTAGCATGGAAAACCTTTTTTTTAGGTTAACACACATCTGTGAGTGTGGCTGTCAGTTTGGGACATTTATTGCTATAAGGAGGGTAAAACTTCAATAGTTGAAGATGTATATAGTTTTGTGTGTTTGTAGTAAATGAATAGGTTTTAGGGGGTATTTCTTTTGTTTCAGGGCTTTCAATAAAACAAAACATTTGTAGGATATGACATAGGCTCAAATGGATATGACAAGAAACAACTATATACAAGTTTAACCTGCCAAACAGTTTTTGCATTAAACACAAAATCTGGAACTAGGCATTTAACAAAATTATGTTATAAATAATAGGTGGGAATAATAATGTTTTAATACAATGATGCTTTCTGTAATGCCTTACATGCCATTGGTCTTGCATATAAATACAAAAAGAATAGTGAATTATATTAAAAATGCAGAGTGCAAATAGCTATGTTACAGGAGGCACATTTGGAAAGAACTGAACATGTGAATTTGATAAAGACATATTTTCAGGATGGTTATTCAGCAGAATGTCTGGGACAAAGGAAAATAGAAGTACTCATATTAAGTGCAGAAAGAACTCCAATAGTGATAGAAGAGGATAAAATAGATAATAATGGCACATTTGTAGTGCTAAGAGGCTACTGGCAAGGGAGGAGGGTTACACTGGTGTGTATTTATATGCACCCAAAACTGCTATAATGGAGCTTAAGAAAATTCTGGGAAAAATAATCAGTTTTTAGCAAGGAATATTACTTATAGGTGGGGACTGGAATTTGATTTGCAGCAGTGAAGATTTGTTGGGGGGCCAGAAGGGAAAGTATAACAAAGGAGGGTATATTTTTGAAGAAATTTGCGAAAATATTTGACATGGAAGATGTGAATTCAGTAATAGAAATTAGGAGTGAATTTACATATTCCCAAGATATAAAAACTGGGCTAGACTAGACAAAATTTACATTTCAGAGGAATGTGTGCATTTAATTGAAGGTCTTGATACACACCCAATAACTCTTTCAGATCATGAGCCAATAATAACTAAAATAAAAACACAGGGTAATGAAATAAAAATGAGACGCTGGCACTTTCCCATGTATTTGTTGAAAAGAGAGGAATTTAAGGAATGGGTAGTGAAGAGTATTCAGGAGCTATTTGAGATGATATAAATTACTTCTGAAAATATAGTTAGGGAGTAGGATAAAATTAAGGTGGAGTTTAAAAATAGAGTGGAAATAAAAGAAGGGCTATGGTTAAGAAGTGACAGGAATTATTTAGAGGGAATGACAAATGTTCAAGTATTGCAGAATGGGGGAATCTCACAAAACAAGAAGAGGATCAACTTCAGAATGCTAAGCAGAAAATAAAGGGATTACCTCAATAATATACACTAGTTTAGAAAGATTGTTGTTAAATCAACTGTTTTTTGATAACACTAGAGCACAAAACTTTTAGCACAACTCAGACAATGGAGAGTAGAAAGGGTTGCTGCTAAATTTAGGGGGCCTATAACAAGAAAGGTAGCAAGAAAGCTTGTAGATGTATTAGGAATATTTTGGAAATTCTGTGAAAGTCTGTATAAAGCAGAAAAAATATGGAAATCAAGAAAAGATACAAATGGAAATGCTTATGGAAGAATTACATATGCCAAGGTTAGAGGTAGATGAGGCTCAATTACTAATGGTTAGGACAGGAGGAGATGAGATAAAAATGGTGATATATAACCAATCTACAGGAAAGACCCCATGAATAGATGGTATTCCTGTGGAAGTTTGGAAGTTAGGAGAGAAAAACTGATAAAGATCTGGAAGGTTTTGTTTAACAGTATTTTACGAGGAGGAGAAATACCAACATCATGGAAGAAAGCAGTGGGAGCTGTAATACCTAAACAGAGTAAAGATCCATCAGATCCAGCTTCATACAGGCCCAGTTCAATGCTAAACCATGATTATAAAGTGTTCATGTCTATAATGGCTAAACGAATGGCAAAAGTAATGCCAAAAGTGATAGATATGGATCGGTGCGGTTTTCGGGAAGGGAGACAAACATTTGACAACATTAACAGAACACTGATGATCCAGAGGGAAGCAGAATGTAAGAAAATACCATTGTTGTTGGTGAATCTTGATGCAGAGAAAGCATTTGACAAAGTAAGCTGGAAATTTATGAGCAGGGCAATGGAAGCATTTGTATTTCCTGAAAAGATTATCAGGTTGATTATGAAGATATATGAGGGTTTGGAGGCAAAATTTAAAGTGGGTGGGGGCCTCTCTGATAATTTCTGCTCAAGCAGAGGAACCAGACAGAGGTGTCTTCTTTCCCCTTTGTTATTTACATTATATTTAGTATCATTGGCAAAGAAAATAAGGGAATCAGAAATTCAATGATATGATTGGTATGACAGTCAGGAAAAGCTGGCTGTATTTGCAGATGATATTCATTTATACCTGATAAAATCAGAAAGAGACATTACAGTGTTATGGAACATTCTGAGACAGTTTCAGATCTTTTAGGGATACAAAATTAACAAAGCAATAAAGTAACAAAGGCAATACCAGTAAATTATATGCCCAAATATGAATTCATTCAGCAATATCCATATTTATGGGGACATGATAAAATGATGTATGTAGGAGTATGGATTAAAAATTATTCTGATGTGGCAGCTAAGCATATGTGGGAAGAGATTAAACAAAAGATAATACAAAAACTGAGAAAATGGAAACTTTGTTATATGGATATGGATAACAAGCAGTTAAATGTTTTAGTCCCATTAGTCTTATACACAGGTCAGGCATATTTTTATCAACCAGAGAAGAAGTTGTGGATAGCAATTAATAAAGACCTGAAGGACTTTATCTGGGAGGGGAAGACAGCAAGAGTCATGTGGGATAAGCTGATTCTTCCAGTAGAAGAGGGGGGAGGGTTGGGATTACCCAATTTGAAGGGGTATTTCAGAGCTACATAGTTAAGGCTCTTATACATAGCACAAGCAGAAAACTATAATTCAAAGCAGAAAGGGATGTTGATGAATCAAGGGGGAAGATCAAGAAACAAGGAGATTTGGATTTTAGATGCAGGCCTTTAAGGAGCATAACAGTAACAATAAAAATACAAAATATATCTATAAAGTAGCAGAAAGTATCCTAGGAATTAATGCCAACACGGGAATGGAGAAAAGAGATTCTGCTGATAGGGATGACTGCAGTTATGGATATAGACAACAGGCAAGAGCCAGGGGCTGGAATATAGTACAGAAAACAGGTAAAGGAACCAAGGTATTGTGAGCAAATAACTAAAGAGGGGAACAATGATAGAATGAAAAAGGCTAATTTGGACTGCCTGTTAGGGATTGTCTTCCCTATCAAGAACTGATATCAGAGTACAGGCAAAGAGAAAGAAATAGGGAGATCCTAAATGAAAGACCAGCACTGGTAGAGTTTTTAGTAGAATCTAGAACAGAAGCTGCCATTAAAAAAGGAATAATTAGTAGAGCATATAAAATATTGCATGATAACTATAAGAATCAATCAAAGGAAGTTAGAAAGGATTGGGAAGAGAGATTGGAAAAGCAATTCACAAACAAACAATGGGAGGATATATGTATGTCCCCCAAATATGCAAGAAAATCTAGAAGATTTAGGAATTTTGCTTGGAAATGTTTATATAGATATTTTTATACCCCAAGTACATTCCAGAGAATTTTTCCTCAGGTAGACAAAAATGTTGGAGGTGTGACAGGGAAGAAAGAGGCAATTGAGAACATATTTTCTGGAAGTGTGGTCAGTTGGCTGACTTTAAGGATTCCCTGTGGGATGCACTGTCAGAGACGCTGGGTGGGCAGTTTGGTGTGATGAGGGAGATGATTTTTCCGAACTATGATACAGAATCGTAATTGTTTATACATGGTAGGGTCTTGCTGTGTCTAACTATAGTGACTACCAAAAAGGCAATTACTAGAAAATGGAAATCAAAATCTAAACCAACTATACTAGAAGTAGTGAATATAGTAACAGAGATAAAACAACTGGAATTAAGATCTTTAGAAAAGGGTGGGAGCAAACTACATAGAAAAAATGGGAATTGTGGGAACAATACATATATGGAAGGAATGAGGTTTAAAAGAAGGCAGAACTTAAATGAGTTAAGTAATGTTTGAATATGATTGGGTAGATTATAGGCGATGTATAATGTTTGCAACTGGGAATGTGTCAGTATGGTTTCTGATGTAAAATGCTTGCAACTAGGATTATGTTGGTATGGATTGTTTTCATTTATATAAATATGATTGTTTATGTCATAAGTGATAGTTTAATTAAGAGGTTTCTTGTTTAAAAAAGGCAGGAATTGAAAAAATGTATGTAATGTTGCTTAGGTTATATGATATATAACAGTATCCAAATGTGATACCATCAGACACACCACGAGAAGTTTGAAAGTCTTCTTTTATTCAGAACTGCATAAAAAATAAAAAGATAAGCGCTTTCGCGTGCTGAACCGCACGCTTCCTCAGATCTCATTAAACAACTAGTGTAACTTCATTCAAATAGTAGGCAGCATCCAATAAAAACACTTTTCCAATTAAAAACAAAGTTCAATTAAAACATATTCAAATCTTCAATTGCTAATAGATATATTCCCTCATTGACTAGTATGCAAATATAACCATGGCTAAAACCCGTTTATAATTCAAGTAAGCAACAACTGGATGTACAGTCAAATTCAAAGCTGTATTAAATAACCATCCATTTTTTTGACATTTCTTGATTGTCTACGCGATGTTCGTTCTAATGCAACAATAATAAAAATTCATTACAAACACCTAGAATTGATCGAGAAAAAGCAGTATAAACTAAATTGCTCATTAGAAACCTTTCTACGTTGTCATAGTGACCTGTCAAAATTGGTGCTTCATGAAAAGCTGTTTGTTAATATTTAACCGTCTGTCTTGGACGGAATCGTCACTGTGGAAGCTCCATGGAACTACCACTTTTGTTAATTTATTTAATATTCTTTATGTTTATGTAAACAAATTACTTAGACATCATGAAAAAATGTGTTATTTGAGCATTATAAAAAATGAAAGTAACAATAAAATTATTTATGTATTTAAAACACCACTAATACCAAATTGGGTGCAAATAGCACTAGAATATCTCACGTATATAAAAAGCCACTGTGCGGTTCGAGAGATAGAGTGCTCCTGAATCATGGCAACGCACTTTCATGTTAGTAGCCAACTAATAAATGCTCGAACCTCTCATTTAGGCTATATTTACCTATAAACCGGCAAAATGTAATCCTGGTTACATAAGAAAATTGGGTGCAATGCCTAAGGAGAGAACTGATGTATTCTTTATGCAGTTCTGAATAAAAGAAGACTTTCAAACTTCTCGTGGTGTGTCTGATGGTATCACATTTGGATACAGTATATTGCTTTGCTTTGCCTGAGGACACTTTGGAGAACGGTGATATTACCATTTATTTTGATATATAACAGTATAAGGCACACTCAGATAATATCAATGCAGCAGTTTTTAGCAAATATACTCAATTAATAATAATTTTAATTCTAAGTACATCTATTTCTTTAATAAAAAATAGCACTGGTTTTAAGTATTGTGATTGGTTGTAACATGTTTTAAAAGGATGATGGTTTTTAATTGATTTAAATCTGAAGAAGTTCTGTGTATTCAAAAGAGTGAAAGCTCTTATTAATATCATTATGGACTGGCTTCTTTGTTTTTTGGATATTAGGGAAGTGGTTTAATATTTGGTGTACTTATTTAAATTATTATATTATCCAAGATTTTTTATGTACATATATATATATATATATATATATATATATATATATATATATATATATATATATGTGTGTGTGTGTGTGTGTGTGTGTGTGTGTGTGTGTGTGTGTGTCTGTGTGTGTGTGTGTGTGTGTGTGTGTGTTGCAAAAACCACAATCAATCCGTAGGGAGACTGCAACCACAACAGTTTATTATGAACGTCAGTACAATATTTATACAACGTTTTCGTCAGCGTTAATCCCTGACTTCCTCAGATACACTGATGAGTTGCACAAACTGTTAATATATAGGGTACAGTTGTCATTAATTAAAAACCATTATTTAATTAACATTTTAAATTTAAAGCTGTGAAACAAATATCTCTCCCAACAAGGCTGTTTGACCCAAAACTGTATAAAATACATAAAAACACAATGTTAAAATCTATTTTGTATACTAAATGTATACTTTATAAAAACTTTTATTTATACTGAACAAAATGAACTGCTTTATATTGATTAAAAACCTTTTTGAATTTTAAATTCACAATTTAGCAGCCTTCAATTTTAGCAATGGTAAAATGGATATGTTATCATTCAAACCAGGTATTTTATTGGCTTCCAATAGGATTTGCCAATAAGTTTCCCAGTGTTCCAATCTAATCTCCCAAGGACCTCCTCTATTGTCCCTACCCATAGTCTCCAGTACAAAAAATTAAAATCTGGCCTGATTGCATACCAAAGTGTGTCGAAATAGGGCGTTGTTGGAATTATGTTTCTGTATTTCATATAGGTGTTCGTATATCCTATGCTTAAGATGTCTTTCCATTTTACCAACATAAAATCCTTGACACTTCTGACATGTTGCTAAATATATGAGCCCTTGACTGTTACAATTAGAATAGGTGGATGCTGTTAACCACCTATTTCTGGCTGCAATATATATTTTTGTCAGTGTGTGATATGTATTTACATTGAGCACAGGCCCCACACCTGTATGTTCCTTTACGTTGATTAGAAATTCCCTTCACCCAGGGTTCTTGCTCCAGTATGTTTTTAATATTACTGCCCTTATGGAAAACTGTTCTTACAGTTTTTCCTTTTAAGTTACTAAAACTTACTGGCAAATCCATTGCTAAAATTGAAGGCTGCTAAATTGTGAATTTGCAATTCAAAAAGGTTTTTAATCAATATAAAGCAGTTCATTTTGTTCAGTATAAATAAAAGTTTTTATAAAGTATACATTTAGTATACAAAATAGATTTTAACATTGTGTTTTTATGTATTTTATACAGTTTTGGGTCAAACAGCCTTGTTGGGAGATATATTTGTTTCACAGCTTTAAATTTTAAATTTTAATTAAATAATGGTTTTTAATCAATGACAACTGTACCCTATATATTAACAGCTTGTGCAACTCATCAGTGTATCTGTGGAAGTCAGGGATTAACACTGACGAAAACGTTGTATAAGTATTGTACTGACGTTCATATTAAACTGTTGTGGTTGCGGTCTCCCTACAGACTGATTGTGGTTTTTGCTTCATACTGGTAAATCAGTAGAATCTCCAGTTTTGTTTGGTGTGTGTGTGTGTGTGTGTGTGTGTGTGTGTGTGTGTGTGTGTGTGTGTGTGTGTGTGTGTGTATATGTGTGTGTTGTATTCAATAGCCTTAATACCTGACAAAAAAAACTTTAACAGAAAATGGAAAAAACGTTAACTTCATTCTTATGGTATCCTAAAAAGCCGAGAACTACTTACAGAAATCATATAAGATTATGGGAATATGGTGGTATTAACTTCACAGATGTAGAGTCGTATTCTATTGCTGCAAGTCTTAACTCTGTTATACTCTGGATAGACTCAACGCTTACACTAGTCAATGGAAAACCATCCAGGAGCAGATTATATTAAATTCTTATAAGTTTATTAAATATGACACATTAGAAATTTGTTATACTCTTTTCATCTGGTTAACAAAATTTACCTTAGAAGGAAATTAATTTCAATCTTTAAACTCTGTGTATATGAAATCAATTCTTAAAACAGTTAAGAAATATGTTTTTTAAACTCCATTAATATCAAAATAGAATTTTTTGTGCTTTCCCATTGCACATACCTCTAGATTTAAGGATACTCAGAACAATATTAAAACAAATTTACTAAACAGGAATGATTAGTATTATGGTCTGATTGCTTTTAAAAAGGAAAAGCTAAGTCTCCAGAATATTTAATGAAAGAATATAAAATGGATGAATCTGCTAACCAGTTAATATTATCCATCAGTAAGAAATTAACTGAGCTTGTGGATAATATGAGAGAAGAGGAACAGAATACTATTCCCCCATTATATGAATATATGAATGCTATTATCAAAGGTTGATTGATCTACAAAGGAAGCTTGTGCAAGTTATGTAAGTTAATGATAAATAATAGTAATAATAGTAATAATAAGTTTATTGCAAAATTCTGGAACTTTTTAGATAGTAGTGGACTGAGTGACTCAATAGATCATAAGAATAAAACTTTGTTACTTAAATCAATTAGTTAAACTTCTTCAAGTTTATACTGGAAAGTTTTATGGGAAATATATACATAGACTGTTTGCTATTCCCTATAAAATCTCTAAATTTAGTAAAGTGACTTCTTCAGTTTGTTAGATATATAGCAAAGATGTAAAAGCTGACTGGATACACATGTTTATGGATTGTGAAAAATTTAATGTACATTGGGAAGAGATGACTATGTTTTTAAGGGGTTATGGTCTGATAATTGTTCTTTAACTAGATCAGTAATAGTAATGAATGTTCCACTGCCTGTATTTGTAAAAGCCAAAGATCGAAAAATGTTTGGGCTCTCTTGACAGTTGCTAGAAACGTTATTACAAAAAACTGGAAATTTAACTCAGTTCCTATGTTCAATTAATTTTTAAATTTAACAGCAGTACTATGTAAAACTGAAAAAGAAGTAATCAGAATAAGATCTATAAACTATACTAAGACTTTTGGTGATTGGGATAACCTTGAAATGTTGTTATTGAAATACCACCTCTTAATGTGTTAATTGTATAAGATTACTTTGATGATTCAATGTATTCCTGTCATTGTATAACAATATGTGATTTTGAATTTCTTCCTTTCTGTGTATATATTGTAAATATGTTAAATTAATATTTTTTTCTTAACAAAGAAGAAAACACTAAAACACTGGTACAATAAATATGGTAGAATTTTATTTATAAGATGGGCATGCTTCCTTAACTGCTAATCAGATGTCAGATATAAAATGTATCACCGTTTTAATTAATATCCCTGAATGGGAAGATTTCTTTTGGCAACCTTCTTGAATGAGCTTCTCATCAAGAGGAATATGAAACATAAGCCACAGACTGAAAAGAAATGTTATGAGTGTGATATCAAGAAAGATGCCATGTATTTTTTTTACTTGTAAACATACTGATGGATTTTGAGATGAAGTATGCAACTGTTTTCCATTCATGAGCTGTTTTTCTTTTCATAGCATTTTGCATGGAGTTTATAATATTGACTGGCATGATCAAATGGAAGCACTGGTTAAATGTGTGGTTTCTTGACTTTGATTAATATGGCTTGTAATGTGTCAAGTTATTTTATACATCAAAATCTGGACTTTTAATCATATTTTATTCTGCACTCACTTTTGGTTGTGGTAAAAGGATTTAGTTAGGGAGGAAGAATTATTCATAAATACTCTATTTCAAATCTTACATTTTACATGACTCTCTAGTTTCCATCCCATTTTGTACTCATGCATTTTTTCTGGTTTGTACATATTTGTTTTCTATTTGCAATATTATTTTTTCTGTGTTTGTCAAAGTTTTTAAAAACCCTACTCATTTCACTAAGTATCATGTTTTTTTTTTTACATAGACCTGATCTGTCAACAACTTAGACAGATGAGACCTCAGATTAATATTTCATACAAAGGACAATTGATTTAAGCATGCAGCACCCCTAATGCTACACTGCAGTGTTAGTAATGGAAAAATTAATCCAATCAGCTGGGGTTGGAGTAGAACATACAGTCTTCTAATCTACAGGTAAAAAAAAGGTAAAAATCTTAAAAATCTAGTAGAACACAATAGGAAGAAATTTGTACAAACACCAAGAATGTTCAAATGTGAGTCCTGTAGTATGTGTAGACATATGGCAACTGGAGCATCCTGTATGATAAGGAACAAAGTTTATAAGCGTGAGGGAAGATACAACTGTAATAGTAAATCAGTCGTTTATGTGGCCCAGTGTCAGCCTTGCCCAGCATTTTATGTGGGCAAGACAGATAGAAAAATGAGAGAGAACATATGAACACATTTTAAGCATTAATAAAATGAAACCTGATAATGCATTAACCAGACATGTATCTGTCAATCAAGGGCATACATTTAAATTTAGAGTTATTGATCAAGTAATAGGGGATGACAGAGGGGGATTCATGAGCCTATTAGTAGAACAACATGAAGTGATATGGCAATTGCATTTTGATGCTAGTAGATGGTCTGGATTAAATGAAATAGTGTCCATCTCTAGTATATTAAAATTAAGAAGTCTAAATAGATAGAGTGCAGGATAAGCTGTAGTAGTAAATCTAATGTTTTCAGATTTTTTTATGTGTTAATTGTTTTAACTAAATGACTTTTTATTTAGCAGATGATTGTATGTCTGCACATCTTGTAGGTAGTAATTTTCCTTAGCATAAAATAGTTAAGTTTGTTTAAAATTTGTAAATTAATACGTGTATTTATTAGGTGATTTTGAAGGGTAGTATTATATGTAAGGATGTATGTATTTATGTAATTATTTTAAAGTGTAGATAAGTTTTTAATGTGGAACAAGTAAGAGAAGTTAATAAGTTATATGAACAGAATTGGGTGCTATTAATTGACTGATTGATTGAGTGGGAGTGTTTTTAAACAGTGACTAGTGCAATGGAAGTTTGTCTGATGAAGTCCGGTGAAGCTACCGGACGAAAAGCTCTTCACAATAAAGGATTTGTTTCGAAGTATTCCTACTGCTGGTGGCACTTTGTGGACTTAGTTTGTTGTTTTTGTTTCTGTTTTGGCTATTTCTAACCCCCTTTTAGACCCATTGTGGCTGCTAAGGGGTCTAAAATTGAGCCATTGGCAGCTTTTGTGGATTATTTTACCAAAATAGTTTTGGGGGGAATCTGAACATATGTTAAGGGACTCATGGCATTGCTTAGAAAGACTTAGGGGTGTTGATTTATCTAAGCCCTTCACGTTTCTTACCATAGATGTGATTAATTTATTTACCACCATACCACAGGGAGGGCCTTGATTTCTTTAGAGAAAGCTTAGTTAACAGCAAAACTTGCAATAAGAACAGGATAAACTTGCTGTTGATCTAATGGAATTGGTCCTTAAGAATAATTTTTTGCTCTTCGAAGGGGAAATTTACCAACAAATTTCAGGAGTGGCCATGGGAGCCAAGTGTACTCCTGTGTTTGCCAGCTTGGTACTTCTATACTGGGAAGTAAATTATATCTTCACATCTTAATTTATGTCCAAGATTCTGTTATATAACAGATTCTTGGATGATATTCTGATTCTATGGAAAGGGACTAAACTGGAGGCCAATGAGTTCCTTGAATTTTTAAATAACACCACTACTTGTTTCAGGTGCACCCACTTTTGGCATGCATGTGAGATAAATTATTTAGACATCCATTTGAATTTTGATGGGGGATTCTTGAAAGTGGTATCCATAGGAAGGAAACTTTTTCGAATTCCATGCTCCATTTTAGTAGTTGTCACCCTTATATCCAGAAGAAGGGAATCATCAAGGGACAGATGGTCAGACTGTTGAGATTGGTGAGTAACTCTATACTTTTAAATGTGAGTTGTTTCAACTTGTAGGGATGTTTTTAGATAAGGGATACCCCTTAAAATTTATTTTGATGGTCAAACATGAGGTTTTAATGAAGAGAGATACCCTTTACCAATCTATACTTTGTGCTGGGTTACCAGTAAAACCACCCTAACAACAGTCTGATGGTTCATCTACAGTGGTCCTTAGATATAATCACCTCTCCCAAGATATTGTTTCAGCCATTAACTATGCATGGCACTTTGGCCTTAAGGATGCAAGTAAGGAAATTCTTGGCCCAAGATCTAGGATAGTTTACAGTCGAGGGAGAAATGTTAAGGACATTATGGAGAATTCTAGTTGCAAGTCTTTTATATCTAGAATGTACAAATGTGGGACCTGTAGGGTATGTAAGTACATCAATGATGGCCCATATGTGTCCATACCTGGTTACAGCTGTTCTTTGAGCTGCCCGGGAAGGTGCAGCTGTAACATTAACATGTTAGTATATGTTGCCACCTGTACCAGCTGCACCAGTTTGTATGTGAGCAAAACTGTATGAAGACTTAAGGAAAGGATTACTGAACATGTTAGGGCCATCAGAAATAAAGATGCTCACAATGCACTCTATCGGCATAGTACATGTTGTACTAATTTTAAAAAGTTTATTTTCTTTGTCATTGACAAGGTGAAAAGTAGTGAAAGAGGAGGTGACTTGAAGCTAAAGGTGGAAAATTTGGAGACCATGTGGCAAGTTAGGCTAAATGCTATGCATCCACCTGGCCTCAATGACAGTATTGCTATTCTTCCTACACTTAAGGCTAAAGCAAATGTGATTAAATAAAATGTATGTTTGATATATTTAACAACGTATATCAGCATCACAACATTTTATATCTTTAAGCATATTGTGCAAGTGCATTTTTATTTTGTATTTTGGTTCAATTATGTTTTTATATTTCATGCATAATCAACTGTTTTTTTTTTTTTAATTTTTGCAATGATGTCATTTGATGTGGATTGGTCAGCAGGTATGGGATGGGGTATTTAAATGCTGTTTGTACTAACCAACATTACTCTGATGAAGCCATTCTCATGGCGAAAGCGCTCAGTCGTTGGGATCTTTGTGTTTTGTGCTATTAAATCGGTGAAACCACGTTTGTGTTGGGACTTTTTTATTTTTATTAAATTAATAAATCAATAATAAAGTAATGTAAGATTTTACCCTAATCACTAACTGTGTAGTTCAACATACTCTCATACATAACATTAAAAAGGCAGTGTTATTTGTTACTTGCCATAAGATATCAAAACCAGTACAAACTAGACCATTGTCCAAAAATAATGAACCATTAGAAACAGTCCATCATTTCAGACACCTGGACATACAGTTAGTCCCTTTACTCGACTGTCATCACCATGTCCTGGTTACCAAAACCAAAGTCGACAAGCTGCTTTTTTTTTCTGCTAAAAAGATATCCCACTTTCTCACCCCTGCTGGAGGAACAGCCATAGGAAAAAAGAGTCCTTCCTCAACTCAGATATGAGCTGCTATTGCTTAAAAAATAGAATCTAACATCACTACCATCCACTTAAATAATTTCTGCAGATTTGTAATGGTCTTACCAAACAGAAAGCACCACTGCTTCACTTGTGAAAAAGCAAAGTGGCTACCCATCATGCATAGAACAACTTTTCTAATGGCTTCCCACATATTTAAACTCAGTTTACAATCCTTTTCCTGCTTTGCAAGTAGATTGAGAAACTTGACCCATATAAGCTGAGATCTCTCATAGTCACCTGCAAGTATTCAAACCATTCAGGATATACTAAAATTCACTGAATATTCATTTTCTTGCTCCCCAAATATGAAAATTCTTCACTATGTATAATCCATACATTCTTACCTGAAATTCTGTCGTAAACTGAACACCTTTCTAAGCAGGTACTGTGCAAATGTTACTTAAAAGGGTCATGAACTAAATACCTTTCTAAGAAGCAGGTATAAGGCAAATGTTACCTAAAAGGATACAGTCACCTAATTGCACTCCTCAGTAACCAGTCACCACAGTCTACCATTATTAATACTCAGTATGTCGAACTATTACAACAGAACAGAAATGTATACAAGTAAAAATTGTTACATCCTTACTCCGCAAATCCCCTTTCTTCTTCAGTCCCTTCTATTTACCGTTACCCATTTGTCATTCCAAATATCCCAACTGTAAAATATTGCCTTTTGAGTAACTATATCTCACTAATCTCTAAACTTGTCTATACATAACCTTTTATTTTGAACAACTTTTGTAAATATTGTATATAGAAAAATGTGTACATGCTGTACAATTGTGATGTGCAATAAGAGACTCCACCAAATCTGTGAATCTTATCTGAGTCATTTAGTATTGTTACAAAATTTCAATGTTTGTCTATAATAGTGTTCATATTATTTTTTGTTACATCTATGTGAAAGGTAATGTACATGTTTGTTGCTCTTTATGTCCTCAAGATGAACCTGAAAAATGTCCATGTGGATTGTATTCTATACTGCTAAATAAAGAGATAAATAACTTAACTGTAGCATCCTGCTAAAAAAAAGTGTCTGGTACTAAAATTAGCCATGGATTTAAGAATGCATAAATTTGAGACATTTACAAACCTGCCTTTGTCAAGGCATTATGGAAGAAATGTAAATTAACAGCAAAAATAGAAATATTTCAGTGCACTGCCTCAAGAATGCACAATGCTTCAATGGTAATTGTATGTTTTAAATAGTACCTTAATAAAGGAATGTTTATAGTTGTTATTGACACATTTCTGAACTTTGTAAGGGTTTTACTGGCTAGTCCACAATGCATTTGTTTGGGGTCTTGTCCTTTCTTACAGTCATATGGAAATTCTGGAAGTTAGAAGTGGGGGTGAGGGTGATAAAGGGCAAATAATTAAAAAAAAGAAACAAATTACTAGCTTAAATGAGGTAGCTTGATGGGAGCAGTAGGCTTGTAATCTGAAAACAGACTTTGAACCACAGGTAATATATTCTGTATTTTTTGTTTCCCATGCCAACCCAATGTTCTTTTTTTTCACCAGCCTTTACATAAATGAACATTAAAAAAACAATGGCTGGGGGAATGTTAAGAACTCACATGAAAGAGCAAATGTTTGAATAGGAAGATCTCCACACTCTTTGTCTTCAGGCCATCTAACATAAAGCTACAAATAGAGGACCATTTTCCTGTCATGAATGTTGTACAACAAATATTGCTTTAGACTCATGGGCACTGCAGTTGCAAAAACTTGGAAAAGAACCTGACATGGTGTCTCTTCGGTGAGCCTCTGGACCATTTTGCTGCTGTCATATTTTTCACAGTGCTGCCTTAGCTCTTAGGTCTGTTATCACACAGAAGTAATTAGGGGTCCTTTTATTCACCTCTGTTTCTAGAAGAGTAATTAATCATGCTTATTGTTTGATTTAAAGCCATTGTATGTTATTCAACATTATCAACGTTTTTTAAAAACCTGCTCAGAATTATTGGCCAGTCTAAAGGCAGTGGCTGATTACTTTCTGAGAGGCACCATTCAAATGACCTGAAAGTTGCTGTCTTTCAAGGGAGTACTCAAAAAAAACAATTTGCTGAATGCTTATGTAGTGCACTAGTAACGTTTCTGCATTTTCTCTGAGACTGATGGCAAAGTCGCTTTAGCTAGACTACTTTTGCAGATGCAGTGCTGTAAAATATGAAGACTGAGTGGTTCAAGCAGTCACCAAATGCCATCTTAATCTGTGTCCTTATGTATAACACTTTCAGATAAAATTAGTAGTCCTTGTAGCTGTTAATTCCTCCTATAGAATGTGTTTCTTGGCTTTGCCATGTATACAGTATACAGTATTGTTGCTTGTCTCTAACATAGATGACAAGCAAGAGGCAGGGTACTTTGTTTAGATGCTTTAATGCAGAAAAGCATATCAGGATGGATAGCACCATCATAAAATATGAACAAACTAGTTAATCGACAGATCTTACATACATACATGCTTACATCTCAATAGCTAACTACAAAATGGCAGTCAGGTTCACACGTGCTCAGTATTTATACACTTATGCAAGCCCTAGAATAGCTTCTTAAAGCTACATACACACACATATTGATTTGCATCCTCCCTCTTAAAAAAATTGCCCTTTGAAAAAACAATATTACAGTTAGATATGCATTATTATAGACATTAGAAACAAAACACAATGTTCATGCCCAAGTTGCTTCATATCTGTTGCAGCATTTAGAGATGTGACCATATCTCGTAATATAACAGTCTGGACCAAATTTAGCAACAGGGACAGTCTGCAGTGCACAACTCTCATCAGGAACTTTTGGATTCATCACAGGAACAGGAATGTCCTCTGAAACTTTCTCAGGAGTTGGAACACTGGACAACTCATTCTGAGATAAAGTCTTTCTCACAGGCTATGTGCTGTGGTATAGGCTTGGACACCAGTCTCGACTGCTTCTGATTCCACCTAAAGACTGCTCCTTGTGATTCCACAGAGTATTATCTCAGCTCTGGACAAATATTCTTCATGACACCAATCCAATCATAACCTTTGGAAGTTTGCATCTTTACCACATCTCCTTCTCGTAATGGATTGAGCAGTTTGCTGGTTTTATCATAGTAGGACTTCTGGGTTAGGCACTTCTTCAACAGATTTGTTTTCACTGACTTGTTGTTTTTGACACATGGAACCAACAATTGACTACTGGTTGGTAATGTGGTTCTAGTATGTCTCAAAAGAAGTCTCCGAGCAGGTGAACCAAGATCTTTATCACGAGGAACATTTCTGAGATTAAAGAGATTCAGGAAAACATCACTATTATCTCATTTTGACTTCTCTAGTAAATGTTTTGCACTTTGAACTGCATGTTCTACCAAACCATTTGACTAAGGGTACTCAGGGCTACTTGTGACATGAGTAAAGTCCCATTCTTCAGTAAATCGTTTGAACTGTTGGCTTGTAAATTGCATGCCATTGTCAGAAATAACTTTGTGCGGACTACCATGTACTGCAAAAATGTTGCTTCATCTTTGCAATGACTGTACTGGATGATGATGGGAAGTAAGTCAATCTCAAACCACTTGGAGTAAGAGTCTACTAACACCAAATAATGCTGACCATTCCACTCAAAGATGTCAGTGGCTACTGTCGACCAAGGTAGTGGCAGAATCTGGTTTAGCTGAAGTGGTTCCTTCTGTTGATGTGGCTTAGTACTATTACACACAGAACAAGATGAAAGTGCTTTCTCAATGTCTTGTGACATAGAAGGACAAAATACTAGTCCTCTCTTCCTTCTGTTAGTAGAATCTGTTCCTAGGTGACCATGATGCAAAATAATAACGTACTTTTGTTGCAAGGACTTTGGAACAATTACTTTCAGACCTTTCATAATGATACCTTTGTCAGACAAAATCTCATCTCTGTATGGAAAATAAGGTTGCACTTCTTGAGGTAAACTAGATTGCTTTAAAGGCCATCCTTGATTGATAAGGTGGTTGAGCCTTTGTAAAATTGGATCTGTGGCTGTATGATCTCTGAACTCATCAAGATGTTTGGAGAAGAATTTCTCACTTCCATGACTTCCGAATCAAGGTTCTCATTCTCATGCTGTTCTGTGGAGTTTCTGGTCGATCTGGATAATGTATTAGCAAGATAAAGAAGTTTGCCTTTCTTGTATTCAAGGTTGAAATTATACTTTTGCAATCTCAGCGTCATATGTTGTAGTCAGGCTGGAGCTGAATGCATAGGCTTTCTCAAGATAGTGACTAGAGGTTGGTGGTCTATTTCGATCTGGATACGTCTACCATAAACATAATCATGGTAGTTTGAACATGCAAACACAATTGCCAAAAGCTCTCTCTCAGTCTGAGCATACTGCATTTCAGTTTGGGTAAGAGTTATCGATGCATAGGCAACAGGTTGTAGAATGACTGCACCAAGATCAAATTTCGAAGCATCACAGGAAAGTGTAACTGGTTTGTGAACATCATAATATCTTAAGAGTTGGTAGATCAGCAATTCTCTGTTTCAAGACATCAAATGCTCTTTGGTATTGCTCTAACCAAGACCATGATCCATCTTTATGCATCAGCTCTCTAAGCGGTGCTGAAAGTTGGCTCAAGTCTGGGATGAACTTGCCTAGTTAGTTGGCCATGCCAAGAAAACATTGTAGGGCTTGAACATTGTCTGGAGCTGGCATCTCAAGAATGGCTGTTTGCTTTGAAGGGTCTGGTCATAGGCCTGAACTAGTAAATAAATGACCAACATAAGTAACTTCTTGTAGTGTGAATTTGCATTTGTGTGGATTGAGCTTAAGATTCACTTGACGTGCCCTTTCTAGAACTTTTCCGAGGTTTCTGTCATGCTTAGCTCCACAATGTCCTACTAGTGGTATACATGCATTTGTGCGAACGACCGATGTGCGAACGCAAATGTGTCGACAGCAGAACCCCAGGATCACGGAATGTCAAATCTGCGGATGTCAAACCCGAGATAATGAATGACGGCCAGGCTACTATTCCCCCCTCTTGACCCATGGTAGCGCTTGTTGCGGTGGTTGTGAGATTAGGAATTTCGAATTTGACATTGTGCGTGACATTCTGAGCTTTTGGGTGTATGAGATTCGACATTTAGATTCGGCATTATGACAGCTCGACCTTCAGTCGCGCAACCAAATGCATGTAAACCCTACTAGTATGTTGTCTACTATAATAGCACAAGGATACCTAGAAAAAATTTGCTCCATTGCACGCAGAAAGAATTCACTTAAAGAATTTATCCCAAATGGCATTCTCAAAAATCTGTACCTACCAAATGGAGTACTGAAAGTAGTGAGCAATGAGGATTTTTTTGTCAAGCTGAATTTGCCAAAATGAACTCTTTGCATCTAAGACAGAAAAAATAGTGGCATTTGGCATCAAGGCTGCAACTTCTTCAACTATGCGCAATGGATGATGAGGTCTTTTCAGGACTTTGTTCAAATCTCATGGATCAATACATATTCTGATGTCATCTGAGCTTTTCTTATGAGCTACCACCATGGAAGATATCCACTCAGTTGGAGTTTCAAATGGACAAATCACACCTTGTCGCACAATTTTATCTAGCTTGGCTTTGACTCTGTTGGAACTTTATGTACTGGCCTTTTAGCTGGACTGACCTCTGGGTCTAACTTCATGGAGTACACAACTGGAAGTTTGCCTAGTTTTTCTTTGAAAAGATCAGCATAGGTGGAAAAAAATGTACTGGTTGAAATTAGAGCAGTGGTCTTTCAAGCTGACTTGGTGGAACTTCCTTATTAAATGAAAGCAGTCCCATTTTCAAACTATCTCTGAGCCCTAATGATGACTGGACATGCCTCTTGACCACATAAAATAACAACTAGTAGCTTCTCCCAGCAGAGTAACATAAAAGCACTACTGAGCCTTCAGTCTGAATTTCTTCACCTCCATAAGCAACAAGTTTCACACACCTTGCCAAATCAAGCCATTCACCTTTACACACTGTAGCAAATGTTTCTGCTGACATAGCATTGCACTTGGAACCTGTATCAACTTTGAGCTCTATGTGTTTGTTATTTATCCGAACAGTACAAATACTTCATTCTTTGCCCTTAAATCTACTACATTAACTGTTTCATGAAGCACTTGCATACCATCCACATAAAGAGTAAGGTTGCAGCTCTCTAATTGATCAACTTGTTTCTAAAATGTTCCCTTTTAATAAAAGAATGTGGGCCTTTTGATTTATAAAACCTTTTGAAATTATTCAATTTATTGCATTTGTGGCATTGTTGACCAAAAGCTAAGCTTTCTACCTTTTAGATTCATGACTTCCACCACAATTATGACGGTTGGCAATTAAACTAGGTTGGGCCCAATGCTTTGAGTTTGCTGGCTCACTCTTATGCTTCACTGAGACTGTGTGAATTCTGGAATTTCCTGGAAAGTTATGGGGTTTACCAGTGAGTGCTGCAGGGGCTATAGTTGCTGCCATATGCCTGTGCCTGTTTCTTTTAACCACTTGCTGCATACTATCAACATGAGCTTTATCGCTGTGCCTTCTAGAGCTGTTCTCATTTGTAAGCATATTTGTGTGCTTTTCTGTGAGCTCATATATATATATAACAAATCTCAATGGCCTTATTCAAAGTTAAATCACTGTCATGAAGCAAAACCTTTTTCACAGCATCATCTTTAATACCACTCACAAGTCTGTCCTTCATCAACTCATCCCTGAAATCACCAGTTCTCCATGTTTTAGCCTTATGTCTCAGGTCAGTTATATATGATGCAAAAGTTTCACCAGGCTTTTGATCCCTTGTATAAAATAAATGCCATTCCATTGTCACATTTGTCTGAGGTTACACATTTCTGTAAATTTCTGTCTTAAGCATTCAGGGTCCCCCCTTGACTCAGCCAGTACAACAATATGACACTTTTCCCCCTCCTGTATAGATAGCAGGTGCATACACAAATGAACATTCCCTTTTTATGGCTTCTGACCCAGCTAACTTAAGCAGAATAAATGCCTTTGTATGGTCATCTTTATCAGAAAATGCAGCATGTATGAAAATGTTGTACTCTTGCTCAAACACTATCCAGTTCTCAGCAATATTACTGTCAAACTACAAGTGCAGTGGGTTTTTAAAATTTGTCTGCCATGCCCACAAAGTATGTACAAACAGACTGAAAATATGGCCCTTGTAATTATGTATGAACAAGCTGTTTTGTGAGCTTGTAACAATGTTCAAATGCACAACAGACTCTTCAAAATAATTCATTTTGTGAAATATTCTCTGTAATGGCTGTACTTTTACGAAATAACTTGACTGCAATGCTGCACAAACATGCGAACACTTTATACACTTCTGATAACTCGGATATCTTTGCTTAATACGAAAATACATGCTTTGCGAAAATGCGGTCATTTCTCCTTATTTTATTAATTTTATGCAATTTAAACTTTATTTCAAACATTGTCCATAGTAATTCGAATATTTTTATCAATATCATACATACTGGTTTATGTGAATATCATTTAGAATGTTCTGTATGCCTCGTTTCATATTTTACAAATAAGAAATAGTGCTGAGTGAGTTTTGATACCTGAAATTAATTTCTGACCTGTTTTGTGAAGTATACGCATTTTAGAGATGATTCACTGCTGTATATTCCACCAGTTCCAAGCAAGTGCCTTAAGTCATTTTAGCCATGCCGCCTCTAACTTCATGCCCTTTAGACATGCTGCTTCTGACACCATGTCCTTTTAGACATGCCACTTCTGACACCATGTCCTTTTAGACATGCCACTTTTGACACCATGTCGCTCGTCTCTCTCTAACATAGATGACAAGCAGGCGGGGTATTTAGTTTAGATGCTTTAATACATAAAAACACATCAGGATGGATAGCAGCACCATAAAATATGAACAAACTACTTAACAAACAGACCTTACATACATACATTCTTACATCTTAATAACCAACTACAAAATGGCAGTCAGGCTCGCACATGCTCAGTATTTATACACTTGTGCAAGCCCTTGGATAGCTTCTCAAAAGTACAAACACACACACTGATCTACAAGTATCATTTACTATTCCTTGTATCCAGTAATTCTTCCTACAGCATGTGTTTCCTGGGAATTGCCATGTGTACAGTATAATTAAGAAATCATTGTGTCCATTAACTCCTCCTACTGCCTGTGTTTCTTGGGAATTGCCACGCACACAGTATAATTAAGTAATCCTTATATCCATTAATTCCCCTATGGCATGTGCTTCCTGGGAACTGACATTTATACAGTATTGTTAAGTAGTCCTTGTTCTTGTTAAATCCTCCCAGGGCTTATGTTTTCTTGGTAACTAGTTTGCATACGGTATAATTAAGTAGTCCTTGCACACTTCTGAATTCCTCCCAGGACTTATCTTTCCTGGGAATTGCCCTGTTTACATTTGCTTTGTAGGATGTATTTCAGAGAGTGCTTAATCAACTCATTCCCTCCAATGGGGTTCTGAAAGTTTGCACAGTTACTTCCAATGGTCGGAACCTAAGCTTTTTGCAAAAATCAAATTATGTCCTAACATTTCAAATAAACATTCATATCTCTGGAACTATGGGTTTACTAAAGAAGTATTAATGGCAAACTCTTCAGCACAGACTGTTTTTATGGTGGTAATAATTGTTGAGTTCTAGGTCATAACTGAATCACAGTAAAATCACAGTAAAAACAGTAACTATTACATTTGTAATATTTTGTAAACAACTTTGAATATCTCAGCAACCACTCAAGTCACACACACATACGCGCACACACACACACACACACACACACACACACACACACACACACACACACACTGTTAGCAGCATTTTGTTAGTTCAGTTGAGAGCTTTCATATAAAACTAAGCAATTCTGTATGTGTTACTTGGCTGTTCAGATATTTAGAAAAAACATTATATTTATATCTATATAAATAAATATTATGCAATTATTAATATTTCTTTACCTGGACTAGATAGAGGTCAACTATCAATAAAGTTGAGTTTGTCATTGTGTAATCTATAAGACGAAATCTTTTAATACCTTGCAGGTAGTGCAGTTTTGAAATTATTGATGCAAATATAAACAAGCAGTATTTGATGCCTAGAGACATCAGCAGGATGTAAGTGCAGAAGTACCTTGCAACGTTACTTGTTTGTCATGAGTTAAGGAAAAACTGAACAAAATGCAGCGTTCCTAACCAATCTGTTACTTTCATGTTTATCACTGAGATCATTCCATTCCTTTTCTATCATTCACGTGGACTCAGTGTAGTGAGTTCACAAGGCACAACAGAAATAACATTACTTATTTTGGTTACTCCAGATGAATTCTCCAGTCATGTATTAGATCTCTGATGAATGTATTTTCCATCTAGCCACATCCATAAAAGTTGTAGGAAGCATTTTAAAATTAACATTTTTTTTCTATATTACCATTCTATTACTCTTTTTCTAGTGTTCTAGCTTATGTCATACAGACGTCAATAACAACGTGTGTAGGGTTACCACCTGTCCCTCTTTGCGTGGGACAGTCCCTCTTTGGACAGTTATGTCCTGCAAGAAAAACTAAAAAAAATTGCAATTGTCCTGAGATTTTAGGACAAAAATATTTCATAACATTTCTTTATTAGTTGCATAAAATAGTTATTTTCTATTTGAAACACCTAAATGTTATATGAAATAGCATAAGCAACTCAAATACTACAAGAATAAGCTTTCATTTTGGCAAAAAAGTAAAGTTCTGTCCTTTGCACTAGCTGTGAGTATGCTTTGTCCTGCAAAATCTCATCTATTTACACAAAAATGTCCCACTTTGGCTATTTGAAAAGGTGTGGCATCTTTGTACTTTTCGCTCTGCTATACTACTGATATGAGGGGGCTCACTGTCGTCAATAAACAATGCTGAAACTGCAGTCTTTCACTCAGGTCTCCATCTAAATCTTTGCAAATCAGTGAGCCCCTCCTTTTTTTCCCATAACTCCCTGATGATCAGTCTTCTCTCTAGATCTTTTTGCAGCTCAAATAATTTGCACCAGGCTGCTTTGTCTTAAAAACATTATTTGTGGAATTTTGTATTAAGTTTGTCAGTATTCTAGTTATATTTTGACTACTCTTTGCTGCATCTTTCTTCTGGTCAATGGAATAGGTCAGACTTATCGCTTTTTTTTTTGTCTTTTTAGGCTTCTTCTTTTGAGTGAAACCTCTCATTTGTTTTTGCATTTTATGTACACTCCTTTATATCCCTTTTTATATGTTGCTTTAACATTTTGCTCTGCATTTATCTGTTGGTCTTTTTCTGCATGCACATACTGATACAGACCCATGTGTGATTGTATACACACACAAATTATGTATATATATATATACAGTTTTAGAGTGTTTAGCTATTTCCTTTGTTCCAGTTTCCTATTTATCTTTTGATTTTTGTTTTTCATGCTACAAAGCATGTTTGTGTTTCCTTTTAGTATTATTCACAGGGTTTTCTGCAGTGTGCACTTTGTTTTTATTTCTCTGAGAAATGGATATGCTATAAGGTTACAAGATGTACACAAAGTGAGGACATAAAATTCCTTTTCAACATATACTTATTGTAGAGGTTCATTTTCTTTGACAGAAAAACTTTATGGAGAAATGCAAGATTTGTTAGGTATTTAATTTCAGAATATCAGGAACAGAAAAAACAAGTTAATTCTACATGGTTTAGAAGGCAATTTTTCTATCCACTCCCAAAAGGGCTTTGACCTCATATCTAGCCTTGGGGATCAACCCCATTGGTCCAAGAACAGAAACTGAGTCCCCTGACTTCTTGAAATATAAGGAACACGGATTATGAGAAGGGCTGAGGAAAAAGAAAAAGCATAGAGAGTGTTCAGATGACATTACCAAAGAACTCTCTGTTTTTAAAAAAAAAAAAAAAAAAAAAAAAAAAGGTGACGCAGTCATCCATATCTGCCACTGCCATACCTGCTGTTGTGGCTAAGTTGCCTGTAATTGTTGTGGAGTCTACAAGGTGTTGTATTGTCACTGTCTGATTCTGAGGTTAGAAGGATTCTGCACCCATGGCTACCATCTAAATGATTCATTTAGTCTTTTCAGAGCCACTCCCGCTCTGTCACTGTGGGCATAGACTTCGAGAAGATGATGAGGGTCTTGTTGAAGGTGCAGCAGGGAATGTTTCTTGCCTCTTCCTCCTTTGGTTCCAGTGCAGATAGAAGTACTTTTTCCCTGTCCTTCTTTTCTATCTTTTCATCTAAATTCTTTTCACAATTCCACATGAGTGCACTGGTTCTGATGGGGCTGGTCTTGAATTTACAGACATGGACACTGACAGACATCAGTTGCGGTCTTATTCTTGGGACCACATCCTATGGGACCCAGGGTCTTGTGCATCAGTGAAACCTTGGGCATCAGTACTTTTGGTTTTATTGCGGTTAGCATCATGTTCTCCATGACAATTAGAACTGGGTTTAACCATTTGGGATTTGTCTCAGCTCCAGCACAGTTGGAGCTGTTATTGATCTTTGCTGGTTTGACCTTTAATCACTTGGCCTCAGGGATCTATTCTGGGATTGAGCTTTATGTGCTCATCAACCCCATCCTATAGATTCAGGCAGTCAGGGTCAGGCCCAATGTAAATTCTTTAGATGTTTGCTTCTGCCTTAGGCAGTATGTTTAGTGCTCCCAATCTCAAGTGCAGTGCTGACATCATCCAAGCAGTTTGTTGTTTGCTGCCTTCGGTGCTTGTACCATTGTTAACTATGGTCTCAAAGAGAGAGGCCTATCTGTCCCATTAGATACTCATGCTTGTCTACAGTAAGACAGAGGGTCTGTGCTGCTCTAATAAGGTCCGCAGCATACTTCTGAAGCACGTCATGCTTCTTCTTCAGCCTCATATCAGTCCTGTTTGAGGTGAGTTGGAACTAACAAGTACAAGGTGAAGCATGCGGACTCCCGACTGGAGTCCTGTACCTTAAACACTGACATTAGAGATGTCATGGATTTTCTACTGTCCAGATGATCCCAAATTCAGGGAAGTCCTTGAAATGATGAGGTACAGGGCAGGATGACCCACAGACACCACATCTTCTTTAGACAGGATTCTGCCAAGAGCCTTTCGGGTCCTGCAACTATCTTCCGGATAGTTTTCCTTAAAGAAAAGTTGTATCTCTCATAGTAATGAGTGGAAAGAAGAACCTTTCATTGTAGCACCTGTTCCAAGGAAGCTAATCTTGATTCTCCACCCTCCCATTGATTGGACTTGCTTAGTAGAGACTCCAAAAGTAGATTTTGTTGTTAGCGTAGTAGTGCTTAAAAAGACTGCTACTCCACAGTGTCATGATTTCTAGCCTTCCTTTAAAGAGTTCAGAATAATGGACATATTTGTGAAAAACTATTATGCATACTCCACTTTCTGTTTGAGGGCTATAAACTGTCTCACACGTATGTGTCACTTCCATTGAGAGCTGGTAGATGACGTGCCAATCAGTGGATGAGTTGCTTGATGGAGATCTCAAGACCAAGTTATAAACTCAGAAAATACCTCTGTCTTCTGTACCCAATCTTATTGTGTGATCAGCTCATAACACAGTAGCTGGTGCTTCTAGGACAACAGGCACCTGTATATCTCTTTGCCAGTATAAAGACCCAAATAAACCAAGAAAGAAAAATGGTCCACACCAGAATGCCACTAGAGTTCTTTATTACCAACTTAAATGCTTTCATCCAACTCTGTGGACAGATTAATGCAAACATAGAATAATGCAAACAAGTGACACAAACTATTAAATCATTTATCTAAATTCCACCCAAAAAGCTATTGGATAATTAACTTATTTAAAATCATTAGAAGCCAAATAACGTAAATTCACAGGCTATATTTAAAAAAGTATAAATACATACAGGATGAATAATGAAAGGAAATAATGGAATGGTAAAACAGGAGTTAAAATGATAAAAAATATAGTAGAGATTATTACATTTAGTTTTAAAAAGTTGTAAATGTTAAAAGCATTAAATACAATAAATTATTCCATATGTTGGTGATGTGATAGAACTTGTGAAAGAGAACACGTAGGATAAAAACAAGTATTATTCATAAATACATCAAGAACCAAAATATTACTTGAAACCATTTAAATATCCACTAAATGCATGGAAATACATCTATGAAAATATTCACTGGGCAACTTTTCTTATAAGCTGTTTTACATTATAAAGAGGCTTTTAGATGTAATACACTAGATATACAAGCTGTCTCACTGAGCCCAATGCCATTCATGGAATTGCATTTCAACTGCCATCTTAACTCTTTCCATTCAAGAATATCTTTCCAAGGCCCTCCCTTACCTAAATTCTTAATACTGTCTAAAATATAAAATTTAAAATTGTGAGTACTGTTTACTGTATTTATATAATGCTTTGCATCATCCTTTTTAAGAATGTCATAGACATGGTGATATATTCTCGTTCTTAAGTGTTTCTCAGTTTTTCATATATAAAAAGCAGGGCATGGCTGACATTGGGCAACATAAACCATTCTTGAATTAAAATAACTAAATCTACGATGTATAATAACCTCACCATATCCTGCAATGACAAAGGCGAACCCTTCCAAAATATATTTGCATTGGTTGCAATGTCCACATTTTTTCATTCTATCTTCATCACATCTGGTATTAACCCTCTCAATAAATGGTTTAAAAGAAATATCCTTCCTCTATACAAATGATGGACATACACCTAGAATATTGTACTGTTCACCTGCTATTTAAAATAGTTTCCAATTATTGCTAACAACATTTTTAATATCATAAAACTGTAATTTAGCACCATGGCCTTATTAAACTGTCTACCCCCTTTAGGCATACTATTGATTGTTACAGTTACAGAAAGTTTACTTTTTTTGCTATTGGCAGGGTGATGGTTGTTCCTCTTGGGGCAAACACTGAGACTTTGCTTGAGCTCAAGGAACTAGTTTGGCAATTGAGGCTCAATGCCTCAGTTTCACCAGGGTTAAATTACTGTTTCCATTTCTAGCGTTTTAAAGATGAAGGGTGCTATAGTTTAATCATTTTTATACATATTTATTCATGTATACATTAGATATAGAATTTATACATCTTATTTATATATTTTTATACTTTTTTTATATGCAATATGTTTAGCATCTTAGCAAACTGTCCTGCTTGCTGTTTGGGTTTGCACAACTTTTTTCCTGTTTTTCCTGTGGTCTTGGAGTGCAGTGATTTAATCTGATTTAACATGATTAACCAATTAATTACATCACTGTGCTTCACCAGAATTCACTCTGATAAAGTCTTTTTAAATGTAAAGACGAAAGTGCTCAGTTTTCTTTTTGAATAAACCAATTTACAGTTTTGTTGGTGGCATCCTTGCTGATTTTATTATTTTTGGTTTTAATTTTTTTCATTGTGTTTTTGATTGTTGTTATAGTCCTGACCTACCCCTCAACCTAAGCCCCAAGGCTAAACACCTTGCCCAATACACTAATCATAGGTCACTCAATAGTTAGGCACACAGATGTCCCACTCACTAGGTTGAATAAGGAGAAGGTAACAGTCAGCTGTCTATCAGGTGCCAGAATCTGACACATAACACATTCACTCAGGTCACTCCACAACAAGTACAACTATGACTCTGTCATTGTCCATGTGGGTGTGAATGATCTGAGATGCACCTCCCTGGACTACATGAAAAGAGACATGGTGGAGCTCTTGGATTATGTGGCCCAAGCAGGTATGACAGTACCTGAGCAGTATCCTACCATCACCCAGAATGATACCGCAGTACAAACAAAAAAAGATTGACTTCAACAATTGGCTAAGTTTCTGGTGTCATTCTAAGGGGATCCAGTATCTGTCTGCTTGGGGTGACATGAATGACAGACCTCAATGCTTTGCCAGAGATGGCCTGCATCTGTCTCCACTGGGTTTCCAGATACTGGCCAAGACTCTTACCACCCCTATAGTGCCTTTTTAGGCTGTGTTCCAAAGACCAAATTACCACCGTAACAGCTATAAATAAATGCAATCTGAGGGTCATGCTGTTCAATGCTAGAAGTCTAAATCTCAAGATGCACTCTTTCAAAGCACTCCTCAACATGGACCGAAGCTCCAAAGCTGGTGGTGTCTCCATATTCATAAAGGATATGCACACCTCCAGACTAGTAGCCCAGTATAATGCATCTGAGATTCTTCACATACAACTAATATTGGGTAAGACTGTGATCCAGGTCATAGCCTGCTATAGGTCCCCAACCATTTCCATAGACTTTCACTCCACGTTCCTAACCACCCTGGAATCTGTCAAGGTCCAACCCAACACTCTCATACTAGGAGACTTCAACTACCCCTCCATCAATTGGGAAAACTACTCAAGCACCAATGCACTGGCCTAATGCTTCCTGGAATTCATCAGTTCCAATGCCCTGGACCAGCTCATTCTTACCCCCACTACAGGAAGCAACATACTTGACCTGGTTATTACTAACATGGGCAACCATTGCTCTACACCAATAGTCAATTCCTCCCTGGTTAGATCCGACCACAAACTAATCACCATGGAAATCCACAACTTACCCACACCCCTCGCAAAGGTATCCACCATGAAACACTTCTCCAAAGCTGACTTTGGACTTCTAAAAACAGAAGTGGCTAACTTCATGGCACCCATGCCAATGGAAAATAGATGCATGACTGCCAAATCATACACCAATGCACTGTATGAACACATACATAATGCATGATACTAACCATATCCAACAGAACCAAGACACTCCCCTCCAAAAAAAGGAAGCCAGTCTGGTGGTTCCCTGCCATTAATAAATTCTACAACAGAAGGAAGAAACTTTTACAGAAAAAAGTGAAGTGCCAAGACTGGAAAAATTCCCTTATTAACCTCAACAAAAAGTTGAGATCCCTCATCAAAACCTCCAAAGGCAGCTATGAAGGCAGAATTGCGGCAGACACTAAAAACAACCACAAAGCCTTCTTTAGTTATATCAAGAATCTCCATGGCAATACCCAGATTTGCTCTGAATTACTGCACAATGGTACCTTCTACACTGAGCCAACAGATATTGCCAACATACTGGCTGACAGATTCAGTGCCAACTTTACCCCTCTCTCCCTCCTAAAGGACCAATCTCAATACTGGAAGAATGCTAGGCACCCTGCATTACTACAGCACCGGTTAAGGCTGCATTGTCTAAGGTCAAGAATACAGCTTCCATGGGACCCAACAATATTCCTGGCTGTGTTCTATATGAATTACAAAGTGAACTGGCACCACATTTCTGTGCTCTGTTCACTCACAGCCTCACCTCAGGCATTGTCCCTACCGAATGATACACTGCTACAGTCATCCCTCTCCATAAAAGAGGAGCGACTACAGACCCTGGAAATTATTCCCACATTAGCCTGACAAGTCTGATATGTAAGGCTATGGAGCACATCATCATGGACCTAATTAACAAGGATATAGGGAATCTCCAAACTCTAGATCCCACGCAATTTGGTTTTGTGAAAGGTAGATCATGCCTGCTCAACCTGGTTGACTTCTTTGAGTCAGTCATAAGAGCAGTGGATGAAGGTAAGGCAGTTCATACAGTGTACCACAATCTGGCCAAAGCCTTTGATAACATTCTTCACTCAGGAATTATTGATAAACGCACCAAACTAGGCATCAACCTCTATATCATTAGGTGGGTTGCAAACTAGCTCACAGATAGAATACAGTGTGAAAGTAGCAAACTCCAAGTCAGACTGCCAACCAGTCGTGAGTGGAGTCCCACAGGGATCAGTCCTGGGTACTCTCCTGTTTTGCATCTACTTCTCAGAAGTCCAGGCCAACATGGAGGGGCTCTGGCTGACCAAATTCGCAGATGACTGTATGCTGAGAGCCATTATTAACTCCCCAAGTGATGCAGACATCCTACAGAAAGGCCTCACTGAGACCAATAACTGGTGTCAAAACCATGGCCTTAAGCTTAATGCCAAAACATGCGTCGTCATCCCCTTTGGGAAAAACTCAGTTCCCACTAATTACCACATCGATGGAAGCCCACTGAACACTGAAGGTGTTATAAGAGATCTGGGAACACAGGTTGACAGCAACCTCTCCTTTGACCACCACATTGCCACTGTGATCAGAAAGTCCTTATATGTGGCACATCTCATTACCAAGGGTTTTGTATCCAGGAAGAAATAGTCATCATTTCTCTCTACTCTTCCCTCATTAGACCAATCAGAGAGTATAATGCCCCATTTGGCATGTACCTCACTAGACACCTGTAACAGCTGGAGAGGCCACAAAAGTACCTCATGAAGAGGATCCTAGGCCTTAAACACATGTCCTACATGGACAGACTCAAAAAACTCCAGCTATTCTCTGTCTCATATCGTCTGCTAAGAGGCGATGTCTACTTGACTTACAAAGCCATGTCTGATGCAGCTCTGTTTGAAATGCTACATCTAAAGAAATCCCAATCCCTCTGCACCACATGCTCCAGAGACCTCAACCTCATTACCACTATTAATAGAACATGCTGGAGGGACAGGTTCATAACCCATAGACTGCCCATGCTCTGGAATAGACTTCCCATACATGTCAAGCAGAGCACCTCACTGGCCCTCTTCAAGAGAAATCTTGATGAGTGGATGGGAAATAGAAAGTTCACCCCGGGGATCACTCCAGTGGCTCTACTTAATAGAGGCACTGGGAACTAACGACGGACGGCACAATGCCAGGGTACTTCTATGGGCTAGACTTGCAAAGGCCCCAGGGCCATTAGCCTAGTACACACCTATGAACCTATGAACCTACCCCTTATCACTAGCCTCATTACTATGATCATTCAACACCTCCCTATGATCCCCTCTATTAACATTAAAAATCACACCATGTGTTTGTTGATCCCTATTTTTATAGGGAAGGGAAATGCTATCCCCTTTTCAAAATCAACTTTGCCCCTCAAGCATTTCTTTTGTCTTTTAGTTTTAACATCTAAAATTACAGTATCAAATTTATTAAAAACATTACAAAATTCAAAAAGTCCTTTCAGCAAACATTAAATCTGATGTTAAACTGGCATTTAAAATATTAATCTCATTAAGCAACTTGCCCATGTCTCTTACGTAATGCTTAGTTAAATTTCCATTAGTTCACAGCTGTGATGGTTGAGTAGTGAATTAAGTTCGTTATGTAAAGAAGAGCCTTCGTTTAAGGTGGAGGTGGGATTACATCAAGGTTCAGCTCTGAGCCCTTTCTTATTTGTAATGGTGATGGACAGGTTGACAGACGAGATCAGACAGGAGTCCCCGTGGACTATGATGTTTGCAGATGACATTGTGATCTGTAGTGAGAGTAGGGAACAGGTGGAGGAGACCCTGGAGAGGTGGAGATAGGCTCTACAGAGAAGAGGAATTAAGGTCAGCAGGACTAAGACAGAATATATGTGTGTGAATGAGAGGGAGGATAGAGGAATGGTGAGGATGCAGGGAGTAGAGGTGGCGAAGGTGGATGAGTTTAAATACTTGGGATTAACAGTTCAGAGTAATGGTGAGTGTGGAAGAGAGGTGAAGAAGAGAGTACAGGCAGGATGGAGTGGGTGGAGAAGAGTGTCAGGAGTGATTTGTGACAGATGAGTACCAGTAAGACTGAAAGGGAAGGTCTACAAGAGGGTAGTGAGACCAGCTATGTTATATGGGTTGGAGACAGTGGCATTGACAAAAAGGCAGGAGTCAGAGCTTGACGTGGCAGAGTTGAAGATGTTAAGATTTGCACTGGGTGTGACGAGGGTGGACAGGATTAGGAATAAGTATATTAGAGGGTCAGCCCAGGTTGGAAGGTTTGGAAACAAAGCCAGAGAGGCAAGATTACGTTGGTTTGGACATGTGCTGAGGAGGGATGCAGAGTATATTGGGAAAAAGATGCTAAGGATGAAGCTGCCAGGTAACAGGAAAAGAGGAAGGCCTAAGATAAGGTTTATGGATGTGGTGAGAGAGGACATGCAGGTGGTTGGTGTGACAGAGCAAGATGCAGAGGACAGGAAGAAATGGAAACAGTTGATCTGCTGTGGCGACCCCTGACAGGAGCAGCCGAAAGAAGAAGAAGATGTAAAGAAGAGCCTTCAGTCATACCTGTTGGGTACTTCCAATAAAATAAACATTCCAGAACCCTGCTTACTCGTATACATTCCTTCAAATAATTGACTTCCACCTGTAGCTTATGATACTTTATTAATTTTGTCTCAAAAGAATGCAGTTGCTTACTAAATGTAACAAACTTAATTCACTATTCAAGAGTCAAGCAAAAACATCAAAGCTCTGTAAGAAACCAGAATGGTCATGGCTTTGGCTACATCCAGAATGGACAGTAGCTCAAAGGCAAGAACAACCAGCTCTTCTTTAGGTCAGCAGCGATCTAATCCTGAAAGCTTTGCCTGACTGCCCCAGTCTGAGGCTGTCTGCCCATTCACTTTGATGTGTGGTTGTCTGTCATTATGCAAGACAGGTGGATGAGAAGAGTAATATCCAGAGACAATAAGATTCCCTTCTATACTCATCCCATGTCCTGGTCTTCTTCCTTTGCCAGGTGTCCTAACGTATCAAAAGTGTGCAGAAGGAAAATATATCTTATAACTCATCAGCAAAACTGCCACCAAAAGGAAACACCACACCAGCAGGAATCAAGTTATTACTCCAGATTCTTTAGTTCATGAAGGTCCTCAGACTGATACTAGATCTGAATGGCCTAAATACATTTTATTCCTAGTCTGTCTGAATGCCATGGTGCAGTCTGTCTTTCCTTGTCTGAAAGGGACTAGATGTGCTAGTTAGACTGCATTTATTTATTTATTTAACATTTGTTGATTGGGAAAGTCCGACTAAGACAGAGCCTATTTTCAGCAGAGGCCGTGGGAGAAATACTCCAGAAGCATGTCTTTGGAATGTGGGAGGAAACCAGAGCAGCTGGAGGAAACCCACACAAACCCATGGAGGACATGCAGATTCCACACAGAAGACACCCCAGCCAAGAATCAAACCAGAGAACCTCTTGCTGTGAGGTGAAAATGCTAATCGCTGCACCACTATGCTGCCTCTCTACATATCAAGATTGTGAAGGTGTCCATGTTTCTGCACATCCACATAAGAGTCAGTTGCTATCAACTCCAGAGACTTCCATTCAGTTTTACCTCAGCTCTCAGAGTGTTTATCAGATGTATGTCAGTAGTTGCAGTGATCAAGAGGCTGTAAGTGTGAAGCTGTTTCCATATCTCTACAATTAGCTGCTATCCACACCAGCTTTAGACTGGTTACAGCTTGGGAGTATCTTGTGAGACTTTTTTAATCCGTGGGAATAACAGCACTGCAAAGTCTCAGAAGGGGCCCTTGCAAACAGTAACTTTCATTATATGCACCTTAGACACTCTGTCCTGCAAACCATATCTTCCTTCAAACAAGATTCAACCTCAGTGTAGTGTGACTCAGCAGAAGCAGCTCTCTGTCTAAGGACACTAGGAGTAATACCATCTGTGGCCAGTGCTAAATAAAGCAACTTCTATTCCCTCAGCTCTCTACTGGGGGAATGTCCCACTGATGTTGTCATCCTGAAAGAGCTCTCATAACTCCATTTCCCCTATATCCATTAACCCAAAGATCATTCAGAAAGACAGGAAGAGCAAGTCTTCAGTACCATTCACATAGCCTCATCACGACCTTAACAAGTGTAGTTCCTTCTGTTGCAGACTCATCTTCTGGAGCAGCCTGTACACTTGAAGCTCTATAGAATCCTACTGACCATGCTGTCCAGCAAGCCTTACTCAAACCTTCACTCACTTTATCTAACTACATAGTTTAGTTCCACTAATGGCCAGAGAACCATCATAACCAGTTAAGGTAATCAAAATTTCTCACTTCTGCCCATAGACTCTATACTATAAAACATACAAGAATAAATGGAAATGTTTTTCTGTTTGGACTGCTTTCAGGAGGTTGGACCTCTTTATATTTCCAGTACCTTCCATCTTAGATTACCTTTCCTAAATGTTTGATACAAGTCTGTTACTACTGTATAATAGTTCATCTTTCAGTCATATCCAACTTTTATAAAGACTCTTTCACCTTACTTTAAAAGTTTGCAAAGCTTTCTTGAGGGTTATGGTCCTCATTCAACAACCTATCAGAAACACCTTCCTTCCTTGAGATTAGTATTTCATATTAGAAAAGTTAAGACTTTTCTCCTTTTAAACTTGCCACTGCAACAGAAATGGAGTACATGACAGACGATTCTTATTCTAGTAGCCATTACTTTTGCTAGATGCATTTCTGAGATTTAGGCCTTATGAGTAAAACCTCTCTATACAGTGTCACAGAGAACCATTCCTGCCTTTATTGTAAGGTAGCTCCTAAGAATCACCTTAATCAATTCATGTATTTGCCTGGTTTCTTCATGAACCATTCCAGCAAGGGTGAATACTTTTTGTATTGCAAGAATATCCACAGACAACTCAAATTTTATATGGACAGAACCAATTTAGTCAAGAGAGATTAACTTATTTTGCTTAATTCTATGGTAGAAAATTGGGTTCCAGAGATATAAAATTGCTTTGTTTAAGTGGCTTACTGAATGTATCAAATCTATTACAAAGATATGGTAAGAACATGCCTTCTTTGCCTGCATCACACTCATCCAGGACAGCGTCTACCACTTAGCCATTCCTCAGAAATGCATACTTTGATGATAATTGTGCAGACACTGTGTGTTCTCAAGAACACTGTAATCTGAAAGAGTCTCCAGGTCTAGGGTTCTCCTTCAGAGAAACTGTGGTCAGAAATACGTTTCTATGATGACCACTTAAAAAACTATCTTGTGTCTCTCTGTTTGACTATAGACAGGAATGTACCTTCTCGTACCAGATGTGAAAGTTGTGTACTGACTCTAATGACAGATTTGGACAATCAGGCCTAGCCTCATCAATATATCCTCTCCCTCCTTACTGATGCTTTATGGTAGATGTGACCTTGAAGGTTATTTGGGATTTTTCTATGTATAGTGTCCCAGCCTAGCCTCATCAACATATCCTCTCCCTCCTTACCTGTGCTTCATGGTAGATGTGATCTTGAAGGTTAGTTGTGATTTTTCTATGTATAATGTCCCAGTTTGAGAGGTATATCAGAGATGTGGAAAGTAGACTGACTAGCAATGCATCATGGGAAAACAGGAGGGCTGGCAGCCTGGAAAGTTTTTGATGCTGAGCTGACAGAAAATGCAGTTTCAGCAGTGGCAGCTGGTGACTTCAAATTAAAGGGGGGCTGCAGGAGACAGTTGAATGGGTGGGGCCACTGGAAAGGGGTGTGGCCAACTAGAAAGGGGTGGGGCTATGCTCAAAACCACAACAACTGGAATTTTAATTAAATACGCTGCCCTGGATGCCAAACCATCATGACAAAAGTCCAATCAAGACAAAATGAAGTATAGAAGAAAACAATATTTCAATGCATTGGCTACATGACAACTTAATATCTAGATGGAAACACAAAGGCTGTGATGCATGAAAATTACTTTTTAAATACATTACTGGAATGCCAGTCAAAATCAAGTATAAAAAAAAAAACAAGCAGCACTCAACTTAAACAACTTCTCCTTACACTGCAGTTCCAATTATAAGCTTTATAAAATTACCAAGTAACATGCCGAAAGTAGCAATCTCTGTGTGATACCTCCACTTGTAAAAATGTTTCTTATCCAAAAAAGATCTGCTGCCTGACAACAACTATCTACTTGTTTCATGGGGAAGACAGGATCAATGTAAAAAATGAACAGCAAACAAGAAACAAGCTCAAGATAAACTGCTTAAAGGATTACTGCACAAGTTATGGACCACACATGATAGATTGACATTCTGTTTAGTTTATTGGTAAAGCCTGCAAAGATGACTGCAAGTCTCTAACAAATGTAATGAGCTTCTGAAAATACTGTAATCCTGTCCATTATTACAAATACTGTCATATGCATTTCAATACCTAAGGCTTATATGTTATCTAGTTATGTAAATATTCTCTGCATGGCAACAACGAAAAGGCTTTCAATGTTGGTAATTCTTTAACAGTATGTTTATTAAAGCTTACTTGCTTCTTACAATCTCCGACAAGCTTACCTGATGGTCATTAAAGCATTGCTACTTAAACACAGAGCAACAGGGCACTGTGACAGCATGCATTTTCTGAATACTAAGAAGCATAAATCAACAGTATAAAAATAGGACAGAGAACCAGAACATTCTGCAAAATCAAGGACAGATGAAAAGCCACGGCCGTACTTGTGGTCTACCTTGGATGGGGGAATACTCTGCACACTTACACTGCATAACTGCTCCTTGCATTGCTTGGACACATCCAGAGCCACTACAATGGGGAGTGGGGTGCAACAAGTATGTCACAATTTGAAATGTCTCTGGCTGACAGTGATGGCTCTGACACTCATACCTCACAACCTCAGAGCAAGAAATCTGGACAAAGCCATACATAGAAGTGGGACACAGGCCCAAAAATAAGGACAATTTTTAAATATTGCTCTTATAAACTTAGAAAGTAGTAGGTCTTGCATTAGTATGAATTTTCTGAAGGGTATGAAATCTGAACCTCAAATGTCTGCCATTATTTTCTAACTTCAATCTTTAATGATTTGCCACTAATTTTCCAGAAAACCACAATGTTATGAAAAACAGACTAAAAATGTGATGCAAAATATAAAATTGCCACACAATACAGCTGGGAACCTATCAAAGAAGGGACACCTTTTTAATATTAGTACTGTTAACTTGAGCAGCTGACAAAATAAGAGCATCTACATGCATTTCTGAAATAAAAGTTTATAACTCTGATCATTACAGCTGTTTATAATTGTAAACCCTTCACATTTTCTTCCAAAAGTGCCATTTTGCAGAGGGATTATTAGGGAGAGAGCAACATTTTGAGCCAAAATTGGGGACAGTTGAGAGGTTTGGATATTCCTAATTCTATAAAGAAATTTATTTGCACATACCTCTCAACCTCTTAATGCAGGAAATCTGGACAAGGCCAAATATATTGGGGGAACATACAAACAGTATTAAAAATTGCTCTTGTATAAACTTAAGACAGTTAATAGAATAACAGGTCTTGCTTTAGCATGCATTTTTCTGAAGGTTGTGACATCTGAAAAACTCAATGTATGTCATTATTTAGTGACTTCATTCCTAAATGATTTGCCAGAAAACCACAAATTTTATGAGGAACAAACCAAAAATAAGAAACAAAAATCTATTAATTCTGCAAAAATCTGGACAGTTGAGAGGTATAGCTCAGCTGGGGCTGTCTTTGAGTTTGCTGCCCTTCCCCCCTCACAAAATCATGGTCAAATGGAAACTCCCCACTGCAGCCATTCCAATATCCCATTCCTTGGTTATTTCGCCCCATTTACCATAAACACTGTAATGTGTATACTGCTTTACTTCTGCAATGATTTGGATTTCATTTAAAAGATTTATTTTGCATTTTACAGCACAACCTAATAGATATCTACTAAACAAAGCAATGCAGTCTCACAATGAAAATAGACTTGGCATTAAAACTTCTCTGCACTTGAAACTCACATTCATTGAAACAGCACTGAAACCCACATTTAAAGAAAATACATTTTGCCAGTGGCAAATAAAGATTAACTTTGGGCTGTTTTCAAATCATAGGCCCCTTGAACACAAAACATACATGTGCTCTTTGATACACCTGCCTGATTGGATTAAATTATATTCCTTGTACATTACAGTACAGTTGTTAGAGGGCATTTTAAATTTATTGTTTTGAACATTTTTCCAGTAAACAATGAAACAAAATGCATGCACCATTAATGACAAAACTGCCCAATTCAGAACATTTCCATCATAAAAAAGTCTACTCGAACTTTTACAGTCCACCAGCATCAGTAAATATGCACAATCTCTGAAGAAGTAAAAGTCATCTAAATAATTCCACATTCAAGAAATCTGTAACAAATGAAGAGGTTGCTGCTAGCAAACAACTTTATATGTCATTGTTTCATCTACAAATAAAGTGCCTGTTGCCCTTGAGGAATAAATTGCCTATGTTGCATTAATAAATGATAAGCTAGTAATATCACAATAGGGAATGGATGGCAAACTGATAACAGGTTCATAGTTACTAGGTATCTTCACCAAAAAGGACTGCAGCATCCACCCCCTTTACAACACAGTACAGTATCAGCAATGCATCTATCTACTGTGGGAGTAGAACCCACAGCCTTCTGCATCAAAAGTAAGTACACTACCTGTTCTGCTATTAACAATGCTAGCAGAGTCAGCATAAGCAGCACAAAACTTTTGTTCCTCTGCAGCTCTCAGCTCCTTGTAAAATCTATTCGACACTCAGCTATATCTCTGAACTTTACAACACAAGAAATCTGGAAAAAGACAACATTTATGGGGGGGGGGACAAAAGCCCAAAAACCAGGGACACATTTTAAACATTGCTTGTATAATGTCGAAAAGTTGCTAGAATAAAATGCTGTGTTACCACTATATATTTCACTGCCAAGTCTTGAACCCAGGGGACCCTGTGCAAAACAGTCAGGGCAACATAACACTATGCCAAATCATCGTTTTTGTGAAAGAGAGGAAGTCTGAAACTTAAATGGCTACCATTTAGTGAATTCAGTTCTCACCATAGCTGTCAATCTGTTAACACAAAACACCTGAACAAAGCCAATAACGGGGGAATACAGTCCCAAAAATAGGGACAAATTTCAAATATCTATGTTATAAACTTAGAAAATTGCTAGAATAAAAGGTTTTGTGTTACCATGTACTTTCTGAAGAATATGATGTCTGAAATTCAAATGCCTGTTATTTTTATTTAACATTTGTTAACCAGGAAAGTCTGACTTGGAACAAAAGCCAATTTTCAGCAGAGCAGGGAGAAACACTCCACACACATGTTCTTTGTAAGATGGGAGGACATGCAGACTCCACACCAAAGGCACCCCAGCCAGGAATCAAACCAGGGAACCTGTAGCCATCAGGCAACAATGCTACCAGTGCACCACAGCACTACTGACTTTGCAAGGAAACATAAACACTCAGAAACCACAGCTTTTATGAGGAACAGAACAAATATGAGGCAAACATCTGCAATTTTTTTTACAAATGGTGGTGGGTAGGGAATTCAGGCCCTTGCCACCTGCACCCAGGTACAGGGTTCAAGCCTGAGTATTCTCTACCCACCACCACATAGCAAATGGGGCATTTCACACACACACACACACACACACACACACACACACACACACACACACACACACACACACACACACACACACTACCTGATCCAGTCTTCTGTAACCTCTCCAGTAGGTAATCTAGTTGTTCCCCCTGAAAGCAGTCTTCTAATAATCCAATCCCCATGAAAGCAAGCTCCTTGTCTCAAAGCAGTCTTCCTCTGCTCTAATAATTCAGTCCCTATGAAAGCAAGCTCCTCATCTCAGCCTGCACAAGCTAATGGCTGGTTTCTGGCTCTGTGAGAATTGGCTGGAGGCTCCAGCCTGTGGATGATGCAGTCTGGTTTCCTTCTCTTCTGTGCAGTTGTCACCACACAGACTTCTGGGGCCACATGGCAGAGATGCCTTTCTCCTGTATCTGGACTGTCTAACACAGCAGTCTGGAGTTCTGTGAGTACCAGGAACTCCAAGTGCGTAGTTCCGGTACTCGTGATTTTTATTTTTTTTTTAATTTTCATCTTTCTTTTTTACAAGTGGGGGATTTTCTTCTTTCTTTTCACAGGTGGGGGGGGGGCTGTAGTCCTGCATTCCTACAGCACGAGCCACCCCTGAGTTTCAGTTGTTTTGGTTGATGAGGTTGGACCTTGTCATTCCTATCTGTCACTATGGTAGGCACATAACTTTTGTTTCTTATTGATAGGCTATAGTCGCCCTTTTATTTTTGCATTATTTTAATATGCATGAGTTTCCTACCACCTGGAAGCAGACCACAAGCAGACTAAATAGATGGCCTACTTTTCTTAACACTAATTTGTATGCATGTATCGTCCTGACTTGATCCAGAAGAATAAGAGCAAATAAATAAACATGTATTGCTTATTATAGCAAGCCAGAAAACATATATTTGTTGTTTCTGGAAGAATACCATAGACATGAGTAAAATATGCGTACTCCACATGGAGGGTAATTCATAAGTTTACAGGTATTTACTAGGCTTGCAGTACAAGGGACAGTGACGAACATAGACCAAATCACAGTTCCCCATAAGAAAATTCTGTTTAGTGACTTGCTCAATGTAATAAAATTCTGCATGAACAACTACTTTGTATCAGGCATAATAAGGGTTAAACTATCTTGTGTGCAAGGAAAGAATTTCTAAAAGAACTGTTTGACCTGTTTAAACAGGCTGACCATGAAAGAATTTGCAGATGTTAACCTGCAGTCTGAGTAAGAACAGAACTTGTCATTATCTTATGACCCTTGCACATTTCTGTAATTAACTGAAACTGACCCTTGCATATTTCTGTCTTAACTGAAACTCAGAGGCTGATAAACATCTTGTTGAGTATGTATGTGTACGTGCAGAAGGAGCTATAAAAACCCCTGAAGTTTGTACAGAAGTTAGATTGCTGACATTCCACCATCGATGTGGCAGGTCTCCTTGCACGCAAATAAAGCTTTTTATTTGTTTATCGAAATCGCTGTGTTTCTTCTGGCGAATGTTAGAGAAATAAGTGTTTTTATTTTAACATTTTCTCGCGCCCAAACGTGGGGCCACCTCTTCATGGTGCGAATCACACAAGAGGGACTGAAAACCTGTACAGGAAGGGAGAACGAATCACGGACTCCCTGATAATTGAAAGACCTCCGACGAAATCTTGTCGTAAGTAGAGGCCAGTCGCTCTTGATTCAATCCACGAGACGGTGACGAATGAAAGGGCGGAAGACTCACAGCAAGGCAAGCTTTCCCTTTTTTTTTAATAACGGATAGGGGAAAAGGAAGGGACTAGTCATAAGGGACAATTGTTTGTTAAAAAAGGACTATCTTTAAGTAAAATTCTAAAGATAGCTAGAGATCTCAGGAAAAAGGAATACTTTCTCTTTTTAAATAAGGGAAATGGGAACAGGAAATAGTTGCTGTTCAACAGCAAAAACTGAAGTTAGTGAAGATGAACAACATATGTTTAAATTATATCCAAAAAATCTAAAATATTTAGACAAATGGAAGACTGAGTATCAGTTTTCAGGAAAATTAGATAAGTACCAATGTCAGAGGTTGGTAAGGGACCTGCGCAGAGACGCAGGCAGTAGAGTAAAAGACCAAAAAAAGGTGGGATTCCCACAAGCACAAAAATGGCTTGAGGAAGCAAACAAAATGTATCTTAGTAAAAATATGGCTACAAAGGATGATTCAAGTGCAAAATCCACATTCTTTGTTAACAAAGAAGACGATGACACCATCGTATCTGCTCGTTGTAATCCTTCAGCCCCGCCCTACCTCGTGGAAGGGGCAGAGGGGGAAGGGGCGGTTAAGCCACCACAATATCAGGAAAGTGAAAAAGAGAAGGTCCCCTCCACCATTTACCCTTCGTTACCGCCCGGAATATTGCAGAAAACTCCTGGCACTTTCCTAGAGCTGCGAAACCGAAAGGTAGGGGGTGGTGAGTGGAGAGTAAAGGATAAGTCGGTGCTAGATAGTGAGAGCGAATACCCTTTGATTCAGGTAGCAAACCCACAGGCATGAATGGACAGACAGGGTCCTACAATCCTGGTTTACCACGCCTGGACTAAGGAAGACATTAGAAAGGCTGTAGAAGGAATCCCCCACCCAAAAGACAATATGAAGAAATTTGCAGATGACATGCACGGTATGTAAATAAGTTATAAACTTAATAGTATTGAAATTGAACAGATTTTAGGTCCTGACTGGCACCTTATCTGTGGAAATTGGAAACCCCTTACGAAGGACGGGGAGCCTCTTGGTCATGATACTGCAGAATTTGAGAGGCAACTTAAAAAGTTACTTGAGCGGGTCGCAGAAAAATGGAAGGCACGAGCGGACTGGACACGCATTAATCAATGCGTACAGTCTGATGACGAGAAAGTAGACCATTATTTACAGCATTTAACTGTTATTTTTAATGACCATAGTGGCATAGAAGTGCCCACTAATCAGGAGGCAGATTCATCATATGAACAACAGTTAAAAAATGCCTTTTTGAAAGGGTGTAGATGTCCGATTAGTAATTTTATTATTAAACATATGATAGACCATAGAACAGCACGGTTACAACCATTGCTAGAATATGCTAGGCATGCGGAGAAGTATATAGCGGATAAAAAGAAGAAACAAGCACAGACCCTCACGGTTAATTCGGATGGCATGATTATGTTGCTGCAAGGTCAACCTAATAGGGGCAGAGGAAGGGGCAGAGGCAGGGGGTGAGGAAATGTAGGACACTCTGAGGATTACGAGGGAAGGGTAAGGAGGGGGGAATGTTTTAAGTGTGGTAAGAAAGGACATTTTGCAAGAGATTGTCGTAGCTTGGGACAACCGGGTGCTTCACAGGCACCGGTGCAGTCCTCAGCATGACTATATGATGGTGAGGAAGGGTGGCCAGGTCCACCGGATGAAATGATGGAAGGCTATGAGAAAGAGAACGAAGAGACCAAAGGGGAATGTGCAGGATGGGAATATGAGCAAAGCAGTTTTTCTGCTGATGGAGAATATCAAGTTGTCAACTTGACAGCATTAGCGTCAGCTATGCAATTGGAGGTGCAACCTGTGATTAGTTTGCAGGTTAAAGGACAAGAAGTAGAATTCTTGTGTGATTCAGGAGCAACTAGGACCTTGCTAAAACATACTGTTGTGCCATCTGATGCAGCCACGAGTGATTATGTATTAGTAAAAGCGGCAAATGGATAGATCTATAAAGAACCGCTGTCTCGACCGCTGTGGTTCACAGACCCTCAAACAAACCAGACCATTAGGTTTCGTGTAATTATTTCACACATTTGCCCTATTAATTTGTTAGGAAGGGACCTAATGCATGTTTTTGGTATAGCAGCAGTCCCCACAGCCCATGGTATACAGGCCAAGCGAGTACAACTTGAAGCTGCATTCTTGCAAGAAGGACAGGGAGATTTACATTACTGGTATAGTAATGACTTGGTCTCCACAGGTCCTCAAAGCGTAACAAATGACTTACTAAATTTGGCTTTAAGTAAGTATGGTCATCAACCACCAGTGAAGGCAGAACAGTTGCACTGTACAATGTACTATAGAAAATTAATAGGTCCTGATATGGTATATGAAACACTGTTTTTTAAATATAAAATCATGAAGATTGTTTTAAAGCAGCTGTACTGGGATAAATTTGGAAACTCTGCAGCCACATGCAGTCTCACGAAAGATATGCTAGCTCTTTTTAGGAGTAATCTTTCACCGCATGTATCTGTAACGAAAGAGGAAGGACAGGCTTGGGTCTCTGTAGGTAAAAAGGTAACGGAATGGAGTACCTTGTCGGAAGAACAGTTACAAAGCAGGGGAGTTCAGGTACAGAGGTTGAACTAGGTCATGCAGGCTAGACCCACAGTACATTTGAGGGAGGATAGGGCATTGCCCAGCTGACTTCTCATGCTGAGTCCGCAAGAAGAAAATGATTTGCGGACTATACCACAGTCTTTGTGGTCGACTGGGCAGCATGATATAGGATTAATTAAAACAGCTGGTGCGGTCAGAATCACACCTAAATCTGATTATAGACCACACAAACGACAGTACCCGTTGAGCAGAATAGCAGAAGGAGGAATTTCTCCGGTAATTGAAGCATTACTACGGGCAGGGGTCTTGATCCCGTGCGCAGATTCACCATGTAATACGCCTTTGTTTCCAGTAAGGAAGCCGGATGGAACCTGGAGGATGGTACAGAATTTATAGGCTGTTAATGCAGCCATAGTACCAAGGGCCCCAGTAGTTCCAGATCCGTCTGTCCTACTGAATGATATCCTTCCTACAGACCAATATTTTACAGTTATTGATATCAGTAATGCATTTTTCTCTATCCCATTACATGAGGATATCAGGTTTTGGTTCGCCTTTACATTTATGGGCAAACGTTACACATACACACGGTTACCTCAAGGTTACTGTGAAAGTCCTACTGTATTTTCTCAAGAAATGTCAGTGAACCTGGCTCAATTTTCACCGAAGCATTGAAGCCATCTATTGCTGTATGTAGACGACATCCTGCTGGCTGCCCCTACAGAATCTGCCTGTAAAACGGACTCCCTGCGGCTTCTACATTTTTTAGCAGAAGAAGGACACAAGGTAAATAAGTTTAAATTACAATTTTGTCAACTAGAGGTACGCTATTTGGGTTATTTAATATCTAACCAAGGCAGGCAACTTGATGGTACTAGAAAGGAAGCTATTCTCCAGGCACCTATGCCCCTCACAAAAAAGGAAATGATGTCATTTTTGGGGTTACTAACTTTTGCCGTAGTTGGATACCTAACTATGCTGAGGAAGTAGGTCCTTTATCGGATCTGATCTTTGCACTCCCAATGGCGGCAAATGATCCCATCTCTTGGACGGATAGGTCCATTCAAGCGTTTACTCAGATCAAACAATTGATAGCAAGTTCAGCAGTTCTAGGTTTCCCTGATTATTCCAAACCTTTTATCCAGACTGTGGACTGTAAAGGCGGATACATGACATCCGTCCTGTTGCAGTCACATGGGGACAAACTCAGACCCCTGGCTTTTTATTCGAGTAGACTGGACACTGTTGCACGATCATTACCACACTGCGTGCAGGCAGTGGTGGCGGCGGCATTGGCCATTCAAGCTTCGGCGACACTTATTTTATTTCATCCACTGACTTTGCGAGTACCGCATTCGGTAGCAGTGATTCTGTTGCAGGATAAGTTAACTTTTCTATCTCCCAGCAGACACTTATCGTGTATTACTATTTTGTTGTCTCAACCTCACATGTCTATAGAACGATGTACTACCCTAAACCCGGCTACTCTCCTCCCCACACCGGCTGATGGAACTCCACATGTGTGCCTGGACATGATTCATGCGAATGTTTTACCTAGACCTGACCTCAAGGATCAACCCTTACCGAGTTCTGACTGGACCTTATTTGTCGATGGGTCGGCCCGTAAGAATGAGATAGGTAACACCCAAGTAGGTTATGCAGTAACAACTGGTACACACATCATAGAAGCTAATCCTCTCCCCAGGAACTTGTCCACACAAGCAGTGGAATTGATTGCTTTGACCAGGGCATGCGCTTTGTCAGAAGGTAAAGCAGCCACTATCTATACAGATAGTCAGTATGCTTTTTCTATGGTGCATGTCTTTGCCCAGCAGTGGAAAAATAGGGGAATGGTCACTGCTTCGGGAAAAGAAATCACGCATAAAACCCTCATCTTGGATCTTTTACAGGCTATCCAACTACCTAGTAGGCTAGCAATTTGCAAATGCGTGGCTCACACTAGTGCTAAAGATCCGGTAGCATTAGGGAACGCCCTAGCTGATAAGACCACCAAGGAAATTGCTCTAACATCCGCTTTTGCACTTGAAATAGACTTGCAACCACCAGATAACCTTAATCTACAAACCTTACGGGTTATGCAAGAGTTAAGCACTAAGCAGGAAAAACAAAAATGGATAAGATATGGGGTGACACATGAGCAAGGGATTTATGTAGGACCAGATGGTAAATACGTTTTACCAACAAATTTATTTCGTTATGCCTCCCTCATTACTCATGGACCATCTCACAATGGTCCAGCAGCTATGGTTCAGGTAGTGCAACAAGTATTTTGGAGTAAAGGATTTGTAGCATATGCAAAACATTTTTGTCTGTCTTGTCTTGTATGTGCTCATTTTCATGGGCAGGGTGGTATACGTGTTGCACCGGCAGCCTTCCCAGTTCCACCCTATCCCTTTCATACCATTTGTATGGATTTCATTGAACTTACCCCTGCACAGCAGAAAAAGTTTTTATTAGTTATCATTGATGCCTTTTCTAAATGGGTTGAAGCATTTCCCGTCACTCATCCGGATGCTTCAACAGTGGCAAAAATTCTAACGAATGATATTATTCCACATTTTGGAATTCCAGTATGCGTCTATTCTGATAATGGCACTCATTTTGTTAATCAAGTTATTCAGAAATTGGCTGTTGTTTTCAAAATTGACCTTAAACATCATTGTGCTTACCATCCGCAGTCAGCCGGGTTGGTCAAACGTCATAATGGTATTCTCAAAAGTAAGTTACGAAAACTCATGGCCGAGACACATCAGTCTTGGATTACCTGCTTACCTTTGCCACTCCTCTCCATGCGGACCACACCTACCTCCAAAGGTATTATGCCATTTGAACTCCTTTATGGTTGCCCCTATTATGTCCTGCAATGGCAAGGGATATTGCCTGCGGAACGTGAGGGGGGTGAGGAGTTAGCAGATTACATGAGAAAATTGCTGACAAAAATTAAAACACCTCTAACAAATGATTGCTTTTCAGATCAGCAGAAGAGCAGAATTCTCAAAGTTAATCCAGGAGATTGGATTTGGGTCAAGATAATCAAGAGAAAAAACTGGGCTTCACCAAAGTGGGAAGGTCCATATCAAGTGCTGATTTCGACTCCTAATGCGGTTCGAATAAAAGAACGAACATCGTGGATCCACTTAACACATTGTAAACTGGTAAAACAGTTTGAGCTGGACAAAAATTTAGGTCCCCCTGAGGAACCTTAAGAAGTGACAAAGGGGGGTGGTATTTAGTTATTTTTTAATACAATTTTTAGTTTTAATATTTTTTGTGTAGTTGTGTATCCATTTTAGTTTTCTTCGAACGAAGAAATTGAGTATTTCGTACCTGATAGAAGGCAAAGAGACAATGATAATACATGGGAGCAGCCTTTCCCACAGAAAGATTGTACAATAATTTTGTTAGCAGTCATTGTGATTACTGTGTTTCTGTTTTGGCCATTTTTATTTTCAGATGCTGTTAGTCGAACTAAAAGGAACACGAAAGACACAGTTTGGCATCCACCTTTTAATACCTACCAGGCTGTTAAGTATGCTTATGCTTCATCTCTTAATATCTCTAATTGCTGGGTATGCACTGCTATTCCTACTGTACATGAGGGGTTAATGTTGAGTACGGTCCCTTTGGGGGCTAATGAAACATGGACTAATTTAATATTTGATACTTCAAATGTTACCTTAAAGAATAAAATAGCATTGCCTCTCGTGGGTCGTCAAAATGGAACAGTATGCTTTCAAAAACTTGGCAAAAATAAAGTTGGGTGGAGCCAGTGTAATACAACAATAATTCATAAGTGCACTGCAGATAGCTCAGGTTGTGTAACTTTTAGTTATGTACTTACCATAACTTTAGGTGTTTGGGATCCATCTCGCCTACATTCTGTACTGATGGGTTCGGAGCCGATCCTCAGCTCCGACTCGGCACGCTATACTATAGAGCGAAGTCTCTAATTGGCTGAGCTATTCTATATCCCAGGATGCACCACCACCAATTCCCCAGATCTTGTTTGTCCGCACACATGCACCCACACATGCACTGCTGATATAGCATTGCCAGATGTTTCAAGATGAAACGGTCGAACTCGAACCGTCCGGTCTCTTCTGATCTCCAAGGCAGGGGGAAGGAGGGTGGGTATTAGGAATGTAGGCAAGATGGATCCCAAACATCTAAAGTTATGGTAAGTACATAATTAAAAGATGTTATGTGATCCTATCTCGCCTACATTCTGTACTGATGGGACAGCGTCCCTAGCACCTGATTCCTGGGTGGCTCACTGGAAAACACTCCTGAGAACTGTGGAACCGAAGGAAGCTCGCCCCTGAGATGCCACATCCAATTTGTAATGAGAAATAAAGGTGTGAGGAGAGGACCAGGTAGCCGCAGCACAAATGTCACTAATGGCAAGCTTAGCATGAAATGCTGTTGAAGTAGCCATAGCCCTTGTAGAATGAGCTTTCACAGTGGTTGTAAGCTCTCTATTAGAAAGAAAATAAATATGACCGATACAGTTTCTGATCCACTTGGCAATAGTGACCTTTGTGACGGCTTTGCCCAATTTATTGTCTGAAAAGGACACAAACAACTAATCTGTTTTCCGTGTTTGGTGCGTCCTATCTAAGTAGAAACGCAATTGTCTGTGGACATCCAATGAATGGAAGATATATTCTGCTCTGTCTGAGTAATTGGGGAAGAAAACTGGAAGTTCCGAAGACTGTTGAAGACAGAAACTAGAACAAACTTTGGGAACAAAAGATGGATTAGGCCTAAGGGATACTCTATCCTTGTGAAAAACCAGGTACGGCGGTTTGACACATAGGGCTTGAAGTTCCGAAACTCTTCTGGCTGATGTAATTGCCACCAAAAAAGCAGTCTTCCAGGAAAGAAATTTCAAGTCAGAAGTTCCTGCCAGTTCGAAGGGGGAAGAGGTCAAGGCACCTAATATGAAATTGAGATCCCATGGTGGAGCAGGATGAGAAACTGGAGGACGTAGCAGCCCAGCACCTTTCATGAAGGCTTTACACAACTTATTGCTCATCAAAGGTGGGTCTATACTTTCATGAAAATTAGAAATAGCTGCTAATTGAACCTTAATGGTAGAGACCGAAGAACCTTGATTGAATAGGGAAGCTAAGAATTTCAAAACGTCCGCCACGGGGGCAGTAATGGGATCTAATCTCCGGAGCTGGGCCCAAATGGCGAATCTCTTCCATTTACTATTATACATCTTCTTAATCGAATTCTTGTGGGCCGAGGACAAGATATGTATAACTTCTGAGTCCAAAGCCTGGTTCCTGACTATAGTCGGAAGTGGAGGAGCCAAGCTGTTAACTTCAGTGAGTGAAGGGACTGGTGAAGCTATCCCGACTGGTGGATCAAGAGATCTGGAACCTGGTCCAGGAACCATGTGTCCAGTGTGTATTTCCGAAGAAATGGCAGCCAGACTTGATGAGGCCAGTATGAGGCAACTAAAATCATCTTGCACTGCAAGTGAATCGCCTTCTGGATCACCCTGGGGAGAAGGGGAACCAGAGGAAAGGCGTACAGTAAGCCGGTGGGCCAAGCTTGGACTAGGGCGTCCTTGGGAAACCCCTCCGGAACCGGGGTAATAGAAAAGAATTGTAGACATTTCGTGTTGAGGGGAGTTGCAAAGAGGTCGCAACAAGGAGTTCCCCATCTTCTGAAGATCTGAGATGCTACTCTGTCGTTCAGAGACCACTCGTGCGGGGAGAGAATGGTTCTGCTCAGTCTGTCGGCTATCACATTGGATCTCCCCGGAATGTGTGTTGCTACCAGGAAACGGTTGGTTGCAACAGCCCAATTCCATACTTTCATGGCCTCTCTGCAAAGAGGGTAGGACCTGGTCCCTCCCTGCTTGTTCAGGTACCAGACTACTGACATGTTGTCGGACTGAACAGCAATCATACCTTGGGGGAGGTAGCAGTGTAGTGCTTGAAGTGATAGAAGCACTGCCCTCATTTCCAGTATGTTGATGTGTAGGGAAATCTCATCGGGGTGCCACTTGCCTTGAACTGACCTGCCCAGGAAATGCCCCCCCCCCACCCCATCTGGGAGGTGTCCATAGTCAAAGTGGCCACTGGAGGAGGAGGAACGAAGGGTCGCCCCTGATCCAGGTTGGAGGAGGTAAGCCACCAACAGAGGTCCTGTTTGCATGTCTCCGTGATTATAATTTGGTGACTGAGAGGAAGTTCCTGATACGACCACTGGACCGACAGGAGCCACTGGAGAATCCTCATGTGTAATCTTGCTAAGGGGACCAGGAGAACAGTAGCCGACATGGAACCCAACAGTTGTAGGACCATCCTTGCTGGGGCTCGGCGTTTGAGGAGCAATGCTCGGACTTGAGATTGTAATGTCTCTATTCTCTCTGTAGGAAGATAGACCCGCATTTGCCTTGAGTCTATGTCTACCCCGATAAACCGTATATGCTGAGATGGCAGCAACACAGACTTTGCCCAATTGAAGGTGATTCCTAGGGAGGTTCCTAGAGATATAGTGGCTGCTAGGTTCTGTAATAGTAGATGCCTGGAGGTGGCAGTTAGGAGCCAGTCGTCTAGATACGGAAACACCTGGAATCCTAGACTCCTCAGGTGAGCAGTCACCACCGCCAAACATTTGGTGAACACCCTGGGGGCTGTGGTGAGACCAAAGGGCAGTACGCAGAACTGGAAATGACTGTCTCCCAGGCTGAAGCGCAGATGTCTCCTGGACGCCTGATCTACCAGAATGTGATAATAGGCGTCCTTGAGATCTATGGAGCACATCCAAACACCTTTCTCCAGTAGCGGGAGAATGGATTGTAAGGTGACCATCTGGAACTTGGACTTCTTGACTGATCGATTCAGGTTGCTGAGATCCAAAATGGGCCTCAAGTCCCCGGTCTTTTTTGGCACCAAAAAGAATTTTGAGTAAGTCCCTAATCCAGTCTGGTCTATGGGGACCGGTTGGATGACTCCTTTTTGAAGCAGCTTTGAAATTTCGATGGCTGCAATATCCCGTTGACTGGGTGGCGGGTCCGGGATTTTCCTGGATGGAGGGGGGGTGTGAAAAGGGGATGACGTAACCTCCGGTGATGATTCGGAGCACCCATTGATCCTGAGTGATACTCTCCCAGGCCTTTAGGTGCCTTGAAAAATGACCCCCGACTGGCTCCGGAGCTGCGCAGTCGGGCAATCCTTCAGGGATGCTGAGAGGTTGAAGAGCCACGAAAGGACTCATGGTCTCCAGTGTTGCGGGGGCCTCTGCCGCCTCTGGGACGGTGTCTTCCTGAAAAATTTCCCCCTCCTCTGCCTCTAGAAGGGGGATCGTCCTGCTGTGAGGGGTAATTCTTCTGAGATTTACGGAACCACATTTTCCCTCCTCTTTTAGCCTTGGGATAAGGCCGAAAGGGAGAGGAAAACCATGCCCCTACGGCAGTCAAAGTCTTACCCTCTTGTTCACAGCGGGTCAAGGTGTCCTTTACCTTGGGTCCAAACAAAGAGGACCCATCAAAGGGAGCGTCGGCAAAGGAAGACTTGAAGGCCTCCGCAAAATGACACAGGCAGAGCCAGGCTTGTCTCTGTAGAGCAGCACTCGTACCCGCCACTCTACTCGCCCCCTCGGCTGCATACGAAATGAGCCTCATGGACGAGTTCGATATCGACGATAGGGTAGCCAACTGAGAGCTAACCGTCTGGGCCAACTGCTCAGGTAGATTACTAGACAGGGTATCTGAGAGTTCCTTGATCAGGTCCCTCTGAAGTCTAGTGAAGTGCGTGAGGTAATTCAGAGACCTTAATGTAAAGGCTGCTGAAGTAAGGGTGCGCTTCCCGTACCGGTCCATGCTCCTAGACTCCTTATTAGGAGGATGGACGGACGTTGAAGCCTCTGCCACATCTTGCTGGGTAGCAGATGCCACCACCATAGCATCTACAGCCACATCCTTGGTGAGAAATTCCTTTTCCGGGGGCGCTGACAAAAATTTGTTAGGGCGAGCAGGCACCGGTTCCACAGAATCTGGATGTTCCCACGCCCTTCGAGAGATCAAATCCAGGAGCTCATCGAAGGGCGGAGACACCCAGGAGGCGGAGGGCTGAGCCTCGAAGGCCTTGAGGAACACCGACTTGTCAGAGGAAGGGGGTTTGGTCTGCCAGCCGCCTCATTGTTTGAGGACTTCCAGGATGTCTGCAAAGGAGACATCATCCGAGGATGACTTGGGGGACCCTTCCGCATCATCAAGATCGGTGTCGGAGGTGATAGACTCGTCAGGGGAGTCGACGTGCTTCCTCTTGCACTGTTTTTTTCTTGGGGGTTCCTCCAAAGACTCTTCAGAGGGGCCTCCAGGAAGAGGGGGACCCCCAATTGGGGTGACCTCAGGCCCCAGGGCTCCACTGTCTTGAGACAGGGGGACTACAAAGGACCCAGTCTCCGTGCCTAGGGAAGGTGCCGGGGAGATGGTGGAGGTAGCCAAAGAAGATTTGGCCAAAGCACTCCTCATGGCTCTAAAGGCCGGACCCCCAGAATCCTGGGAAGGTCCGACCCCCAAAGCCGAAACTAACTTTTTGAAGACTAGAGACTGAAACAGCCTTTGGAGCACCCTGTCAATGTCCGAATCCGACATCTTGGAAGACCGGGAGGAGATCAAAAGGGTCCGAGTAGACTTCTCCACCGGCTCCGAAGGACTGGGGGACCGGCTCCGAATTGACTCGATCAAAATCGGTGCCGAAGGAGACTCCATTGTAATTTCCCTCGGTGCCGAAGAGGACTTGGCGCGAAGAAGAGTCTGAGCGGGCAACTCTCATCGGCTCCGAAATCAGCGGAGCCGATGAAGGTGACCTGCCTCTCGAAGCTCCAGCCATCGGCTCCGAAGCCAGAGGAGTCGAGGCTGGAGGCATCGAGGCAGACCGTTCCGCCCTCGGCTCTGAAGTCCGTGGAGCCGATGGAGAAGCCTGCCAAGATTTCTTGGTGGTCGGTTCCGACGGACTGGTCGGAGCCGATGATTTCTTTTTCTTTGAGGGAGAAGAAGAGGAAGATAAGGCCTCTTCAAAAGTAGGTTTGATAAGTCCTTTTAGTATCAATTTATTTTCCTCTCTGAAGGTGTTTGGGTCCTAAACAGTACACGCATAGGGAGTGATTGTCCGTTATGGACATCTTGTAGCTGCATCTTGTGCATTTTTTAAACCCTGAGGGTCTGTGCTCTTTAGACATAATGCCAAACAGTTAGAACAAACACAGGAAAAAAATGTATCTAACCAGAACAATTTTACTTTGCAGTAAAAGAGAAGTCAACAAGAATTTCACACAACAGGAGGGCCAAGAACCCTCTAACTAAAACGGGTACTTGACCACCTCACAAAAATCACACAAAAAAGGCTCACTCACGCATGAGGGGAAGGCCCCTCTAACTCAAATGGAAACCTTACCCTGAAAGACAATTTTTACCACAAAAAATAATCAGAAAAACTCAATCATACACAGCGATAGCCGTTAAAACAGCTTTTGGTTAAATTTAAGAAAATTCCTGACAGAAAATTCTTAGAAAGAAAGCACTTAGCTCAGCCAAGCTCGAGACCACGTCTTTGCTTGTAAGCGGCAAACGAGATCTGGGGAATTGGTGGTGGTGCATCCTGGGATATAGAATAGCTCAGCCAATTAGAGACTTCGCTCTATAGTATAGCGTGCCGAGTCGGAGCCGATGATCAGCTCCGAACCCATCAGTACAGAATGTAGGCGAGATAGGATCACATAACATCAAACTTTACACCTATAAAGAGACTCATAAGAGATCCTAATTTCTTTCAGAAAATGAAGTCTGTGTATTATTTATTATTTTTAGGATTACAGGATGCAGGGGAACGTTTTAATCCTGTCAATATTACCATTAAGGTAGAGGATTGCTACTTTGTCTGTGGAAGAAAGGCATATAAGTGGTTACCAGAAAATTGGTCTGGTAGTTGTTTTTTAGGTTATTTGGTACCAGCAATAAGACATGTATCTACATTACCCTATTAATCCCATAGGTAACATTGATGCATCCTGGATCTATCATCACGATTTAGCCCACAGTAGCAGCAAGGGGCTATCACATATGGACTTGGGTGATGATGTTATTTCTGGTGCTGGTATTCTTCCAGCATATGGGACAGTGAAATCTATCTGGGAACTCAGAAAATTGTCAAAACTGTTAGAAACTCTGAGTAATGCAACTTTTTCTGTGCTAGAATTGGTGACGGACGAATTGACAGCAATGAGAACAATAGTGTTGCAGAACCGTATGGCACTCGATTTCACCCTAGCGGCGAAAGGAGGTACTTGCGCTCTTATCCAAGAGGAGTGCTGTTCGTTTATCCCAGATAATCAGCACGAAATCAAGAGTCACCTCGACAAAACCAGGACAAAATCCATTGACTGAATTCTTCCAGACCTGGTTTGGAAGTTGGGGAAGTGTTTTTATGAACATTTTAATTGCTGTATGTGTTGGTACCATTATATTCTTGTTTTTGGGTTGTTGTTGTATCCCATGCATCCAAATGTTGATGTCTAATGTAATAACTGCCAATATGACAAAAGCTTACTATTTTGGGTACAAAGGATATGAATCAAATGAAAAGTTGTATGACCAGGATGTGTAGTGAAATATTTTGCTGATACAAAGTGTTGTTAGGCGGGAAATGTAATAAAATTCTGCATGAACAACTACTTTGTATCAGGCATAATAAGGGTTAAACTATCTTGTGTGCAAAGAAAGAATTTCTAAAAGAACTGTTTGACCTGTTTAAACAGGCTGACCATGAAAGAATGTGCAGATGTTAACCTGCAGTCTGAGTAAGAACAGAAGTTGTCATTATCTTATGACCCTTGCACATTTCTGTAATTAACTGAAACTGACCCTTGCATATTTCTGTCTTAACTGAAACTCAGAGGCTGATAAACATATTGTTGAGTATGTATGTGTACATGCAGAAGGGGCTATAAAAACCCCTGCAGTTTGTACAGAAGTTAGACTGCTGACATTCCACCATCGATGTGGCAGGTCTCCATGCATGTAATTAAAGCTTTTTATTTGCTTATCGAAATCGCTGTGTTTCTTCTGGCGAATGTTAGAGAAATAAGTGTTTTTCTTTTAACACTCAAGGTCACACAGTAAGCAAATGAGGGCTGAGAGAATCAAACCCTGCACCACAGGAATTACACCTCCCAGCCTTAAGCCTTGGTGCCAGTCACCAGATCATAGGTTAGGATCAAACCTAAGATGCTAGAATTGTGAGACCAGCAGCATAGCTATGAAGTTAAAATGTGTAAACTAGTACTTCATTAGGTAGCTAACAAAAAACAAGATGTGTATGCCATTCTTTTATGTGTATCCCACTGCCATGAAATTTGTTATTTCAGCTGCTGTAGATGGCTCCTTGTAGTTCCCAACATATCAGTCATGTGCCTTAAAAATGTGTGCATAATTTATGCTGTAGCATGGATGGGGCAAATAGGGCACCTATCCCACCAACCAACATTTAGGGGGTGCTGAACATTTGACTGCTTACACGCTATCAGTTAAGTTATTATTTAATCTTGTAAGCTGTTTGTCACTCCATTATGGCTTTTTTTTTTAAGGTGAAGTACCTTAAAAACAGATCAGATAATTTACAGGCTGTCTATATGTGAAAGCACTTGTGATCACATAACTGCCAAACTTTTTTCTTATTCCATGTTCAGGTAAAGGATGGGGGACACAGTAAATTGTTGTGCTGCCCAGCATGCCGAATCCCCTAGCAGTTTCTTGTGCACAGATTTATAGAAGGAGTAGATAATATTATGTATTACTCTGGCACTGCAGATCTCAGTTATCTCTCAGGAATTCCCTAAGAGAGAATAGAGATACTCTACCCTCCTGGTGGTATTTTCAATACCATCTCCATTTATGTAAAATGATTTCACTATGAATTATTTATGATAGCTGTTGTCAAGTCTTTAAACCACATTATGTTTTGATGTAGGCATTTCAATTCTCTCTCATCCTAGTCAAATGTTTTATTTTGAAAGTAATTCTTGTAGCTCTAGAGCAGTTCCTTCACAGCATAGTTGACTCTTTCATCAACATTTTTAGAGCCTCTTTGTCCTAAAATTGTTTCCATCTGAAGAAATTCATTTTGCTTCAAAGCCAAATTGTGTGGTTGCCTTATTTAAGTGTGTGTTTTTGTTCTTATACTATCCTGCATGGCCACATATACAGTTTACAATGTTTCTTTTAAATGCAATTGCTTTCTTCTGCTCACCCTTCATGTTTACTGTAGCTTAGTCAGGTAAGTTCATCTTTGCAAAAATGTTTCAGTTTCTTATCCTAAATGTTTGATCATCTCTTAAATGAAGCATTTGTGAGACATTTAATATTCAGGAAGCTTTGTGCTTGCATTCATTTCAGAATGTGCAATTGAAAAGCAAATTATAAAATATATAGTCTGGAGATGCAATTAACAGAGGAAAAAGGAGAGAAGCAAAAGTAAAATGTCAGGATCGTGTTATTTCTCTAATAAATTACCTGCTCAGCTGGCACTAAAATCTGAAGGTTAGGATAATCATTTGCAGATGAGCTTCTTAAGGTGAATATTTTTTTTCTGAATTCCATATAAAATATTACACATAAGCAAGTAATTTAGTTGGTACACATTGATCACACCTGGCAGCAGCATGCAAACACACGCAGAGAGCAAGCACACAGTTTGAAAACGGTTTTATTGGCCTGAAGTAAAAGTTAAAGTAATAAACTGTACTTCTGTGAAGAAAGCAAAGGACAGAACTCTGTGACAACATGTCTTATCTAGTCTTTGCTGTATACTAAATGCCATCTGTTGCCAGTTCTGAAAACTGCAGCTTGTTATCCCTGACTCATGCCGTAAGTACAGCTGAGAAAGATTTATTTTGAGTAATTGCTGACTCACAGTCAAGATTCTCTAATTTGATTCTCAGCTAGAGTGCCATTCTGTGTGAATTTAGTTTATCTTCCCTTTCTACATGGATTTTACTTGTAACTTCAGTTTCCTCCCACATCCCAAGGGTGTGCCATAGGTGGAGTGATGATACTCCAAACTTCGAATAAGTGTGAGTGCAATATGAGCAATTGTAGTGTAAATGTATGTGGGTGTGTGTGCGTATGCAAGTGTGTTTGCGTGTATGTGTGTATGCACATCCTGCGAAGGGTTGGCATCCTATATAGCATTAGTTTCTCTACCTTGTGCATACCGAATGCTAGTGTAGGCACCGTCTCTTGCATGACAATTGGATTAATAAAGTAACTTGCTTGATATGGACTGTAGTAAGCGACATTTTACTTAGCAGGGAATCTGATTCGAGAAGAAAAGTTCTCATCAATGTGTAGAGCAAGTGAATTTGTATCCTACAAAGGACAGTGCCTGAAGAAAGCTGATGGGGGGGGGGTGCAGGTTAAACTGGATACCAGGGAATGAGGCATGTAGAAATACTTTTAGTACAAGGACCAAGAGTAGCAGTAATTTGCAAATGTCTAGCCATTTTTGAAAGTAATCCAAGTTGCCACATCTTTGCTTATAATTTCCTAACTTCTGTAGCCAGATTAGTGGATATGGCATCTTGAGGCAATGTAGCAATTGTCTCATGTTTACTGACAACCACTTAATCCTTAAAGAATCAAGACAAAGTATGCAAGAGGTGTACTTACACAATGACACTGGCAGCCAAACTTTAGCACATCAGGTTGTCAAAACCACACAAACTGCACACATAGACTAATGTATGCTGAGCCACTGAAAAGCAATCTTCCTAAATAACAAAGATTGCCTAGACTGCCTGCATTAGCAAGCCAAAAAGTGCTCAGAAAAAACAACACCTAACACCACACATACTGTCACTCTCAGTGGCACTCCAAACACTAAGCCCCTAAGGCAAGCAAACACACTTCCCAGGACTCTTGTCATAGGGGACTCCATTGTAAGATATACTGATGATCCTCTAACCAGGCTGAACAAACAGAAGATAACTGTTAGTTGCTTATCTGGAGCCAGGATCAGCCAAATCATGCATGCACCTAAATCATAACACTACAGGTACCAGTATGATTCCATAATAGTCCATGTGGGTGAAAATAACCTGAGATGTACCTCCTTGGACTATATGAAAATACATTATACATCTTTCAGACTATGTGTCTTAGGCTGGTATGAGGCTGTCATTGAGCAGCATATTGCCATCACCAAGGATGGTACCACAATAGGAGCAAAAAACAATTGATTTCAACAACTGGTTGTCTTTCTGGTATGATTCTATGGGGATCCACTATTTGTCAGCTTGGGAGGACATTGTCAACAGACCACGTTGCTTTGTCAAGGATGGTCTGTACCTTTTACCTTTCCACTCTAGGCTTTCAAATACTGGCTAAAACTGTATCTACCCCCAAAGTGCCTTTTTTAGTCAATGCCAAATTGACAAATCTACCAATTTAGCAATATCAACTCACCTGAACCTCAAGGTGTTACTGCTCAATGCCAGGAGCCTTAAAAAAAAAAAAAAAAAAAAAAAAAAAAAACTTCTCTCTCTCTCCAAGCCCTCCTCATGCTGAAGAATACAGACATATGTGTAGTTACTGAGATATGGTTTAAAGTGGCACAGAGTACCCTGGCAGTGCAAGTTTTCAGTGCCTCCCATGCTTTTAGATTAGTAGTTGCACAGACAAGGGCTAAAGGTGGAGGTGTCTCAATATACATCAATAACAAGCATACCTTTAGGTAGTTAAGAGGATGATATGCTGGAGTTCCTCCATGTGCAGATCACCATTGACAAAATCTGGTACCATATCTTAATCAGCTGTAGGTCACCCTTCATGCCCCAAGAAGCTCACAATGCCCACCTGGACCTACTGGAGACAATAACCTCGAAAAAGGGCATAGCAAAATTAATTTAAAATGGGTGGCAATAGCCAAACACACTCTGGCTAGGCTTATAAATGCCCTAGGGCAGATAGTCTAGTATGAACCTATGAACCTTTGAATCATCATGGGAGACTTTAATTACCTCCCTATAGACTGGGAATCATACAATACCTTAAATCTATAGGCACAGAGATTCCTGGACTTCATAAAATTAAGCACCTTTGACCAAATAGTGAATACACCCACTAGAGTCTCCAGCATTGGACCTTGTGCTCACAAATATAGGAGAAGCTGCACCTCCCCAATACCTTGTCCAGCCTGGTAAGGTCTGATCACGAAGCTGTGTCCTTTGAAATCAACATTAACTCCATAATCCCATTAAAACAAGTAGCAGTTAGAAACTATTCCAAGGCAAAATACCTTTTATTAAGTTAGGGGTTGTCAAAATTGAATGCCTCTCCAAACCCAGAGAACACAGGAGCCTATGCTGAATTTCTCTTAAAAACTCTATACAACCATGTCAACGGCTGTGCAGATGCTGCTGTACCTACCAGAAGTAAGCACATGACTATCCCCAGAAACAAACTGCCCTGGTGACATCCCAAATTAAACAGGGTATGCAAGAGGAAAAATAATTATGGCAAAAATCAGGAAGGGTAATTCATATAAAGATAAAAACACTGTTATCAAACTAAATTGACAACTAAGAAGGCTACAAATAAAAAAAAAAACAAAAGTAACCACAGTGTAAAATATAACTAAAAAAGTCCAAAACATTCACTGTGAAGCAATAGGAAACACTTTCAGTCAGCCAAACTCTTCAATCCAAGCTGTTTATATTCTTCCAACATACAAAGATACAGATTGAGTGCTTTCATCCCCTAAACTGGGGACTTCATCAGAATCTAACTGCACTCCATAGTACAGCCTTTAAATACTGTTAAAAATGAGTGATGTCATCACCCTTTAGAATCCTTGTGGGGGGTTCAACTACACAGTATATATATATATATATATATATATATATATATATATATATATATATATATATATATATATATATATATATATATATATATATATATATATATATATATGTGTGTGTGTGTGTGTGTGTGTGTGTTTTAAAGCAAGTCAGTGGATAAATGTGGTTGACTGTTTATCTTAAACAATTTTTAAGTTTACATTTGATTAATGTCTTGGAATATGAAAAGTTCATTTTTATAAATGGTGTTTGTTAAAATATTCTTGTGTTAAAAGGTGTTTGTAGTGCATTTCATTTGAGCATTAAGGTAGTTGTATCTTTAAAGGATTGTGAAGGGTGATGACATCACTCATTTTTAACAGTATTTAAAGTCTGTACTATGGAATGCAGTTAGATTCTGATGAAGTCCCCAGTTTAGGGGATGAAAGTGCTCAATCTGTGTCTTTGTATGTTAGAAGAATAAAAACAGCTTGGACTGTAGAGTTTGGCTGACTGAAAGTGTTTCCTACTGCTTCACAGTATATGTATTGGACTTTTTTAATTAAGAAGGCTAATTAGGTCAAACAAAGCCAGTTTCAAGGATAAGATAGCCACTCATGTGAAAGATAACCATACAGCCTTCTTCTGTTTTGTCAGAAACCTCAAGGGCAACACACAACAATGTGCTGAACTGGTGATTAATGGTGTCACATTCACCAAGCCTGGATATATAGTGAACCTGTTGGTGGACAAATTCACTTCCAACTTTATCCCACTCTCGACTCCAACCACCCCCCAATACCCTTAAACATAACCCCTCCGAATATAAATAGCATGCACTGGTTGCACTCGCTAAAGCCAAGAAGACAGCCTCAATGAGCCCCAGTAACATTCTAGGATGCCTCCTGAACAATCTAAAATAAGACTTATCAGGACCCCTGCAGTCATTATTTAACTACTGCCTTAAAACAGGTTTTGTGTCCCATGAAGGGAGGACTGAATGATCTTCTCCCCTTCATAAGGGAAGACCTTCAACAGATCCTGGAAACTACAGACTCATTAGTCTGAATAGTCTTATTTGCAAAGCCATGGAAAGAATTATAGAAATCATCAGCAAGGACATAGGAGACTTCCAGACACTGGATCCATCCCAGTTTGGCTTTGTCAAAGGAAGGTCATGCCTACTGAATTCAGTGGACTTCTTTGAAAAGGTCACTAAGGCAATGGATGAGGGGAAAACTGGGTTTACTACCTACCTAGATCTGTCTAAAGCATCTGATACAATACCTCACTCCAGCATTGTGAATAAATTAAGGAACTAGGTATAAACCCCTCTATAACATGCTGGATAGCTAGCTGGCTCACTCATAGAACCCAGGAGGTTAGAATCAGTGAGATCACCTCCACAAACATGCTGGTCACTGGTGGATTCCCCAGGGACTTTGTGCTAGGCCCACTCCTCTTTGGTATCTACTTATTGGATGTCAAAGCCAATGTCAAAGGCCTCTGGCTTACCAAGTTCACTGATGATTGCAAACTGGGAGCAGACATTGAAGCCCCCCCCCCAAGATGAGAACACCCTTCAGGAAGGTCTAACACAGACAAATGCTTGGTGCCAACTTAAAACTCAATACCAAGAAATGCATTATAGTACCTTATGGGAAGTGAGCCACCCTGGGTAACTACATCATCAATAAAACACGCCTAAAAGTTGACTCATTAGTCAGAGATCTGGGAACTCATTTAGATAATGACCTAGCTTTTGTCCAACATGTGTCCAAGGTAGTAAGAAAATCCTTTTATATTGTTCAACTTAGAAACAAGGACATGACATCAAGGTCCAGAGAGGCCATAATACCACTCTATTTGGCCCACATCAGACCCATCATAGAGAGTAATGCCTCCTTCGGTATATACCTGACCAGATACATGCAGCAACTGGAATTTCCACAAAGGCTTCTTGCAAAAAGAATACAATGAGTAAACACAATGTCTTCCACTGATCACCTCAATGCCATGTCTCTTTATTTGGTTTCATACAGACTTCTGAGAGGTGTTCTTTCGCTGGCATACATGGCATCCCTGGACCTTGTTTTGATGTTCCTTTTGCACATTCTCAAAACAAATAGCATCAGAACTACTAGATTAAAATACATAAATTTGGCTTGAGACATAAATAGGACATGCTGGAGAGACAGATATGTTTCTCAGAGAATTCACATTCTCTGGAATGGGTTCTCTATCCATTTGAAGCAGAGTTCCTTCCAATCTCTACTTAAGCACAACTTGGGCCAAGGGATGAGTAATTAAAAAGTCATCCCTGGTCTAGCGATTTGTCTCTGATGGACAGAGGCAATCAATAAATCCCCTCCAAATAAATCAGAACTGTGGGTCACATTTGGGTTGCATGGCTAGGCTTATAATAGCCCTAGTGTCATTATTCAGCGATAATGGAGAGCACTGGTCCATATGTAAGTTTTGTTCAAGAATGATGATGCCAGTATTGCCTGTTTTACTGCCTGCACCAATATAACAATTGTGAAGCTTTTTTAATCCACTTTAAAAGTGAATATAACATCAGCATGAATTTTTTTGATCATTAAGAAGTATGAAACTCTAATATCTGTCATTAGAGACTGACTGTAAACCTTAGTTATTCACAAGAAACTAACAATTTCAGGAGGGACAGTACAAAAAAATGGGATGCAAAATCACAGAAGTTAAAAGTTAATAGAACTATAGGTTTTGGCTGAACTATGAAGTGCTAATGTCTGACATTGAATACCTGTAATTTTCAGTGGTCTACCAGAAAATCAAACATTTTATGAGGGACAGGGCAAAATTTGAGGCAAAATCAAGGTCATTATGCAAAATCGCACAGCCATAGACATGTCTTATGTTAAGAGTTGTGGCATTATTGTACTGTAGTCCCCCACATGGTCAGATGCGCAGACGTGGGTGTGGCCTGTGTGATTGGCAAAAAAAGTAAAAAAATTATGTTTTTTAATCAACTTTTTACCTCTATTCATATTTTTAGTTTTATATCTATATCTATCTATATATAGTAAGCATGCTTTTTTAAGATTGTACTCTACTGATACTCATTGTAGATATTGTATATATTGTACATATGTTCTTACTATGAAAATGCCTTGCACATATATTTTACCTGTGCTAACTTCTTGAAAGTTCTATGCTCACATATGTGTACTTCAACTTTGTACTTTTAACTTGTTAAACTTTTCTATAGCATGTTTCCTAACTGTTATCATTTACACTTTGTAACATATAATTGTTACCATGAATTACTCTTTATTCTGTAACTGTATGGAGCTATTCTCCTCAGGACTCCACTGAAAATGGACACTAGCTGTCTAGTCGGACTATCCTGGCAAACAAATGTTAAATAAATAAAATATATAATTTTAATACCATGTTTGCTGAGGTTGCAACTAATAGCAGATATCTGAAGAAATCATATGAATATGAGTTTTTATTTTTCAGAACTTAATGTCCCAAAGAATTGATGTTACTGAAAAAGGCCTTGATAGTTTGTGTACTGAATATTAGTTTCAATTGAAGGATTGCTTAGAATTGGCTACTGACTATTTTTCAACTTTTACACTAAGGTTTGTCTGACATGACTTTTTATAAAATACTGTTTGTGATAAGGTTTAGTATTTTATGTCATTTGTATATCAAACTGATTTGTACAGATGTTTGTGCTGAAAATGTATTGGTGAAGTTTGCTTGTGTTAAACTCTAGTAGTGCACCCTGCTGAAATGAAAAAGAATGTACATGTATTATTGCAACTGAATTAAATGTATATGTTTTAATAGAGGACACTGGGATAGCAAAGGCTAGCTTTAAGAAAAATAAGGGAAATGTAAATAAGCTGTTAAACCATTAAAAATCCCCCCACTGTGCTGAATAGGACCAGAGACGCGGGGTCTGCGAAAGAGCCTTTGTTCATTAGCTCAGTGAAAAGAGGGAAGGCCTCAGGCACTGCCATAACCATTTGGATGTGTATTGTGGCTGTCTGTGCTAAATTCCTGTCTCAGCTTCAAAAGGGAATACTGTAAGAACCTAGAGACAGGTGACCAGATGAGGTCATTCTGCCAGCCCTCTTGGAAATTATATTTTAGATATTAAAAATAGAAATCTCAGAGCACTGAGGATTCTGTTTGGGAAGCTTGACTAGAAAGACCCTAACCCACAGCATCTTGCCTTGCGGTAGTAAGTACCTTAACTAAGGAACAATAAAATGCTCTTCGATTCACTCAGGAGTATAGTGAAGCTTAGTTTACATATTGCTTTTCTTTATTTTTCTGAGTTTGTCCATCAATGTTCTTTTCAATATTTCCTGTGAACTCAACTCTGTGGTTTACTGTAAACATATATTCAGTATTATCCTGAACGTTTATTATTTATTATTAAATATATTTAGACTTTTATTGTGGTTGGTTCTTGTAGAAAGCAGCTAACCTTTGAGAGTACTTATATTTATTTGGTGACACTGTGTAGGGCACTCTAGAATGCCTAGCAGTCTTGGTGAACTACTACCATTAGTATTAGTATTAATATTACACAATATAATTGGAAACCCTTTGTTAAGGGCCTTCGAGTAGCTGATTGTGGAATGTCTGGTGGTGGTGATAAATACCTTATAGTCTGGGCAGAAGGGGGCATAACGAGTAAACCTGTGCCATCCTTTCCAAGGTGTGTGCCCACGTGTGTGTGTGTTTGTATGTGTGTGTGTCTAAAAAATCAAATCTCTCAGTGTGTGTGTGTGTGTGTGTGTGTGTGTGTGTGTGTGTGTGTGTGTGTGTGTGTGTGTGTGTGTGTGTGTGTGTGTCAGGTACTTGGGGCAGGGACACGAAGTACTGGGTTGACAGACACGGCCCCAGATTCAGCATGCAGTCATGCAGGAATAAGTTATTCCTGTACGGCAGGGACCGTTTCTGTTCAGCATGGCAACGAGCCATGCATATGTATGAAGGCTCACTGCCGTGCTCTAAAACGGACACAGTTCCATGTACAGGCACAGAGGGTGTGTCTGAGAGCAGAGCTCTCATAATTCACACACCCCCTGCACTCCAGAATTGCCTTTCGGCAATTTAAAACGAGTGAGAATGCTTGTAACACCCCCAACCAGTCAGGATAAGAAATCTGATCAAAGCCATAAGAAACAATCGTCCATACCAAGGCAAAAGTTGATAGAATAACACACTTAGCATAAGCACATAGTGCACACCTCCCAACCCATCACAGTAAGGAATGTGGACAAAGCCAAAAGGCACAATCGTCCCGCAAAGCAGAAAGTTGATAGAATGACAGGTTCAGCATTAGCAGGGATATTCCGAAGGGTACAAATAAAAAATCACAACAAATATTTTTTTTTTAAACATGCAATAAAGTTTAAGTGTAGCTGTGTGGGTATGCCCATTGCTTAGCTATGCTTAGTCCAGCTTAAACAGCACAAGAAGATAAATAACAAGAGGCATCCAATATAAGAGTACTGTAATAGTATAGTGGTTAGAGCGTACACTTTGCAAGCAGCCATTGCCGGTTTGATTCCCCACTGTTACCAATTTGCATTTTACATGTGAAACCCGTACATAAACTTTTTTTTTATAATTAGCTACTAAATAACATATATTTGTTAACCAGAGTACTGTAGTAGGTCCAGATGTGAGGTGTCAGTTTAATGCAGTTGTGAAACCCCCATATAAACACAAGTGCCCCATACAATATAGTCACACATGAATAAATGTAATGAAAGCCCATTGGGAGATGTCAGGGACAGTAAACAAATTTATAATATGTAATGAATGATGAATAAATCCCATACAGCAGATAGTCTATAAAATAAAAAATAAGCAATGCTAAGCAATGCACAGCTCTGCTTACCAGATGTAAGCATTGTGCAAATATGACTGCTTAAACAATGAGTAGCCCAGCTAAGTAGATTTGCCCATTGGTAAGCAGTGCTGAATCTGTCCCTTTAAGCACTGCAAACCTTAGCTAAGCAGGTTTGCCTGTAGCTTAGCTTAGCTCAGCATATTCAAAACCATCCAGTCATAGCAAAGGGTGGAAAATCGGATGTATTTCAAACCTGCGGGTGGGAATACAGCTCATAACTGGTTGCAGCTTCCCACTGTAGGCAGTATGGCAGGTGTTGGCAAGAGCATGTGCTTCCGGGCGCAGTGCTGGGGCATACAGGAGTCCAAGGTCATGATAGGACTCATGGTAAATAACCATGATGAGAGACTCCTGGCAGGGCCAGTACCAGGGCTCCCAATATAAAACGGAAGCCTGGGACCATCTTGCCCGTAATCTCATCAGTGCCACTGGTATCCCTCAGAGAGGTGAGCAGGTCTAGCACCACTATGCTGACTTGAAGCGGAGGAAGAGGGAGCTCTTGGATGAGTGGGTCCAAGAAGCAAGGCAGAGGGGTGATGTCCCAGCAATGTGTAAGTATTTAACTGTTTACCAAAGTCCAGTCTGTGTATATGAGGATAGATATGGCTAAATATTTCTTTATTCCCTTTACAGCTGCAGCTGAGTGGGCTGTGAATCAGGAAGCCCATGCCAGTAGGCTGCAAGGATGCGTCTCACAAGACTGGTGAGTAACAATCCTGCTTGTAGTAGTCATACCAAATAAATATAAAGTAGTAGAAAGTCACTTGGCAGTATAAAAATTGTGTATGGGTTGTACTGAATAAACCAGACAATATGACAGTAATAGTCCTATATAGGTGATATTTCTATAAAACCGTAACTGCCTGGCAATAAAGTTCTAAATCCTGGACTGGTTGTGTTTACTTTGGTATTGTATGGCATTTAGTGTTGCAGTCTCTGAATAGTAATGTTGTGTTAACCACTGTTACCCACACTGTGCTACATAAAAAATATGTCTAGGAATGTATGTATAAGACTGTTGTAAGTACAAGTTCTGATTGTACAACCAAGAGAGACTTTGACAGAAATCACTGAAGGAACAGACAGCAATTTCTAAATAGTTCACTCTGATGAAACTCAAATTGTTATATTTTTAGCACACACAGCCATGGTTCAAATCCTGTGAGTGGTAGTAAGCTGTATGCATAATCATACCTCTCAACTGTACAGATTTTCACAGAATGTCCAGATAATTGGCTCATATGTTTGGCCTGTTCCTCTGTCTCCCTGGCAAATCACTGGGATGATCTCAGAATTGTAGTCATTAAATAATGACATACATTTGATTTTCAGACCTCAAATCCTTCAGAAAATGTATATTAAAACAAATCCTGTTACTCTAGCAACTCTCCACGTTTATAAGAGCTATATTCAAAATATGTCCCTATTTGTACCTCCATGTTGTCAAGCTTTGTCCAGAGTGTGTGCATTAACAGAGTGAGAGGTATGTGCATAATATTAACTAGGAATCTGGCAATATGTGTAGAAACAGTCAGGTAGTGTTAACAAATATTCCCCCCAAAGGTCTTTCAGATAAGAAAACTGTAACTGCCTGGCAATAAAGTTTTAAATCCTGGACTGGTAGTGTTTACTCTGGTATTGTATGACCTGACATGTAGCATTCACCAACATCTGATATCAGAATAGTACTGTTGTGTCAACCACTGTTTCTCACACTGTGCTACATAAAAATATGTCTAAGAATGTCTGTATAAGACTGTTGTAATTACAAGGTCAGATTGTACAACCAAGAGAGATTTAGAAAGAAAACACAAAAGGAACAGATACCAGTGTCTAAATAGCCCACTCTGATGAAACATAAATTGTTGTATTTTTAGCAGACACAGCCATGGTTCGAATCCTGGGACTGGTAATAAGCTGTATGCATAATCGTACCTCTCAGCTGTACAGATTTTCCCAAAATGCCCAAATATTTGGCTCATATTTCTGGCATGTTCCTCTTTTTTCCTGGCAAATCAGTAGGATGATCTCAGGATTGTAGTCACCAAATAATGACATACATTTGAGTGTCAGACTTCAAATCCTTCAGAAAATGTATATTAAAATAAATCATGTTACTCTAGCAACTGTCTAAAAGTTTATAAGAGCAATATTCAAAATATTTCCCTATTTGTACCCCCATGTTGTCCGAGCTTTGTGCATTAAGAGATTGAAAGGTATGTGCATAATTGCAACTAGGAATCTGGGAATATGTGTAGAAACAGTCAGGTAGTGTTAACAAACATTCCCTCCACAGGTCTACCAGGTAAGAGAAGTAGAATTTAGCTATAAGACAGTTGAAGTATACACTGTGTACAAACATACCACTGCCCAAACCAAGCCCATAAGGTATTGTAATAATACCTGTAGAGTAATTATTAGAGCAATGATCATTAAAGTTGTGAGTACTGGAAGGATATATAAGTTGTTAATTGACATCCTCCCCCACTATATCTGCCACAATAATCGAAACACACAAATCAATGGGTATGTTTACACCAAGCCTACTGTTGGGACAGATGTCCTATTGTTCAACATATATTGAAATGTCTTTCTATTAATGCTCCATGTTGAAATACTATCATTGGTAGCCTGTTGCTATCAATGTAACCTGCATGCTGTTGTAATGGCCACTGTGGTTCCATATATGCATGTGTTCTGTTTGCTGTGCAACTGTTACAAATCTGGTGTTTTGGGTTAATAGGATTATCTATGCATGCTATTAGAACTAATCCTGGATTGTGTTGACTATTACTAATCCACGTATGTTCTAAAGCTGCAACACCATAGCACGTTTGGGAAGGCCAGTCCCAGCAGACTCATCTCTCCCACCTCATCTGGCCATGGTACTGGGCCCCAGCACATCTGGGACCCACCCCAGGACCTTCTCGTCTGCTGGACCTGCACCACATTTGGGTGGAACTGCCTCAAGGGATGGGACTCATTCCCCCCGGGAGTGGGCGTGGACAGGATCTTGTCACCAGAAGTCAGGTCTGGGGATTGGTGTATAGCGAGTTTCGAAGGGAGTTTGGAGATCTGCTATGCCAGCTGGAGGGCCGCGTGGCTCAATTAGAGGGTCAGCCTGACCCTCCTGCTCAGCCCCCAGCACAGCCACCTTTGGGGCTGTGAAGGTGCAGTGGTGACTGCCCATGGGTGGGGACCTCAGTCCTACTGTTTCCATTTGGGGGCTCATGGGCTTCCGATTTCCAAACACCCCTCTCTGTCCAAGGTTTTTACCCCAATATGTGTCATATATCGCCCCTGTATGCTGTCTTGTCTGTCTTCCTACCCAACCTACCTCCCCAAATATATGTACTATCCTTCCTCAGCATCCCACTCTCACCTTAAAAAAAAAAAGAGCAATCTGTTCCCAAAAAAAATTCACCTCATACATAGTTGTCCGTTTTGCACACATGTCCACTGGATATGTAATCTGGTCTAAATGACTTCACAACACAACATTATTGTTGTCCTCACCCCTCTCTCAGGGGTTTGAGTGTCCAAATATACCTCTAAATTCAGTATATATGCACAACTGTTGCTGTAGAAGAAATGGACAGCTATGGACCTTCTCTAAACCCATCCTGCAGATCCCTAGCTACTTTCCCTATTATCTTTCCCTCTTTGTGCCCCCTTTTTCACCACTTTCCTATCACCCCTTTTTTCTTTTCTTTTAAAGAAATTAGCATAGGGTTAAGTGATAGTAAGCACTTTTAAGCAGTATTAAGTGGGATTAAGCCTGTTTGCATGGCGCTAAGCAATGCCTACATAGATTAAGCACTTTTCAGGCTAATTGTAAGCATATTTAACCCAAAGTTAGCATTGCTTACCGTCATACAAACCCACTTACAACTGCTTAAAAGTGCCTTAATCACTCTGTATCCAACAGCCCTTGTTCTGCTCAGCAACAAAATAATCAGCCCTTGCAAGTCTCAAACCCAGGACCTGCACACCATAGCTACAGCAAGTTACCACTAAGCCATTTGAGCAGTAGATATGTGTGATGTTTTCTCAAACATATCATGCAGCACAGTCATTCAACAGTAGGGAAAATGTTTTTATATATGTGTAAATATATATATATATATATATATATATATATATATATATGTGTGTGTGTGTAGACATACACGTCTATATATATTTATAGTGCATTCGGACATCGGATCTACACTCTGAACCTCTCACTGCAAAACATATGACCAAAGGCACTGTAAATGGGGGGTGAAGGGGCGCAAACTAGGGATGTCTTGTAATTATTGCCATTATCCCTTTCTCCACAGCTGAACTTTTCTGCCTTGCAGCAAAATAACCAGCATTTGCAAGTCTTGAACCCAGGATCCTGCCCATTGCAACAAGTTACTGGTAAGCCGTCTCAGCTGTAAGATGTTGAGATGATTTCTCTAACATATCATGCAGAACAGTCAGTCTACCATAGGGAGTGTACAACATGGAAGTACTAAATATTCTAATAATACATACACACACACACACACACACACACACACACACACACACACACACATATATGTATACACATATATATATATATATATATATATATATATATATATATATATATATATATATATATATGGGTCTATTTTGAATAACCGAAGCGCCACGTCACCGACACCCGGAAGACCGAGACGGAACGACCGAACAGGTAGGTTATCGAAAACACGATATCCCGACAGCTGAAAGACCGACAATGGCAGTGTGTGAGCGCGATCCGGTAAGTGTGCGAAAGTGAAAGATTTAGGATTGGGGAGTGGACAGGTAAGTGTACGATAGTGAGGGATTTTAGGTTAGGGTGTGGGAAAGGTGAGTGTGCGGTAGTGTCGGACTTAGGGTTCCGGTAAGGTAAGTGTGTGATAGTGACGTAGTGTAGTGTAGGGAAGGGTTAAGGGTGTTAGGGTTAGTATGCGGGTGGAGTGAGTGTGCAATAGTGACGGGCTTAATGTTTTAGGGTGGGTTAAGTGAGTTAGGGTTAGGGTGCAGGTAGGGTAAGTGTGCGATAGTGACGGTGTTGAGGTTTAGGGGTGGGTTAAGTGAGTTAGGGTTAGGGTGCAGGTAGGGTAAGTGTGCGATAGTGACGGTGTTGAGGGTTAAGGGTGGGTTAAGTGAGTTAGGGTTAGGGTGCGGGTTGGGTAAGTGTGCGGTAGTGTCGGACGTTAGGGTTAGGGTTTAGGTTAAGGTTAGTGGATATGTTATTGTGTGCAATGTGTAGTTGACGTTTTTTGTGTCGGTGTAGTGGTGTTCGGTTTTTTGAGTTGTTGGTGTTTGTCGGTGTTGTGTGTTTTCGGTTGTTTGGGGTCGGTAACATGTGTGTCGGTGATTCGGAAGTTCGGTGATAGAAAGTAGACCCATATATATATATATATATATATATATATACATATACACACACACACACACACACATACATACATATATAAATATATAAATTTATATATATATATATATATATATATATATATATATATATATATATATGCATGTATATATATAGAGGGTGCACAGCATATCAAACAGCCATTATTCCTATAGTTGCCACCTTTTCAAATGGCCAGTGTCTGATTCTTTCCTACAAATGAGAATTATTGCATGAAACATATGCCCACACACAATGCAAAGGACATGACAACACACACAGTTTGCATTTCTATAAATATTTATTTGTGTACTATTTCAGTTGTTTATGCCATTTCTTATAGCATTTAGGTGTTTGAAATACATAATAACTGATTATTGCAACTCTCAAAAAAAAATATGATACAGTAATCTGCAAAATGTAACATACTTTGCTGTCTAGGCTAAAGCCTTCAAGTAGTCCAACAGTAAAAACACACTTGCCTTGAAGATAAGAATCAACCAACACTTAATTACAGATGTAGTTCAACAGCCTCCAATTACACTCTGTACTCAACCCCCTAGTGGTAAAAGTATCAGTTGTCACAATGTAAATATATCCGTTACATAACAATGCTTAACTTAAAACGTCACTATCACACTAACAGAACTGTGTGCAAGACAATAAGCTCTAGCCCACCACTGTTCCCATGGTGAAACATATAAAAATGCACAGCCATATACCTTAATGATTCTTATTACTGATATCCCTCACATGTTGTAACAGCGTAGGTTAAAAACATTTAATACCCCTCCTCCATAAAATGTCTTACAAGGGCATATAACGGTGTTCTCCATGCACTGACCTCCAGACTGTACAGAGTCACACATGTTTTGTCCAGCTGTAGCCCCCATATATATGGACCATACTTCACAACTTGTGTGGGAGTCCACAACATCACTGGAATGATAGCAGGAATGTCAGCACTAATTAATGATAGACCATTACCTATCAACCTCTTACTGCATGACATCAACAAAGCCTGGCATATAAGTGGGGGACAGAGGCTGAAACACAGGACCATATTTGAAATATTGCTGTTATATACTGTGAAAGTTGCTGGTGTTACAGGATTGGTTACAACATACCCTTACTCAGGAATATGAAGTCAGAAACACAAATGGATGTTGCCATGTACTGATAGCAATCAGTGGAGAGAATGCCACTTGATATGTCAGGGACAAGACATGTGTAGGGAACAGACAAAACATAACAGCCAATCCTCTGGCCATCATGTGGATAGGCCCACAGTTGAGAGCTATGCAGACAGACTGCGTTCCTTTCAAAACTAGGATGTGCACACAAACCCTGTAAAACTAGCAGTATTCAATGCATATAACAGCAATACTCACTCTAGGTCTGGAACCTTATACAAACATGTAGTTGGCCTGTGTCCACAAGTTCTCTTGTAAGAGGTATAGCTACCTGCTCTCTGTTGTAACACACAGGAAGGATGTCTTCCATACAGGAAAGGTAAAGGGACAACACCCACATGATGTAGTTATTTATAGTAGTGGGTTGCTATGACATTGGCTATTGGAAGACCTACACAGCTGCCTGCATGCAATTAGCAAGAGGGGAACAGCAAATGGTGCAGAGACCATCACCTGAACATGAGCATCACCTACAAAAGCCATGCTTCAACCTACTCAAACAAGCTTGATCCCAGTAGTGGAGAGAGGGAGAGAGAAAGACACAAACACCAAAAAAAAAAAAAAAATTAAAAAAATAAACAAAACCTTGAATTACAAAACAGGAAGACATCCTGTACACAGAAGGAACCTGAAGATAAACCAGGTATGTGCAACATGTAAGCATGTAATTGAATGTAGTAATTGGTCTGTAAAAATTGGATATATGAAAGATGTATATGTGCCATCAATACTTGCTGTAACGATGCACTACTGAACAGATGCTATGGACATAGCATATGGCTCTGTCTGCAGTGAGCCATACCTGTCAACTGTGCAGATTTGCAAAGAATGTCAAGATTTAGCCATCATAGTGTTTGTTCTGTTCCTCCAAATATCTATATTTTTCTGGCAAATAGCTAAAGGTGGAAGTAATGAAGTAATGATAGACACATGAGTTTCAGTCCTCACCACCTTCAGAACAGTCATGGTAATGTGAAATGCATCATGCACAAACTTTATATGTTTGTAATAGGCATATCTATGATCTGTCCCTATATATCCCCTTAATGTTAGGCTTTGTCCACATGTGATGCTCTAAGAGGTGTATAGGTTGGGTCACAACTGAGGAGCCTGACACACCCTGGGAAAGGACAACTCACATATGGCAACCACTAGAGTGTCGGTCAAACAGTCATGTCTATGCCACTGCTAGCCCAGTTAATGGGATGTTGCCCATATCCATATGTTACCTGTAAATATGAGTATTCTACATGTTTGTATTGTAAATCTAGGATACCTATATAGGGCATGAGCATAGTAAATCACTGTTGAAGATGTGTCTGTGTGTTAAACTGCATGTGATATATTGAATTAATAACATTCAACTGTACAGTGTTCTTCTGGACAAAGTTCACAGTTGTGACAGATATCTGTAGGCATTTACACATATACTTGTGTTATGACAGCTATATTGATATGTTATCAAAATTGACTTCCCTGTTTTGTCACCCAGTGAAGTGGACCAATGACCAGAAGTCCTGGTATAACAGGTTGAGACATATGATTGAGCTGCAAGACTGTAAATACAGTGTGCCATAATGACATACAACACAAATGTGTACCAGGTATCCCCTGAGCATGTGTATGTATGCGTATGTTCCGCTGAAAGGCACAAAAGTAATAACATGGGAAACAAGCAGTCTGGAAAATAGGATGTGCATGTTGCATGTGTGTAATATCACTGTCACTGCATACAACAAAATAAATTGTGTACTGCTACTGGTTGTTGCATTGCCATGACACTGATATGGTTACTACAGTAGGCATGCTTATCACATAGTACTCAGAGAAGTGTACAGCTGTGTTATGACCCACTGTCCATGCCTACTACTAACAGCTATATCAACACCCATATACACTGGTTATCAAAGTTTACACACCCCTGTTGGAATGCCAGTTCTGTGTGCTGTATGCCAATGAGACCACAGGAAGTCATGTCAAAATGTTTCTCACCTCAAATGTGACCCATAGCCTGTACAATTCGATTGAAAAAGAAACAAAGCTGTTTTGTGGAAGGTGAGCAATCATTGCCAAGTGAAGATGTGATATGATGTTAAAGTACAAACAAAGACAAATGGATGCTGTAATCATCTCAGCAGGTGTTTACACAGCATACCAGTGTAAGGTTGTGCACACATATTCATCTGGCTTACTGTACTGAGTATTACTTCCCATATGCTGGAGGGACAGGTTCATAACCCAGAGACTGCCCATGCTATGGAATAGACTTCCCATACATGTCAAGCAGAGCAGCTCACTGGCCCACTTCAAGAGAAATCTTGATGAGTAGATGGGAAATAGAAAATTCACCACAGGGATCAGTCCAGTGGCTTTACTCAACAGAGGCGCTGGGAACTAAGGTCGGGTAGCACAATGCCAGGGTAATCCCATGGGCTAGGCTTGTAAAGGCTCCAGGGCCATTAGCCTAGTACACACCTATGAACCTATATATTTCCACAGGACAGGTTGTTATGTTCCCTATTGAACTGAGCAGGCTACAGGACACATCACAGTTGGGGATTGTGTTGACATGTGCTTTTGTGGGGTCATGTTCCAATTGCACAAGTACCATGCATTGTAACAGGGGTGTGTACACTTCATATCCACTGTAGCTATATGGAATCAGCAGTACCTTACCTGTACAACCATCCTCCACCAACGATATAGTAATCCCCTTTGGTGGACACTACCAAGACACAAAACACAAAATAAATTGCTATAGTGGCTGTACAGGGACACATAGGTGCAGACCACAACTTGGAAGCAAGTGTACCTCTATCTGAGCAAGCATATAGGTTCACAGGTGACCACCGGTAAGGCTGACTATAACTAGAAATCAGACATATGCAAACCACCAAGGTCAGTTGCAACCATGTCTACACATATGTACACAGTCTCAGAGCCAGTAACACAACTTAACCTGTACTGGGCGTAAAGCACACCTCATACACACATGCCATGGATACAGGCAACCTGCATGAGACAGGATAGGTGGGAACAGTGGCACCCTGTCTACAACAGTAGTACAGGGGGATATGCACATCACCCACACTCCTGCCCACATCAGTGGTGAGCATGGACATAATGCCGACTGATGGCAACAACACCAAGTCTCCATGGGGCATGAGAACATCACAGTTTGCCTCTTTTTTTTTTTTTAATTTCTCCAAGTCTTTTGGGTTTCTAATACCATGATGGGAATTGACCCCATTCCTAAGTCAAAGTACGATTAAAAATCATGAAATTAGTATTGTTTCACTCTTTGATGTTAACCAAAAGTGCTCTTCACAGCACCCGCAATGTGCCCAGTAATGACTCCTTCTGCAGTTCGTACAATGTTACATGAATTGGTAGCATATCTAAATATGATTGTAAATTCGTTTTTATAAGACCAGTTGCTCCTACTACTATTGGAACTGTCTGGGTATCTTTCTTCCACATGGCTCTCATTTCTGCCTGCAGATCAAGGTATTTTATGACTTTGTGTCTCTCTGTATGCAAGACACTGTAGTCACTAGGTGTGGTGATTTCAATGATCAATGCTACTTTTGTCTTCTTTTCTTGGACCACTATATCCGGTTTTCTAGCATCTATCTTTTGAACTCTTGGTATTGGATGATCACATGTGATATAAACCTCATCATTTTCTATGATTCTTTGTGGCTCATGTTTCCAGTAGTTTTCAGCCACTTCAATACCAGAATGTTTGCACAATCTCCAGTGTAACAGTCTTGCCACATTATTATGCCTTTCAGTATACAGTCCCTCTGCCATTAGTGCGCCGCAACCAGCAACAAGGCGTGTGACTGTTTCCAATTCAGTTTTACAAAACTTACATATGTCTGTTTCTCTCACATGTTCAATGGACATTGTAAACCAGTGTGTATATAGCCCACTATCTTGGGTAGCCAATATTAACCTTTCATTTCTTGATATGAATTCACCTCTCCTTAACCATTCCTGAATTTGTTCTTGATCAACATGAGGCCCTTCCAGAAGTTTTCTATATTTGCAACTATATTTATGTTTTTTCCACATTTCTTGCCTTCTTATCTGGTGCTTCACCTTATATTCTTTTTTTTTTTTTTTTAGCACATTCAGTTGCTGCCTGTGTTTTATCTACTTCTGGTATGACTTCCATTCCTGCTTGATGTCGATATGCTTCTGCTAAATTAAGCAGAGACGTCATCTTAGATTTATTCTCCTCATGTTTCAAAACTTTCACTACATTTGGATCTTGTGAGGTCAGTAGATATGTGTGGAGTCCCACGACTGTGTAATCAATTTCAAGGAGGCCCATCCCGCCCTCAGAACGGGGAATATATAATCTTGATATACACTGATTTTTATAAATCATTTGGTGAGCATGAAGCATCCTTCTTGTTTTAATATCCAGTCTATCCAAACCTTTTTGGGGCCAGTCAATCACTCCAAAACTATAAGTTAGGACAGGAAAAGCAAACTGATTTATAGCTTGGATCTTGTTCCTAGATGTTAATGCTCTTTTCAGAATTAATTTAAGTCTTCTAAAGTACTCCTTACTGAGTTTTATTCGCATTTGTTCATGTTTTATTGCTGATCCTTCATCAGTTCCCAATTATTTATACACTCACTCTTGCTCAAGTTCTTTTATATCACATTCTTGTCCCAAACTGATGTTTTCCTGATGCTGTAGTTTTCCTTTTTTAAAGGTTGCTTTTGCACATTTATCAAGACCAAATGACATTCCAATATCATATGAAAAAGTTTTGACAACCTGCAGCTGTGCTTTCAGTTCCTCATCTGATGATCTATACAGTTTTAAATCATTGACAGGAATACAGGCATGTGCTCACAGTCCTATCACACACTACAGTCAAACACACTCATGCCACCATCCACACACCATCCACATGGAAGATGGCCACTGACAGTCCTTCTACGCAGAAATGAATGGTGTGTAGTGGATTATGCCATTAAGTGTCCAGCATCGGGGGAAATGGACAGGTCAGGGCCAGGAGTGTAATGCAAGATGTACAAGTCATGATAGCTTACAGTGTTATGGTATAGTCTGGATTATTTGCAAGTAATACCCATTGTTGATGTGCATGTGGACAACTGTATGAGGTCCTCTGACTTTTTTTCCTGTTTATGTCTTCCAAGTACAATGTCCCGGGAATGCCTGCCCACATACGCACCCCTGGAAAATGATGGTATAATCCCGTTCCTCATAGTCCATCATGCCATCCTCTTCAGGTGCAGGGCCCAGGATCTGCAGGAGAGGACCGCCCTGTGTAACATGCTCATCCACAGGCTAAACAATGTCGGCCAGCACAAATGCAATTATTAGCAGGTGTGGCATCGCTGCACAGATCTGATCTGCCACGCCCGTCAGCATGCCACTGCAGTTAGGAGGGACCAGCTAGCAACAGGTGGGGGGGGGTCATGCCATCCAGACCCCACTGACACATGCTGAGGAGCTCCTCACCAGCCTTGGGCACCCACCCACCAGCCAAGCCAGCAAGCTGAAGACAGCATTGTGGATGTGGGTGCCACCCACACAATGGACAAGGAGCATGCAGGTAAGGCCTCAGGGCACATTAGCAGACTACTGTTGCTTATCCATTTTCATCTGTAAGGTATCTACATGCATATGTCAGATAAGATAGTCTGTTGCTGTAGTTTAGTAATGAACAGATGTGCATAATCTCTAGTATTGTGGGTTTGTAGTGTTGATGTGCTGAAATGCTGCTCCCACCCTGCACCAATACCACAGGTGTGGTTACTGACATTATGTCTTTCACACAGCTGTTTAGGTCCCTTTGGTATACAACTGGGGCAGCAGCCTGTAGCTGGTGAGTATGGAGTTGTTTTGTTCAGGTTTGCCGATACACTGGCCATGTTATGGCCATGCTATTTGCCATGCACACATTTAACACATCTACCAATAATGCATGCTGTACATGTTCACTTGTTGCTGTTAACTGCACTGCATCACAGTGGTCACCATGGTAGCATATCTGAAGGGTATGTAAGAGTCCTACAGTATACCTAACAACCTGTCAGTGCAAGATGTGTGGACAGAGATAAACATAATGGTGGGACAAATGGCCTACAGTAGGGACATGTCTGAAGCATTACCCTTATACAGTGACTACAACAGTGTGTACACCACTATTACAATGGCAACTGTTCCTGATCTAAACAACAGCAAATCACAATACAACATTCCACACCTTTTACAACCTGTAATGTGATCCTAACATGAGCAATGAATGTGTAATATGGAATCCTATGCTAGGACAACAAATATGGGGAATACATACCTTAACAAACATTGGAAGGATATGTGTGCACACACTCCAAATAACATTCTGTAGAAGCAGCTTGTGAGATACTGACAGCATTCACTCTTTGTGAGTACACACCTTCCATCAAGTACAGGGCCTTAATGTCACACCAAGTAATGGTCTGCTGTCCAAGAAGTATGTCCATGAAATTTTCCCACTCACCTGCAACAGAAGCAGCCGTGGCTTGCACACATCTTACAAACCATTAAATGGATCCCATACCTGAAAGGTAGCACTCAGGAGTGGGAAAAGTAGCCTTACATCACCACTGCATATACCATGGCAGACAGTCATGTATGTGTGTATGAAGTATGGGACAACATTAATGTAGAAAATAAACAGATGCCCATCCAAAACAGATGACAACACATGTTGCAAACTGGTCATGGAGGCTGCCCAGAAACATGCAGCAACACTAAGGAACTTGCAGAAATGTCTAGCAAGCACTGCCTGTGCAATACCTGTGTCAGCAATTGCCTGGAATCTGCATAAGTGTGGCCCATAGGTTAGGGTAATCAGGCGGAAGAGTTGTTCCACAGGAAACATCATCCAGGGCTCTCTACAGGTAGCATATGCATAATATCAAGTATCCCAAAGGCATGTTTTGCAATGTGTAATAGTGTCATGAGACCAAGGCAGAAACCTACAGACAGTATTCATAAAGATACATGTGGTGCACAAGCAACACCTCACTCAACCTCAGGGCCACATCCCCATTTTTACTTTGGTGGTGCCAGTGTACACCTTTAGGTTTGCTGTTCATTAGCAGGAGCTAGGCCGGTAGACATGGTGTTCGGAATTTGGAACACTGCAAAATAACACTCATGTGTGGCCCATAGTTGTCAAGCATCTGCAATAAGGCTGAGGATGGGGAGGGGTGTCATCCTGAAACACAACAGTGAACTTTAGCATACATCCAAAGCTCATTAAGAATGGCTGTATCTGAACACAGTCAAGGTCATGAATTGTGCCAGACATAATCCTGACTCCACAGCAATAGTGAAGGCACTGTGTGACCTCCAAGGGCTATGCACATGAACTGACCTTGCAATCCGGCAGAGTTGGGGGACATTTGTAGGGTGGAGTGACCAAATAATGGCAAGTGAAGATGGGCCATGCTAGTATACCCCTTCCAGGAATAGTGACTGCTCTAGTTCACTTAACAGGTGCTGCAACAAACCATTGTGTTAAGGGTGTGCACACTTATGCAACCCACATATTGTATACATCTCATTCAGCATCTGCACAACTAACACATTTGTTTGATACTGCATAGGATTGCACAGTTCATATGTCACATGTCAGGTGTGTGTAATGTTAACATATGCAGTATTGTGGCCCCATTGCATATTATGGAAGAGGCTGCTATATCAACAAGGGTGTGTACACTCCTCATATCCACATTAAGCTTTGAAGGTTGTCACTGTAATCGGATTTTATTGCTCATGCATGCACTGCTGATAATGAGATCTGCAAATCAGAGGTCAGGCATTAACTATTGATGTCAGTCTTCATATCATCCCAGGTATGTGTCAGACAAACACACAGGGGCTGTGAGCAACAGAGCAAACATAACTGCCACACATATACACATTCAGCAATGGTATGTACACTCCTGAGGTATGGTGCGCAGTACATGCCAGTGTGCTGTACAGGTGCACATAAATATTGTGTACATGGGTGCAGTGTGTTCCAGGGGAAGTGGCATCACCCACTAACAAAACTCATGCATCCCAGAGATGTATAATGTTGGTAACAAGGACTGAGTATGGCTGCAGTGCATGCTGTTGAGTGCCATATGTCATGCATGTTGGCTGTTGGGTAATGAGAGGTCTGTGTAATGTTTATGTGCCATCTCACCTGTAAGTGTGTGTGTGTGTGTGTGTGTGTGTGTGTGTGTGTGTGTGTGTGTGTGTGTGTGTGTGTGTGTGTGTGTGAGTGTGAGTGTGAGTGTGTGTAGAGGTAAACCATAATGTACAGGTCTTAAATTACATTTTTTGTTTGCCACTCACAGGTGGCGAGGTGGGTCAAGGTCCCTCCTGCAGGCAAACTGATGTTAGTGTCCATACAGACTCTGACAATGATGATAGGCATGGTGAGGCACAGGCAGGGTTGTCAGGGGCTGAAGCTGTGCCATTGGTTGACATCCAACTTTTATACACCCCATCCTGCACACAGTCTCAATGCCCATACATACCCCATCACCAGTGGCCATAGATGAGGGAAGTTGCCGGATGGTGGCATGGGACAGGACAGAGTGGGGACTATGGCAAGTGTGTCTGTACATGGCAGCCATAGCTGGATGACCGGTGAGGTACCACACAGGCGGATGTACAGGGATGCTCCTAGGAGGGCTGCTGGCCATCATGCCCTTGGCAGAAGTGCCACAGCAGGTGTCACCAGATGCATGTTTTGGGCCATCATGGAGGCACAGGCACGTATGGAACATTACACCAGACAGAGTCTGAGGATCCAGAGGGCTACTCATTCTGATCTTGCAGGTGCCCACCGTTATTTTGCAGAGGTCCTAGATAGACAGTTGGGTGAGATGGTGGGAATCCTCAACCGTGTGGTGTCTATGGTAGAGTATGTGGTGGGAGTAGGGCAGTAGCCACATGGATGTAGGTCAGTAACACCAACAGGTGGAGGTCTATGTGGATGTGCAACAACTCACAGCTGCTCCCGTAGTGGCAGTACCAGCACCAGCACTGCAGGGGGGGTGCTATCCACACCACAATGCAGCTGGCCATGTGCACGTGGTCCTGGCTGGACCCAACAGGGACGCGGATCCAGTGGACAATTGTCATCATCAGGGGAGATTACCATATCTAGGCTTCTGCCTGGTAGTGCCCATGAAACAACTGGCAGGCACAGTTCTCATGTCTGTGGCTGGAGACAGTGAACTGTACACCCTGCCATGTGTGGTCTGCAGCTGTGTGGGGGGGTGTAGAACCACACATAGTGTGATTAACAACTACTTAACCTGTTAACATAAACTGTACAGTATAACAGCTCACTAAATGGGGGGATACCCACAACAATAACCCCAATGTGGGTGGTTGTAGCCACAACAACCACACCCATGTATATATACCAACTCCTGTATCGCTGTACAGCTGTACATATCCACTACTAGTTTTGCTTGAATGTATTTCCACAAGATGATTGCTTTGAAATGTTATCTTTAGCCAGTTAGTTCTTGTACAAATGATCTCCTGGGACATATATTTTTTGCAAACTGAAGTAGATCCTTTCACATACACACACACATACTTGGCAACAGTGAGAGTAGAACCCCTACCTAGGTACTTATTGCTACTAATGTGTTTGGCTTTAATTGCACACACCACAGAGCTTTTAGGTTGAGGTGTGTCCCGAGTTTCCTGTTAAGTGAAGAACATTACCAGACCTTGTACAGTATGGTAATGGAGGATGTACTGGGTGTTACTGAACAATACATAATATGACATACTGTCATATACACATTGACAAATGCATACAGTCACAGACACATTTGACAGACCTGGGTTTAGCAGGGCTAACTACCTTGTCAGTGAGTCCATTCTGTTACAGAGATTTTGCACACAACACATGCATCATTGGGCTGGATAGTGTAATCAGTTACCTGTATGGTTGATGGTGACAGCGGTCCTCATACAGTGGACCTTAGGGCATGTACTGGGGGTACCATGGTGTAAAGACAGTATATCCAGCACCCACACCCCACATTGGATATTGTACTCACTGAAACCATGATAATACTCTGACATACCCACAATCACACATGGACCAGGACTCCAATACAACCCCTTGTCTATCTAATCAAGTGCTACTACAGAGATATGCATTTATTGCACATGCCATAAGGATAGTAGGGGGAGGGTTTGTCATGGCTCTCCACATCACTATCCCTTATAATGTATGGCAATGTTTATTGTATTTGGAGAATGTGGCCTCAGAATGCTGTCTCCTACAAATACGCACACTCACACACATACACACACTTGTCAGGACTCAGAGGGTAACTCAGTCCTATTTACTCATGTGTAGAACAGTGTTATGCTGGTACTGCAAGCTCCAGGTAGCTCATAGGGAGAATAGTGTAACAATGTATATTTCATGTCAATTACAGCAGTAGCTGTTTCTAAGTATGGCAATGGGGGGTGTAGCGGGTGAGAAGGCCCTCAGAGTATTGTCAACTACAAGTTTACAAACACACAGACATTGTTATTCTCAGTAATGCACACTGACACATTTGTCAGTACTGGGGTCCATAGGTCCAGGTGTTCCTAGGTGTGTACCAGGTAATGTCCATGGAGAGATGAGAAGAGTAGGGCATGTGGGTACACTGGTATCATGCCACCTGACATTTGTCAGCAGGCCATATATCAAACAATACTGCTTGAGTGATCCCCAGGGTGACAGTTAAATTCAACATCCAATCATCTGGTTTTCTCTTGCAGAGAGCCAGTGAGGTGCTCCAATTGACATGTATGCAACATATATTACATAACATGGCCAGTGTCTGGGTTAGAGACCTGCACCCAAGCATGTTCTGTTGACTGTGGTAGTCGGGTTGAGGTATCCATGGCATGTGGTGCATACAGGGTGGGGTTTCCTAGCTGTGGCATGCATAACACAGCTGGACAGACATGTCAGTGTCAGTCAATCATAGATTGCCTGTAAGCAGTCAAGATGAATACCTGACATCTGCACATCTGTACAAAGAATAGACAGAAATTAGCTAGCCAACAGGTTATGCATTAGGATGAATGTTTTGACAGATAGACGTCTGACACTGACAGGTATGCCATTACCACATGACAGCATCCCTCAATGACATGTCCTAAACACATAGTAGTCTACAGTTAATACTCACATATCACATCAATATCAATAGGAGATACTTAATAACATACAGCTCACACACCAAGAACACGATAGTCAGTACTCAGAGTCCAGCTTTGCATACAGGGGTGTATGGTTCCAGTACTACAATGTGCAATCTATTCATACTTGTAAAAGCACTGTTAAAAGTAGTAATGCAATAATATAATACATGCAAGTGTGACTGCATATAACCTGGGATACTACCCATGTATGAAACACATACAAAGAGAAAAGATTGTTGCACTAGCAATGTATACTCAGGTGTCCCATGCAGTATACTCACACCCCTTGCTACTGTAATGACGGCACATAGAAGCATGCTATGTACATGGAATTAAATGCACTTATTAAAGATGTCATTACTCTGCTATTTTATCAGACTGGAATGTGATCACTAAGGACTAAGCTATGTGGTAAGCGAAGCCTACACAGTGTAAGTGCCTTTTTGTTTAACCTAGCATCACGCAAACCTGTGCAAACCCACTTAAAGCTCCTCAAAACTGCCTTAACCACTCTGTATCCAACAGTCCTTGTTCTGCCTAGCAACAAAATAAAAAGCCCTTGCAAGTCTTGAACTCAGGACCCTGTACAGTATAGTCACAGCAGTTAACCACTAAGCCATCTGATCTGTGAAGATGTCTGTTGTTTTTTTTTTCAAATATATCATTCAGTACACATACTAAATAGTAGTGGTGAACAACTGCTTTGACTACTACAATTATTTAGTACTTGTAAGTGAAAATAGTGTTGAATCAGTCATGTTTTCATATTTAAATATACACATAGATATATATGGTGGGATACATCTGGGAAGGTATATACAACACTCATGTTTACACATAAGGATATATATATATATATATATATATATATATATATGTGTGTGTGTGTGTGCATGTGTGTGTGTGTGTGTAGATATATGTATACATGTACATACGCACACAGATATTTATATATATATATATATATATATATATATATATATATATATATATACATACACATATATTTATGTATGTATGTATGTATATATATATATATATATATATATATATATATATATTATATATATATATATATATATATATATATCATATTCCCATAACATGTAGTGGAGTCATATCTCAGCACCATAAGTCACAACCTCTTAGTGCAAGGGAATATAATGTAAGTATTGCAGGTATAAATGTAGAATGTTGCTACAGTAACAGGGGTTGTGTCAACAGACATGTTATGTAGGACGTCACTTCTGATACTGACATGTATGCCATCAGTTACTGACAGACATCATAAAACCACACAAATCACAGTAATGATCCTGTGGAGTACAGCAGAAATATGACCAATAAACGTGGACAGTATGAAACAATATGGTCAGTCAAGAGGTATACACAGTACTCCTTAGTGCAAGACGTATGGACCAAGCCTGACAACGGGGATGTTTACAGCCATGAAAATGGGGATATCACACAAATACTGGAATAGATAAGCTCACACAGTTGATGCATTCACACCCTCCTGTCTGTCCTAACACATATTAACCAGAGGAGCAGAGGTCCCAAGCCTGCATTCTTCTCACTAATTAGTTCACACATCTTCACAGCATCCCACTGCTTTTTCAGAAACACACAACACATATGGTGGCCAGGCAACAGTACATCTGACAAATATCTGGACATAACATCACACTAGGTAAATACACTGAGCTGCTAGGCATGTCACAAAGCACTGTGTAAACTACAGGCAGACTGCCACAACACTGGCCCAAGTTTCCTATGGGGGAATACACATGTACTTGCAAATATAGCAGGCACCACAGGCATGTAACAGCACAGAGTAACAGACACCAGTGTGAAAGTGCATACCCACAACCAATCTCAACACAGTCACAGTCACATTATGGTAAGCCTAATTAGTAGTACAGTATATGGACTGTGTGAACAAAACCATCCTTGTATTTTCCACTCACACACTAACCCTACATATACTGGCCCAATTCACAGTGTAGTCTGATGCCTGACTGTGGTATGGAACATGTCTCAGTCTGGCCCTACAAACATATACGCTGATTGGGTTCCAGACACTGGTGCAGCATGCAATGTCAGATAGAACAGGACCAGGAACACCGACATCTACCACAGTCTGTACACAGGCCAAGTAACATATTCACACTACACTGCTACACAATACTGACACTCTGTCAACAATCACCATAAGTACACAGACCTCACTACTGCACAGACTACAACAGAATGTCCAGGTTTTGTCCTCAAATATAAGGCCTACTATACATAAAATGTTTAGCAGTCTGATATATCACTGGCTTGTTATCAGGAATGATGTCAGTAAATACTGATATACTGTACATATGCACCTCTTACTGCATGACATATGGACAAAGGGTGACAGACTTGGGGGACAGAGGTGCAAACACAGGGCCAATATTGACATATTGCTGTGATAAACTGAGAAAATTCCTGGTGTAACAGGGTTTGTTGTGACATATCTCTTCTGAGGGATATGAAGTCAGTAACACACATGGATGTCATCATGTACTGACTGCAATCATCAGAGTAGGCTACTGCTTTTCTAAAGATAGGAAATGTGTGAGTAACACACCACATCTAAGACTCAAAACTCTGGCCAGTCTGCAGATAGCCCCACAGGTGAGAGTTTCCTCAACCACATAACACTGTCATGCCAGACTTTAAATAATGTAGAACAGCCATATCCACACAAACCCTGTTAAACCAGCATTACTTCAAATGTAGAACAGCAATACTTACATTCTGTCCCCATGTCTGGAACACCCCCTCTGTTTGTTGGCCTGTCTCCACAGTGTATGTTGTAAGAGGTATTTCCAACTACCCTCTGTGATGCTGTTTGTCAGACACCCACATGAAGTCCTGCTCACAGTGAAGGAAAAGGGCCAACACCCACATGAAGTGCTTAGTTATAGGACTGTGTTTCCATGCAATTGGCTATAGGAATGATACCACAGCTGTTACACATGCAATTAGCAAGTGGGGGACTCCAATTCATGCACAGGCCATCAGGTGATCATGAACATTGCCTACAAAGGTCAAGCTGCTGCCTATGCAAAACAGATGTACTTTTCCACACCCACCAGAGAGGGAGAGAGAGAGAGAGAGAGAGAGAGAGACAGACAGACAGAGACAGAGACATAGAGAAAGTAAGAAAGGAAGGGAGTAAGAGCCAAGCGTGTTTGTGTATGATCCATGGGTGGAGAGTGGTATCTGGGTAGTATAACGGTTGCCTATATTGTTTACTAATCCATACTGTCACATAGTAATTGCACGTGGCTGTACACATTTATGGCTGTGGATTGTCTACAACAACCTCTACAGTGCTTGAAAACTATTGGCCTTGTAATGTGGACATTGGGACATATAGGTCCTCAGTATAATGATTTAGCAAAACTCACACTGCAATGGATCCTGTCATTACACAATCACTCCGACACCCACACAGGATACTGATGACACACACACTTATCAGTACCAAGTTTAAAACCCCTATGTGACTATGTATTGCTATTACAGTGTTACACAGTTATTGCACATGCCAAGGAGCTTATATGTTGGAGAGTTGTTCAAACATATCTTTGAAGGTGAGTGACATCAGCAGCAATGCTAAAGGATGGATAAGGGAAGTTTAGTAAGTGTGAATGTCCACAAAATAAGGTGATAACAAAGACAAACACACTCTCTCACAGAAACACAAACATTATCACAGTTGGCAGGATCAGGATTAGAACTCTTACCTAATGAGTTTGCTACAGTACAGTATTATGCAGTTATCACAAGTGCCACAGAGCTTATAGGGCTGAAACATGGCCAAAGGTTTATTTCAAGGCAACTGACATCAGCAGGCATGCTAAAGTAGGGCAATGAAAGGTGTAGTAAGTGTGAATGGCTTCAAAATCATTCATCAACACACACACATACACACACACACACACACACACACACACACACACACACACACACACACACACTTGCCAGTACTGAGATCCATAGGTTCATTGCTTCACATGTGTGTAGTAGGTGAATGGGCCTGAAGGCTGCACAAGGCTAGGCCAAGGGAATACCTTGGCATCAGGCCACATAGTCTCCAGTGTGGCTTAGGGGTGTAGTCCCTGGAGTGGTCCCCAGGGGTGGGTATTGTATTCACCATCCACTCATCTGGGTTACTATTGTGGGTGGCCAGTGACGTGCACTGCTTCCCATGTATTTGATCTATATTCCATAACATGGACAGTGTCTGGGTTGTGCACATGTCCCACATGCATGTTCTTTGACATGTGGAAGTGAACTTGAGGTCTCTGGGGCATGTTGTGTAGACAGACTGTTATCTTCTGATGTAGCATTCCTGACCTCATTTGGTGAGACCTGGCTATGTAAATGAGGTCGTGCTTGCACCTACATTGACAGCATGATACAGGTATTCAGTGGAGTTTGTGATGTCTGACCATACAAGGCATACAAGGCATGTGTATAAGGCATGGTATTCCCTTTGTGGGTTACATTTGCAGGCTCTACAGTTGTTGCAGGTGTCCAGTGGGGAACATAGCAAAAGGGCCACTGTACACATTTATGTGCCTACTGAGGGGAAGGAACGGGGTGCCATGTCCTTTTACTTGCTGGATAACACACACCCAGTCAGGAGATGTAACACATCAAAGTACTTTCTGATGTCAGTGGCACTATTGTGGTCAACAGGCATGTAGTCCACTGCAGTCACACTGTGGTTACTATCTGTGAAGCAATATGCAGAGAACTACCAATATAGTGGTTGTTGCCTAGCCAAGTGTGTCTGTGTATGAGATGCGGGTGGAGAGTGTTCTCTGAGCAATAGAAGGGTTGGCTATATAGTTCACCAATCCATAATGTCACATGTAGGGCTATGGATTGTCTACACCAGCCTCTCTGGTGTTTGACATCTGTTGTCCTTGTAAGGTGAACATTGTGACATATACTAGGTCCTCAACATAATAATTTAGCAAAGCCCACCCCACAATGGATCCTGTTATTAGACATTCACAGCAACCTCCACACAGGATACTGATGACAGACACACACACAAACACACACACACACACACACACACACACACACACACACACACACACACACTTGCCAGTACTGAGATTCAAACTCCTACCTAACTATGTATTACCACTATAATGTACCACATTTAACGCATGTGCCACGGAAAATTGGCTTTGTCCCAAGTCAGACTTTCGCAGTTAACAAATAAACAAATAAATGTCTGGGATTAGAACTCCTACCTAGCTAGTTTTCTACACTACAGTATTGCACACATATCGCAAGTGCCAAACAGCTTATAGAGCTGAGACTTGGCCAGAGGATTATTTCAAGGTGACTGACATCAGCAGGAGTGCTAACATGGGCAATGGGAAGTGCAGTGTGTGTGAATGAGCCATAAACCATTCCTCTGGAAACACACACACACACACACACACACACACACACACACACACACACACACACACACACACACACACACACACACACACACACACAACTTTACATTTGACAGGACTGGGTATGCAAATGCTAGATGAATACTGTTTTGTACTATCATGTTACACAGTTATCACAAGCACCACAGACACTATAGGGCTGTGGGCTACCAAAAGCAATATCTACAGTGATTGACATCAGCACATCATGTGATATCAGCCAGTTTGATGTGTGGTGGGTGGGACAGGCCTCATGATGGAAATCTCTCAGTCACTGTCTGTTTCTCTCTTCCCCACATCTCTGTGTGTGTATATTTGACATATTATAGTGTGTTGGCCTTGGATATGTGCGAGTATTCCTATCCAGTGTGTGTGCAAAGCATGGATGGTGTACAATGTGGTATGTGTGCACAGCCATTTGCGAATGACAGATATGTATAGTCCACTGTGTTGTCAGACATGGGCTTCATTTCTCTAAATGTAGGAGCATGCCCAGTATGACCTTCTGTATTGAGTGTGTGAATCCATTCCCGGTAGATTGTACTCCAGTTCGGGGTTTGGTGTTCTACACACAGCTAGCAACCTGTTTCTGCAGGATATCTGTAGATAGGTTGGCAATATGGAGTCACAATGGGCGACAGATAGTGGGATACTGTAACTATTGTGTCTGTGCTGCTTGTGTTAAATGGTAGGTGTTAGTAGAGATATTCAGACATATGTACTGTTTTACACTGTGATGTATTATGTCAACAACTACTGACAGATATACTTATTTGCTCACAGTTATTTTCTGGGAAATACAAGATGAATGAAGCTGTGTCCGATATTGTGGTCTACAGCCTGCATATTCTTGCACACTCATGCCATTCTGGAGGGGTAGCTGCAGACACTTGCTGATGAGTCTGTGTAAATGGTCCAGCACCTTGGTACTGTGGTGGCTGAGGACTCCCTTCTTGTACATATATTGACGTAACAGAATGGCTATATCCTGCTGTGGCCATACCTTTCAGCTGTACAGATTCACCCAAGTTACCCAGAAGTAGGGCTCATATATGTGGTCAGTTCCCCTTCACATTGTGGTTTATGAGCAGGTTTGTAGCCACCCATTACTGGGTTTGCAAGCAGGGGCAGTACGGGCACACAGAGTTTCAGACTTCACACACTCCATGGTGCCCATGCTTCTACACCCCCCCAATCTGTTATTTTATACTCTTCCTAACATTATGCAAGTGATATCTGAGAAGTATCCCTATAGTTGTCCCTTCATCCCAGCGGTATTTAGGGGTTGGTCCACAGTTCATGCAGTAGGAAATGGTAGGCATGCTACTGGGATTTGTCAACATGACCTTAGATTTGTTTTCTGTTGACTGTGTTATATTGTTAGTTGGGACCCCATGAGATAACATACATTGGCATTACGGGTGAGGTACAGGCCTTTGACAGAGGAATGTAGGCCATCTGTTAGTGATGCAGGCCATCTGTAGCAGGCCAGTGCATTCTTTCACTCCTACATTCCCAGGCTGCAAGCCACTGGATTTCCCTGGGGTGACAGGGTAAATGTGCGAGGTGTTACTGGCAATAGTTCCTGCCCATATTAATCCATTGGTCTGGATGCTGGTGGGTGCTGCTTACAGCTTGGGACACACCTGCTTGGGACACACCTGCATGGGGCACCTATTCAGCATGCTGCATTCTGTGGGTATTGCCATACAGAAGTGGGGGTCATACTGTACTCATTCCCAACAGCAAGGATATGACCTGTGATAAACCTGTGGCTGATGGTGGGGTGAGCTGAGTGCATGTGTGATATGGAAGCTTCTTGCAGCTGACTCACAGATATACCTGGGACATTCCCCTTATGCTGCCTTGTGCAGGGACATAGGCAATCTCTCATTACTTCATAACTGTGCCTTTTGTGGTCTGCCACTGATTTGCCAGACTACATCAGTGTTCCATACTACACAGGCAACTAATGTGCAGTTAGCCTGTATGTACAATTCCAAAGGTGTGTGCAGTTGACAGTTACATTTTATGTACTCTGTCTAGGGTACTTCCACTTGTGTACTGTGTGTATGTCTGGGCCCACATTCATGGCATGTCCAACTTTCAGATGGTGACAGATATTGACATCTGGACAGTGAGTATGGACGACTGCTGACATGGGTATTGCTGAGAAGCATTGTGGTTGGCACTGCAGTTGTCGGAACATGGCCTTGTCATCAACAGTACTGGCCATAGGCCACCGAGACACAACTCTCCATGCCTACATGCTGACCACTTCCAGACAACATTGAACACACAACAACCTAACACACAGACCCCTGAATATTGTACACATGCAACAATCTATCCTGTAAATTGGGCCAGCTCATGTAATCTGTGCTCTACTGTTATTAAACCCACATGTACATGTTACTGCATTTCTGCATAGGATTGTGGGGGGGGGGTGCATCTGACAACTTCAATCATTTGCTATGACTGTACTGGTATTTCAGGTACTCTGTTGGCTTCCATTTCATTTTGCATTCTGACCTATCATGCAGACTGGAGGTATATCAGTAGTGCACAGATCTTAGGTTTTATTGACCTACAATTCAGTTTCAGACTTCTTACCCTTCAGAACTAACATACAACTGCCAGATCTGTTGTAGACTGTCTGCATAGTTCTGGAGGGGGGCTGTTCACCATTGCCATCAATTGGAGGCCTTAGCCCAGCCTTTCTCATCTACACCTGTCCTGCTGGCTGAGGCTGGTGTTGGGTATGTGAGCCTCACTGACATGCATGTGTGTGTCCTATGGACACACATTTGGGCCACCAGATGTACTGCAGTGGGATTTGTCACCTTGTCTAGTACTGCCTAGTATGTTGACACCAGTATTTGTTATGGATTTCATGCTGTCCATATAGGTGTCCACTATCTGCTGCCATCCCATTCATCCACCCGATTCCCTTGCATGCTCACGTCCATACCACAGACACAATTATCAGAACATACTACTCCATTCAGCAATTGACAGGAAGAGTGACTTACCTTGTGGCTGTGCCAGTATTGAGGATGGTGTTGGAGGGCTGACTATGTCGGATGCACATAGTGCACTCCCTATACATGGTAAAGCACAGGTAGTGCCATGTTTGTGTGACTTTTACTATATGTGTGAGTCAGAGAGAGGTGTCATTCCCTGGATCCCTACCATGTCAGTGTATGTGTTATGCGTTGCCTCTTTGCCAGAGCCTGGGCATACTGGGCACGTCTCCTTGTGCCTACATGGGCAGGCTCAGGTTGTTCCTCCTCCGAGTCCCTCTGTGCCTGTGATGGCCTTGGTAATGGTGGGGAGCTGTGTGGCCTTGCCCTGTGCTGTTCCTACTGCAGCTGTTTCCACAGGATCATATTGTGTAGCATGGCTCATACTATGAACATTTGTGTACATGTAGCTGGAGAGTACTGCAAGGCTCCACCGGATATGTCCAGGCAGCGGATCCATGACTTGAGCATCCCAAACACATGCTCTATTATGATTCTGGTTTGTGCGTGTGCCTCATTATGGAGTTCTTGTTCGGGTGTGTGCATTTCTGATGGGTGTCATCAGTCATGGCTCCAGTGTATAACCAGTATCCCCCACTAGGTGGCCATATGGAATGTCCCCACTGGCAAATAACTGGTACAACTGTGTCATTTGCCAGATGTGGGAGTTGTGATAGCTTCCAGGGCTGCCAGCACACACATTCAAGATAATTCCCTGTGCATCGCACATGACCTGGCAGTTGATGGAGGCAAAGCCCTTGCTGTTTATGTAGACCCTACCCCGCTCACCGGGTGGTGCTTTGATGTGTATGTGCGTGCAGTCTATAGCACCCACTACCTGAGGGGACTCTGCTATTTGGTGGAAGAGATGCATATTGCTGGTCAATGCCTCACAGGTGTTGCGGAAATATATGCGCTCACCGGCATGTGCTGACATGGCATCCAGGAACTGGTGGAGTACCCTGGATGCTGATGCCTGTGAGATCCCCTTGATATCCCCAGTTGCCCTTTGGAAGGTACCTGTGGCTAGTATTCTTAAGCCTACACATACCTTGGTATCCACTGGGATGGGTTCCCCTTTGTTGGTTCTGTGTGTGAGGCATGGCCGGCACAGCTCAACAGTTTGCTGTAGAATGTCCCTGCCCACCCTATAGCGCACCACTATCTCCAGCTTATGTAACCCCTGGTAGGTTACCCTGGGTTTGTACACTCTTCTCCTTCTACTCACTGTGGGTTGGTCGTCAGCTTTCAAATCCTCACCACCCTCATCCTTTTCCACATATTGATGTATGAGAGCAACAGCAGCCCCTAACATTTTATTAGTTTTGTTAGGTAAAATTTCCCCTTCTGTGTACATCGGTGGTGTAGAGTTTGTGGGAAAAAAACAGACTGGAAGGTGTTTGCATAGTTTATAGTAGTGTGCTAGGCTGTTCCATGTGTAATTGGCTGAATCTGATACATTTCACCTGCCAGCTATGCTAGTTCTCCTTAATTGCCTTCCTACTGCTGTTTTCCCTTCCCAATGCCTTCCCGTTTAAGCCCCAAGGTGCGGCATGCACACCCAGTGCTCAGATGTGAACAGAGCTGCTATTTCCTGTTTTTTTTTTTGTTTGTTTAAAACCTGGTGTGTGGCACGCACACCCGTTTAGGCAATTTAAACACTGCTAGGCAGCCTCAGACACACACCCCTTCCTTAGCTATGCTTAGCTAAGGGCAAACATGGGCCACAGACATCCAATAAGCTTACAGCATGCATAACACTCCCCCTTATGAGGTCATCTACCTCTTATACCATGGTGTTGCTGCACCTACACAGTTGGATGCAAGCTAACACTGACAGGAAATCTGTGATTCAGTATCAATCCCCTCATTTGCATAAAACAGAATGCTAATTCATAGTTACCACACTCAAACTGAGCCTACCCCCTTAGCAACCACTATTACCTGGTATTGTTGTCTTATGCATGCCATTGACTATCATGGCAACATGCTGATTTGGATTTAAAAGCTTATTTCCAACTTTTTTTCTTATTTTCAGGCTGATCCCATTTGCGCACTGCTGCACTACGCTTAAACGGCCAAAATCGGCCAAAAAAAAAGTTATTTTTTATAATTTTGTAACTATTTCCCATGCCAATGGCCACATATTTGGCCATTGGCATGCCTACTACATTGAATACATGCTTTCTTTGGAGCTGTCATGCCTCCGTTTTGTAATTTGCAGAAATGTATTCGGTTAGTAACCGAATACATTTCTGCAGGTTACACTATTCCTGCACAGATACCTGCCTACTTCCGGGATCGCTAATTCACCTCATTTGCATGGTTTTCACAATGGGGTTATTAGCATATAGCAGTGGTGTCCATGCAGGAATAATGTAGGAGTACTCGTGCACGTCCCAGGAGCTTGTTCCTGGATTGCTCGTTGGCCATATTGCATGCAGCAGCTCTTGCACTATTCCTGCCCTCCGTGCAGAGCATGCTGAATCTGGGGGAGGGTGCTGGAGGACTTGGCTTGGACACTCAGCTGAGGACCTAACCCTACAGCTGTACCAGTGGGGAGTCTTACTGGGGACCTGGAGGGAGACAGAGTTAGAAAAATCCAGACCACAGGCTGAATGTGTTCCCTGTATGCTCTTTAGGGAAATTGTACTTGATACAGAGAGGTCTGCATCTGGAAATGCTGAGTGTATCCATTTGTATTTCAAGTGCACATCCTTCTCCAGTGTCAGTGGTGAGGATTCAGGCTCTTTGATTACTGGCCCAGCACATATTGGTGACTATCACATAATGGTAGCAGTAGTGGGCATCACATATTGGTTGGCAGTGGTGGGATCATCACATGCTCACATATTGGTCAGCAGCAATGTGGATATTGAATTTGTGTAGCCTGTAAGCAGTGCCACTAAAGAAAGGTGTACTCTCCACAGCCACATGGTAACCATTCAGAGTTTCATATCACAAAAGTTTTATTTATTTACTTTTTTAACTTACTTAGTCAGGGAAAGCAGGCAAGGATGTCAGCATAGGCTTATGGCAAGCTGACAAGGAACCAGTTGGACCAACACTGACCCTGCTGGTACCAATAAAGGCTGTCCTTCCGTCAATATCTTCTATTCAGAAGAATGCACTCCAAGTAACTTCCACAAGCAGGCTCCACAAGTATTTTTAAATTATTTAATTCAAATTTTGATTAAAACAGACCAGAACAAAAACAAAAACAAAGTTGTTTTTGTTCTGGTCTGTTTTAATCAAAATTTGAATTAAATAATTTAAAAATACTTGTGGAGCCTGCTTGTGGAAGTTACTTGGAGTACATTCTTCTGAATAGAAGATATTGACGGAGGGACAGCCTTTATTGGTATCAGCAGGGTCAGTGTTGGTGCTTTTGGTTTTGCAGTTTGTGTTGCGCTTTTGTGGATTACAAGGAACCAGTTGGCTGAGATGTGCCAAGCCAAAGGACTAGTGAATGCCAAATCTGACTAAAGTGGAAATGACTGCAGCCTTAATCCCAGCTACATCACAGACCAGCAACCAGGAAAACAATCAGTCTGTTGATGGGAACTTGCAGCTCTCAGAAACAGGACAGTTCAACTTTTCCTCAGAGGACTTAAAAATCGATCTGGCGTTAAAGAGACTTGAACTGGAATCCAAATATTTGGAATTATAACCAGCAGAGAGACTGCAGAGTTTGGAGGTCAAAGTAGAATCAGCAAAGAAACTGCAGAGTTTGGAGGTCAAAGTAGAATCAGCAGAGAGACTGCAGCGTTTGAAAGCCGAAGAAAATGAGAGGCAGAGGAAACATGAAAAAGAAATGTTGAATCTTCACCAGGGTCATGGAGGTAATGGGGAAGGCAGTAACTGCACCCCAGAAGCAATAAATGTCAGTAAACTTCTTTCTCAGTACCAAGAAAGTGATAATTTTGATAGTTTTAGTCATATATTTGAAACAGTATGCAAACAGTATAATGTTGACCGAGGGCTCTGGGTACAGTTCCTCACCCTCTTACTCCATTGTAAAGCTGTAACTATTGTTTTCTAAATTGTCTGATACTGATTGTTTAGATTATGATCAAGTTACGCACTGTTTATTACAATGTTTTAAGTTAACACTTGAAGCTTACAGAAAAAAAGTTTTGTGAGCATAGACACAAGGCAGATGAAAGTGTATGTGATTATATTGCTGAACTAAGCACTTATTTTCATAGGTGGGTGAGTGGGTGTCAGATCATCACTTTTCAAGGCTTTGCAGACCTTTTGGTAGAGGAACAAGCCCTTAGCACTTTGCCTGAGTTCATGAGAATCTGGTTGGCAGATAGGGAATGCAACTCTGCAGATGAGTTGGGGAAAAAAGGAGACCTATACCTAGCAAGCAGTGCTGCACATGGATATAAGGGAGCCCATGGTGGGCAACCTAAACTGCCCCAACAGAGTCCGCCAGTAACATGGGAAGCCACTAGTTCAGGTACATGGCCATAATCAAGGGTTAAATCTTTTAAATGTGACCAGTGGGGCCATGTAACATACAGATGTCCATGGAGGCAAGGTGAGGAACAAAAGGTGGGGGAGCCAGCAAGTGGAAATAACAGAATGCCAGTGGTAAGTTGTCTGGAGACAACATGGGTACTAAACTACCAGCAGAGTTTATATCTGATCTTGGTGGATGGAAAACAGGCTACTGCCAAGATAGACACAGCCTCTAATATAACCATTGTTCATAGGTTCATAGGACAATACTAAGCTATTGGCCGAGAGGCCCTTATAAGCCTAGTCTAGAATTTTGCCAATGTTCCCACAAAGTCAGCACTTATTTCCCCTGTCCAGCAGGGAAACAGGTGGGAACCCAGGGGTGTATTTTCTGTTTCCCATCCAGACATAAAGGTTCATCTTAAAGAGGGCTAGTGAGGTACTCTTCTTGACATGGAGAGAGAGTCTGTTCCACAGATGGGGAGTCTTTGGGACACAAATCTATCCCTTCTACAAGTTCTATTTGGATTGAGGCCTTGCATGTGGGTTGTGCGAGTGGAGTTTGACTTACAGTTATGCAACAACTCCATCAAGCCTGGGTCTGAGGCGGCCTTGTATGCCAGACAGAGGTCACCGCTGAGCAGTCTGTATGAGACGGAGTAGAGGGATAGGGCTTTTAGCCTATCTGTATAGGATAGGTGTTTGAGACCCTGGATTTTCCTGGCCAGGAACCTATGCGTTCTCTCCAGCTGCTGCATGTGCTTGGCACGGTACATTCCGAAGGGGGCATTGTACTCGATAACAGGTCTGATAAGGGAGGAGTACAAGGATGTTATAACCTCCTTGTTCCTGAATGAAATACCCTTACTTATGAGGTGGGCCATGTAGAAACCCTTGTGTAAAACGAAGGCAATGTGGTGGTCAAAAGTCAGGTTGCTATCAACTTGGGTGCCCTGGCTCCTCATTGCTGATTGTGTGCTTACTACATTGTTATTAATGTGATAATTTGTGGGGGTGCTGTTTTCCCCAAAGGGTTTAATGATGCATTTCTTGGCATTCAGTTTGAAGCCATTTTTCTAGCACCAGTCATTAGTTTGGGTAAGGCCCTCTTGGAGCATGTTCACATCACTAGGGGAATTTAAGACAATGCCCAGTTTGCAGTCATCTGCAAACCTGGTCAGCCACAGACCACTGGTTTTGGCCTGCACCTCAGAAAAGTATATTCCAAACAGTAGAGGCCCCAAGACCGATCCTTGGGGTATGCCGCTCATTACAGGTCTACTAGTAGTGGTGGCTTCCCCTATTTTGACTGAGTGGGTTCTAGCAGAGAGCCAGTTAGCTACCCATCTGGTAACATATGGGTTGATGCCTAGCTAGGAGAGTTTATCTATTATGCTCACATGGGGAATAGTGTCAAAGGCTTTGGCTAGGACAAGGTAGGCAGTGTGCACTGTCTTCTCTTCATCCATGGCTTTGATGACTGTTTTGAAGAAGTCGACCAAGTTTTAACAGGCATGATCTACCTTTGACAAAACCAAACTGTGTGGGGGTCAAGCACTTGGAAAATTCCAATGTCCTTGCTTATAAGGTTCATAATAATCCATTCCATGACTTGCAGATCAGACTAGTTAGGCTGATGGGCCTATAATTGCCTGGGCCAGTGGACGCTCCACCTTTGTGTAGAGGGATGACTGTGGCTGTCCTCCATTCTGCTGGGATGAAGCTAGTGCTCAGGCTTTGGTTGAATAAGGTGGTTAATGGTGCTGAGAGCTCTTGCCTGAGTTCTTGTAGAATGCAGCCAGGGATGTTGTCAGGTCCCATGGAGGCTGTATTTTTTGCCTTTGAGAGGGCATTAAAGACCTGCTCCCTGGTGATGGTTTACTGAAGAGGGCAGAGGGGTGAAGTTTTCACTGAACCTCTCTGCCAGCAGGTTAGCTATATCTGCAGCATTTGTGTATATGGTGTTCTTGACCACCAGTTATTGTGAAGCCTGCAGTGGTTAAAAGGTGCAGAACTTGCTTGGGCAGTCCACTCCAGTCAGAGTTTTAGGAGGGATCCCATTCCAAATTACTTTGGCTAGGGTTCACCTTGACTGGGAGGGTGGAAAAGGAAGCAAGTAAGTAGGTGTGTTTGAGGATATCCCTGCAGATGTCTTGATAGGGAATGATTTTGAAAATGCAGTACCTTGTGTGCATGCAGTCACACACAATCAGGCTTGGAGACAAGCATGTGCATCTGGTAGCCTGGAGGAGACCCAGACAGACTGCACCCCTGAAGCCAAGAATGGTGATATGGCTACTTCAGGGAGGGATCTACCCTGTGGCAGTGAGACTGAAGGTGGGCCACAGCTCCTGGTGGGTACTGATGTTCCCTTGGACAAAGTGACTACAAGGGCTTAACTGAGTAGTAGTACCCAGCCTGCCAATGAGGCATTGCTGTCAGAGGATACCAGACTTCCTGTGGAAGGGAGCTGAGAAGACTTACAAAGAGAGAGTTGAGACAGGCTCAGCTGTCAGACCCTAAATTACAAGGCTTGAGGGAGGTAGCTATGGAGGCACCTGATTCTCAAGGAAAAGGGGATTCTGTATACTGGAACAAAGGGTTACTGTATAAAGAGTGGACCCCTGAAGGATGGCTAGAAGTTGAGGTAATACAGTAGTTGGTAGTGCCCAGAGCCTACCGTCTGGCACTTGTAGCCATCACCCGTGACATTCCCTTGGCAGGTCATATGGGCATAAAGCATACCAAGTGATGTATTATGCAGAACTTTTATTGGACTGAGATTGCCAGGGATGTAATAGGGTTCTGCAGGATCTATGAGCAGCGTGAAAAAGCAGGCAAGGCAGGAGACAAGGTCAAAGCTCATTTGATGCCTTTGCCTGTGACTGAGGAGCCATTTCAAAGGGTAGCTATGGATATTGTGGTTCCTCTGAGTACCCCAAGTTCCACAGGGAAGAAGTATATCCTATTGGTAGTAGATTATGCTACTAGCTACCCTGAGGCAGTGCTCTGTCCTCCACTGAGGCAGAGAAGGTGGCAAATGGTTTGTTAGATATTTTCAGCAGGGTAGGTTTCCAAGGGAAATACTGACTGACACAGCTGCCAGTTTCTTGTCAGACCTGCTGGCTTGTTTGTGGGAGTGCTGTGGGGTGAAGCACCTAAAGAAAACCCCCACCACCCCCACACTAATGATCTTGTGGAGAGGTTAAATTCTAGGCTAAAGACCATGCTACAGGCATTTGCAGACCAGTTTAAGAGAGAGTGGTACAAATATTTCCCCCATCTATTGTTTGCATACAGATAGGTGCCCCAGGAATCCACAGGTTTTTTACCCTTTGAGTTACTGTATGGGCATAGGGTGAGGGGACTTCTAAATTTGATTCATGATGAGTGGGAGGGTGAGTGTGAATCCCACAAGGAGTCTGTTGTGGCATATTTCCTAAACCTCAGGACAAAGCTTAGGGAGCTCATGGATTTGGCCAAGGAGAACCTGGCAGAAAGCCAATAGCAGAAAAAGGTCTGGTATGACACAAATGCTTGAGCCAGAGAGTATGCTGTGGGGTGGCAGGTGATGGTTCTCATTCCTCTCAGACACAATAAACTGCAGACAACTTGGAAGGGACCCTTCAAGGTGGTAAGAAAGGTCAGTGATGTTAACTACCTGGTAGAACTGCTAGGCAGGAGGCAGGGACACACATTTTACCATTTTAACATGATGAAATCTTACCATGACAGAGAGGCCCTTGTGCTCAGTATTTGCAGTGGATGGCATGAGGAGTCTGAGGGGGGATCTGGTGACTGATCTCATCAGTGAGGCTCAGACTGACACCTCGGTGGAAGGGGTAGCAATATTCCTGCAGCTATCCCCTAACCAGGTTTGAGAAATATGAGCAGTATTACAGGAGTTTGGAAACATGTTCACTGGGAAACCATGGTTCACCCACCTGGTGCAGCACCATGTGGATACAGGGCCCTAAAGACCTATAAAACAGACCCCATAGAGGGTGCCTGAATGTGTCAGACATACACTGAGAGGGGAGATACAAAAGATGTTGGAAATGGAAACACTCCAGCAGTCTAGCAGTCCCTGGGCCTCCCCAGTGGTGCTGATACCAAAGAAGGATGGCAGCACCAGGTTCTGTGTGCACTTCAGGAAACTAAATAGTCACACAGAGGCAGACGGTTACCCCATGCCTAGGACAGATGATACCCTAGAGCAGCTAGGTGGGGCTAAGTATCTGACCACTACTGATCTTACCAAGGGCTACTGGCAGGTGCCCTAGGCTCCCAACGCTAGACAGACATCAGGCTTTTGACTCCTTTTGGCTTGGATGAGTTCACGAAGATGCCCTTTGGGATGAAAAATGCCCCAGTGACTTTCCAGAGGCTGGTAGATCATATCTTAGCAGGAGCAGGAGATTATGCCCTTGCTTAACTGGATGATATTGGCATCTACATCCATTCCTGACAAGAGCACCTTCAACATGTCAGGGAGGGCTGGGCAGACTGCAGAGGGCAGGGTTGTCCATTAAGTGTCAGGTGGGTATGGCAAAGGTCTCCTACCTGGGACATAGAGTCGGGAGTGGTAAGATCAGGCCAGAACCTGCCAAAGTGGAAACCATTCAGGCTTGGCCTGTGCCTGTTACTAAACTGCAGATGAGGCCATTCTTAGGGACAGTGAGGTGCTATAGGAAGTTTGCCCCTAATTATAGTACCATAGCTGCTCCCTCACAGACCTGACAAGGAAAAAGGTCAGATAAGGTAGCGTGGACTGCAGCATGTGAGCAGGCATTCCAGTAGCTTAAAGGAGCTTTGGGAGGACCCTCTATGATAGCCAGTCCAGATTAAAGCAAAGAGTTTGTTGTACAGGTGGATGCTTCAAACCATGGGGGGGAGTCTGTACTTAGCCAGATTTTCTCAGAGGGAGAAAGAAACCCAGTGGTATATCTCAGCCATAGACTCCAACCCAGGGAGGAATGTTATGCAGCTGTAGAAGAGGAATGTCTAGCCATAGTATGGGTACTGCAGAAACTTCAGCCTTATCTGTATGGAAAGAATTTCACTGTAGTTACAGATGACAACCCCTTAACATGGCTACATAGAGCCAACCAGCAAAATCACAAGATATTAAGGTGGCGCTTAGGATTGCAGGCATATATCATGACAGTACAACACAGTAGTGTGGTGAGCAATGCCAAGGCAGATGGGCTGTCAAGGCAGGGAATGGGGTAACGGGTAACATATTCCCAGATAGGCTTGTTTCTCTCAAGCCATGTTTCTTAAGGGTCACTTGAAAAACTAGCTTGAGTCTTCGGGGGTGGGTGATGATACGGGGCAAGTGCCAGCATAGCCAACTGGAGTTTTGTAAAGAATGACATGTCCTTTGAATATCAAACTAATGTATACAAGATGCTTGTGTTAGAAATGTATTAGAACTGTATGCAATTTGTATATCAAACTGATTTGTACAGATATTTGTGCTGAAAATGCATTGGTGAGGTTTGCTTGTGTTAAAATCTATCAACAGTGCATCCTGCTAAAATGAAAAGAAATGTAAATGTATTATTGCAACTGAATTAAATGTATATGTTTTAATAGAGGACACTGGGACAGCAAAGGTTAACGTTAAGAAAAATAAGGGAAATGTAAATAAGCTGTTAAACCCTTAAAACGGCACGCCACAGTGCTGAATAGAACTGGAGATGCTGGGTTTGGGAAACAGCCTTTATTCATTAGCTCAGTGAAATGAAAGGAGGCCCCAGGCACTGCCATAAACATTTGGATGTGTATTGTGGCCATCTGTGCTAAATTCCTGTCTCAGCTTCAAAGGGGAGCATTGTGAGAACCTAGAGTCAGGTGACCAGATGAGGTCATTCTGCCCTCTTGGAAATTATATTTTAGATATTAAAAATAGAAATCTTAGAGTATTGAGGATTTTGTTTGGGTAGCCTGACTAGAAAGACCCTCACCCACAGCATCTTGCCTTGCAGTAGTAAGTAACAAGTATGGAACAGTAAAGTTCTCTTAGATTCAGTCAGGAATATAGCAAAGCTTAGTTTACATATTGTTTTTCTTTATTTGTCTGAGTCTGTCCATCAATGTTCTTTTCAATATTTCCTGTGATTTGATCTGTGCGGTTTACTGTAAACATATATTCAGTATTTTCATGCTCTTTTATTATTTGATATTAAATATATCTAAACTTTTATTGTGGCTGGTCCGTATAGAAAGTATCTAACCTTTGAGAGCACTTACATTTATTTGGTGGCACTGTGTGGGCCACTGGAACTACTACCATTCATATTAGTATTAATATTACACAGTATAATTGGGCACCCTTTGTTAAGGGCCTTAGAGTAGCTGACCGTGGAGTGTCTGGTGGCAGTGATAACTTATAGTCTGGGCAGAAGGGGGCCTAGCTAGTAAACCTGTGCCAGCCGTTCCCAGGTGTGTGTGTGTGTGTGTGTGTGTGTGTGTGTGTGTGTGTGTGTGTGTGTGTGTGTGTGTGTCATTTACATGTGGTATGGACAAGAAGCACTGGGTTCACAGAGAGGTTGCTGGAGGACTTGCCTTGGACACTTGGCTAAGGACATAACCCTACAGCTGTACCAGTGTGCAGTTTTATAGGGGACCTGCAGGGAGACAGATATAAAAATATCCAGACCCCAGCCTGAGTATGTTTCTGTGTGCTCTTAAGGGAAATTGTACTTGATGCAGAGAAGTCTGCATCTGGAAATACTAAGTGTATCCATTTGTATTCCAAGTGCATGTCCCTCCCCAGTGTCAGCAGTGAGGATTCAGGCTCCTTGATTACTGACCCAATGTGGGGATGACACATATTGGTGGCCATCACATATTGGTAGCTGTGGTGGGCATCATATTCCACTCCAGCATTGCCAATAAACTTATGGAACTAGGTATAAACCCCTTTATAACATGCTGGATAGCTAGCTGGCTCAGTGATAGGACCCAACAGGTTAGAGTCAGTGAGGTCACGTCCAAAAAGAGGCTGGTCACCAGTGGAGTCCCCAGGGGCTTTGTGCTAGGCCCACTCCTCTTTAGCATCTACTTCTTGGATGTCAAAGCCCTCTGGTTTACCAAGTTCACAGATGATTGTAAACTGAGAGCAGTCATTGAAGCCCTCCAAGATGAGAACACCCTTCAGGAAGGTCTAACACAAACAAACACTTGGTGCCAAATTAAAACTCAATACCAAGAAATGCAATATAGTACCTTTTGGGAAGTGGGACACCCTGGGTAACTACATCATTAATAAAACACCCCTGTAAGTTGATTCATTAGTCTGGGATCTGGGAACTCATTTAGATAGTGACCTAGCCTTCGTCCAACATGTGCCTAAGGTAGTAAGAAAATATTTCTACATTGTTCAACTTAGAAACAAGGGCATGACACTGAGGTCCAGAGAGGTTATCATACCACTGCACTTGGTCCACATCAGATCCAACATAGAGCATAATGCCCCCTTCAGTATATACCTGACCAGATACATGCAGCAACTGGAATTTCCACAAAGGTTCCTTACAAAAAGAATACAGGGAGTAAACACAATGTCATCTGCTCATCACCTCAAAGCCCTGTGTCTTTATTTAGTTTCATACAGACTTCTGAGAGGTGATCTTTGGCTGGCATACAAGGCATCCCTAGACTGTTTTGATTACCCTTTTGCACATCTGCAAAACAAACAGCATCAGAACTACTAGATTAAACAACTTTTGTTTGAGACATAAACAGGACATGCTGGAGAGACAGATATGTTTCTCAGAGAATATACATTCTCTGTAAGTTTCCCTATCCATTTGAAGCAGAGTTCCTTCCTATCTCTACTTAAGCACAACTTGGACCAAGGGATGGGTAACTGATAATTCACCCCTGGTCTGGTGATTTGTTTCTGATGGACAGAGGCAATCAGTAAATCCCCTCCAAATAAATGAGAATTATGGGTCACATTTGGGCTGCATGGCTAGGCTTATAAGAGCCCTTGTGGTCATTAGCCAGTGCTGTGTAAGTTGTGTTTAAGAATGAAGATGCCAGTATTGCCTACATCACTGAGAGCACCGGTTCCCTATTAGAAGACCAAAGATACATTCTTTTAAATGCGTCTTGGTCGAACTCAAAAGCCTGAAACAGCAAAATATCGAAGCGGCTTTTGAGTGAATTCTTTCCCTGGGAAAGAATTCGCTTGGCCGCTTGGTTACTTTGCTGTTTTTGGCACTGTAGTGCGGTCTTGGAGTTGGTATATTTAAGTGTGGGGGTGTGGGGGGCACTTAATGTAATGTGTAAAGTGTTTCATTGTTTTTTTGTTTGAACACCTTTTTTTCCCCTAGGAAAAAATCGCTGTTCTGACAGTTCGAAATTATAAGCTTTCGGTTACATAGGGTCGATTAATCACCGTTCACTTTTTTAAACATTCAGTGATCTAATATAGACCCCGAGCACCAATATAACACTTGTGAAGCTTTTTTAATCCACTTTAAAAGTGAATACAACATCAGCATGCATTTTATGATTATTAAGAAGTATGAAACTTTAATATCTGTCATTACAGACTGCCGGTAAGCCTCAGTTATTTACCAGACACTAACTATTTCAGGAGGGACAGTGTGCAAAAAAAAAAAAAAAAAAAAAACAGAGGCAAAATCACGGAAGATAAAAGTTAATAGAACTACAGGTTTTGGCTGAACTATGAAGTTCTAATGTCTGACATTGAATACCTGTAATTTTCAGTGGTCTACTAGAAAATCAAACATTTTATGAGGGACAGGGCAATAGCAGGGTCATTCTGCAAAATCCCACAGCTATAGAAATGTTCTATGTTAAGAGTTGCAGCATTATTGTACTGTAGTACTCCCACATGGTAAGACACACAGACGTGGCTGTGGCCTGTATGACTGACAAAAAGTAAAAAAAAGTCTGATTGCTTTTTTTATCTTTTTACCACTATTCGTATATATATATATATATATATATATATTCTTCATTTGGCTGCTTCCATTAGGGGTCGCCACAGTGAATCATCTGTTTCCATTTCTTCCTGTTGTCTGCATCTTGCTCTGTCACACCAACCACCTACATGTCCTCTCTCAACACATCCATAAACCTTATCTTAGGCCTTCCGCTTTCCTGGCAGCTCCATCTTTTGCATCCTTCTCCCAATATACCCAGCATCCCTCCTCAGCACATATCTAAACCAACACAATCGCTCCTCTGTTTTTATTTCCAAATCGTCCAAACTGAGCTGACCCTCTAATATACTAATTTCTAATCCTGTCCATCCTCATCACACCCAATACAAATCTTAACATCTTTAACTCTGCCACCTCCAGCCCTGACTCCTGGCTTTTCATCAGTGCCAACCCATATTACACAGCTGTTGTCACTACCAACTTGTAGACCTTCCATTTCACTCTTACCAGTAGCCGTCTGTCACAAATTACTCTTGACACTCTTCTCCACCCACTCCACCCTGCTTGTACTCTGTTCTTCACCTCTCTTCCACACTCACCATTACTCTGAACTGTTGATCCCAAGTATTTAAAACTCATCCACCTTCACCATCTCTGCTCCCTACATCCTCACCATTCATATATTCTCCCTCTCATTCACATACATATATTTTGTCAAAGTTCTGATGACCTTCATTCCTCTCCTCTCTAGAGCATATCTCCACCTCTCCAGGGTCTCCTCTATCTGTTCCCTGCTCTCACTTCAAATCACAATGTCATCCGCAAATATCATAGTCCACGGGGACGCCTGTCTGATCTTGTTTGTCATCACCATTGCAAATAAGAAAGGGCCTGAGAGCTGATCCTTGATGTAATCCCTCCTTCACCTTGAACACATCCATCACTCCTACTGCAGACACACAACTGTCACACTGCTTTGTACATATCCTGTACCACTCTTACATACTTCTCTGCCACTCCCAACTTTCTCATACAATACCACAACTCCTCTCTAGGCACTCTGTCATATATTTTCTCTAAGTCCACAAAGACACAATGCAACTCCTTCAGACCTTTTCTACACTTCTCCATCAACACCCTCAGAGCAAACATCACATCTGTAGTGCTCTTTCCTGACAAGAAACCATACTGCTGTTCACTAATCATCACCTCCCCTCTTAACCTAGCTTCCACTACTCTTTCCCATAACTTCATACTGTGGTTGGTCAGTTTTATCCCCCTGTAGTTACTACAGCTCTGCACATCACCCTTATTCTTAAAAATTGGTGCCAATACACTTCTTCTCCACTCCCCAGGGATCCTCCCACTTTTCAAGATTCCATTAAACAATCTGGTGAAAAACTCCAATGCCATCTCTCCTAAACACTTCCATGCTTCCACAGGTATGCCATCTGGGAAAACAGCCTTTCCATTCTTCATCCTCTTCATAGCTGACCTTACTTCCTCCTTGCTAATCTGTTGCACTTCATGATTCACTATCCCCAGATCATCCAGCCTTCTCTTTCTCTCATTGTCTTCATTCATCAGCTCCTCAAAGTACTCTTTCCATCTGCTCAACGCAATGTCCTCAACTGTGAGTACATTTCCCTCATTATCCTTTATCACCCTAACCTGCTGCACATCGTCCGCAGCTTGGTCCCTCTATTTAGCCAATCGGTACAGGTCCTTTTGTCCCTTCTTAGTGTCCAACCTTTCATACAACTCACCATATGCCTTATCCTTGGCCACCTCTCTCTTCACCGTACGCCTTATCTCCTTGTACTCCTGTCTACTTTCTTCATCTCTCTGACAATCCCACCCCTTCCTCTGTATACTCTGGTGTACTTTCTCATTCCACCACCAGGTCTCCTTGTCCTCCTTCCCCTGCCCAGATGTCACACCAAGCACCTTTCTACCTGTCTCCCTTAACACCTCTGCTGTGGCTGCCCAGCTATCTGGTAACTCTTCAGTGCCACCCAGTGCCTCTCTTAACTCTTCTCTGAACTTCACCTTACAGTTATCCTTTTCCACCTTCCACCATTTGATCTTTGGCACTGCCATCATTCTCCTCCTCTTCTTCTTGATCCCTGACATCATCCTACAGACCACCATCCTATGCTGCCTAACTGCACTTTCCCTTGTCATTACTTTGCAGTCTCCAATCTCCTTCAGTCTGGTTCTCCTGCATTGGATAAAATCCACCTGTGGGCATCTTCCTCCACTCTTGTACGTCACCTTATGCTCCTCCCACTTCTTAAAATACATATGCACCACAGCCCTGTCCATCCTTTTTGCAAAATCCACTACCATATGATCTTCTGCATTCCTCCTCTTAAGACCATACCTACCCATCACCTCCTCATCCCCTCTGTTCCCTTCACCAACATGCCCAATGAAATCTGCTCCAATCATTACTCTCTCACCCTTAGGTACACTTTCCACCACTCCATCTAACTTGCTCCAAAAAATGTTCTTTCTCATCCATCACACACCCAACTTACAGAGCATATGCACTAACAACATTCATCATCACACCATCAATTTCAAGATTCATAAACATCACCATCCGACACTCTTTTCCCCTCCAAAACACTCTTGGCATACTGCTCCTTCAGAATAATCCTACCCCATTTCTCCTTCCAACCACACCATGGTAGAACAATTTGAACCCACCTCTGATACACCTGGCCTTATTCCCCTTCTACCTGGTCTCTTGCAAGCACAATATATCAACCTTCCTTCTCTCCATCATATCAGCTAGCTCTTTCCCTTTACCAGTCATACTGCCAGCATTCAAATTTCCTACCTTCACTTCCACACTGCTAACTTTCCTCCTCTCCTCCTGCCTCCGGGCATGCCTTCTCCCCCTCTTCTTCTCCTTTGGCCAACAGTAGACCAATTTCCACCAGTATCCTGTTGTTAACTCAGGCCTCGACCGATCCGGTATGGAAATCTGTACTGTTGTCCACATATTTGCTCTGGCAAAAATTTTACACTGGATGCCCTTCCTGACATAACCCTCCTCATTTATATGGGCTTGGGACCAGCATGAAGAAATACACTAGCTTGTGCATCCCCCAAAGAAGAATATATATATATATATATATATATATATATATATATATATATATATACATATATGTATACACACACACATATATATATATATATATAAAGAGCATGTTTTTATTTTTCAGGGCTTAATGTCCCAAGGAATTGCTGTTACCGAAAAAGATCTTCCTGGTTTTCCTTTATGTACTGGATATTAGTTTCAAACTAAGGGTTGCTTAGAATCAGCTACTGACTATTTTTTCAACTTGTATACTAGGGTTTGCTGACATAACTTTTTATAAAATACTGTTTGTGATAAGGTTTAGTATTTTATAGCAACAGTGAGCACTGGCAGCTGTCAAGCTACACTAATGCCATTCTAAGGAGTAAGCAAACACACTAATGCGGTTCAGTGTTCTCCATATTGCGTCGTCTGTTAGCCATAAATACACCTATCAAACTATATTTTTAAAATTGTAATCTGCAATGTCTAGTGTATTTGACTGCAATTTTTATAGTTTTTTTCTGTGTTTTGAATAACTTCAGCTATAAGCATATGTTATGACGTTTGTGTACTCATGAAACTTGTGATATTTGTATAACAATGTATATCAAATAACGGTTTTGTATTAGAACATTACCCCACCAGATGCGCAGTAGCAATCACCGCCAAGAAACCCGCCCACTATTCTGAGCGTAACGTTTAAAGTGCTGTGAGTAAGCATCAGAGGACCGTTATCTGCAAAATGAATATACGAAGCATTGCAATTATTTCAATAAAACCCATTTCACCCTTATTTCCTGGTACCAGGATTGTGACACGACAGCAGTCCAATTTCCAGCAATCAAAAGGTTTGATGAATTCTATTACCTACTCAAACACAGAAAATGCTGCATTTATAAAAAGCAGTACACTATTACACTTAAAATTACAAACATAACACAAACACTCAGGTCACTCCAAGGCAAGTACAAATATGACTCAGTCATTGTCCATGCTGGTGTGAATGACCTGAGACGTACCTCCCTGGACTACATGAAAAGAGACATAGAGGAGCTCTCTGAGCATGTAGCCCAGGCCGGTATGACCTTGACCTTGAGTAGCATCTTACCCTCACCAAGAATGATGCCACAATATGAAGACAAGATGATCAATTTCAACAATTGGCTTAAGTACTGGTGTCATTCAAAGGGGATCCAATGCCTGTCAGCTTGGGATGATATGCTCGACAAGTCACGATGCTTCGCTAGGGACGGCTTGCACCTGTCACCCCTGGGCTTTCGGATATTGGCAAAGGCTCTTGCTACCCCCATAGTGCCTTTTTTGGCAAGGCTCAAAAGACAAACCCACCTCCATAGGTATCACAAGGGATAAGAAACTAAGAGTAATGCTACTCAATGCCAGAAGTCTAAACCTCAAGATGCATGCACTCGAAACTCTCCTTAGCATGAAGAACATCGATATCTGTGCAGTAACAGAAACCTGGTTCAGGGCTCCCGAGAGCACCCCATCACTACCAGGTTATACCTCATACCATGCTTTTCGGCCCCAAAACTTGGACCGAACCACAAAAGGAGGGGGAGTATCGATATTCATCAAAGATACCCACACCTCCAGGTTGGTGGCAAAGCACGAAGCATCAGAGACTATCCATGTGCAACTAACAGTGGGTAAAACTGCCTTCCACTTTATAGCCTGTTACAGACCAGCCTCCCAAACCCAGGAACCCCACTCAGCCTTCCTGAGAACAATGGAAAATATGAAGGTCTCTCCAAACACCATTATATTGGGTGACTTCAACTACCCAAACATAGACTGGGAGCATTACTCTAGCTCCAACACCCTAGCCCAAAGGTTCCTAGAATTTATAAACTCAAATGCTATGGAACAACTTGTTACCACTCCCACAAGAGGGGAAAACATACTGAACCTGAGCATCACCAACATGGGGACTCTATGCTCCAGACCAGAAGTGTATCCCTCACTGGTAAGATCAGACCATAAACTAATCTCACTGGATATTCACATCCCAACCCCACCCCCTACCCAGAAAACCACGGTGAAAAACTTCTCTAAAGCAAATTTCACACTCCTCAAAACTGAGGTGGAATCCTTCAAAGCCCCCGGGCCTGTGGAAAATACGGCCCAGACCGCAGAAAACTTTATAAACGCATTTTATGAACATCTTCAGGAATGCATGGATCATGCGATCCCAAATAAAACCAAGACCCAATCCTCCAAAGGCAGACGTCCTGTCTGGTGGACCCCAGCCATAAACAAACTATACAATAGAAGGAGGAAGCTACTAAATGATGGAACAAAATCCCAAAAAGGGAAGGCATCACTGATCAGTATTAGCAAAAAACTACGGGCACTCATAAAATTGTCTAAGGCCAGCTTCGAGAGAAAAATTGCACAGGACACTAAGGATAATCACAAGGCTTTCTTTAGTTATGTTAGGAACCTGGGTGGTAATTCCCAGATATGCTCAGAATTAGTCCAAAATGACATAAAATACACCGAACCCACAGACATTGCCAACATCCTAGCTGACAGGTTCAGCGCAAACCCCCCCCCCACCAAAAGGGCAAATATCTATCCCAGCAGAGTGCTGCCCCCCTGACATCTCAGATGCTCATGTAAGAGCCGCCCTCTCCAAAGCAAAAAACACAACATCAATGGGACCAGACGGTGTCCCGGGCTGCGTCCTACATGAACTCCAAGAAGAGCTAAACCCAAACATAAAACTACTGTTCAATCTCAGCCTTACTACAGGATATGTGCCCAAAGAGTGGCGTGCAGCAACAGTGGTCCCTCTCCATAAAGGTGGTGCCTCAACGGATCCTGGAAACTATCGCCCCATAAGCCTGACTAGTTTGGTCTGCAAAGCTATGGAAAGGATCATCATGGACCTCATAAATAAAGATATTGGGGACCTACAGACACTGGATCCTACCCAGTTTGGCTTTGTTAAGGGCAGATCCTGCCTCTTAAACCTGGTTGATTTCTTTGAAACAGTCACCAAGGCCATTGACGAGGGAAGGTGGTCCACACAGCCTACCTGGACCTCACAAAGCCTTCGATACAATACCCCACTCTGGCATTATAGATAAGCTCACCAGCTTAAATATAAACCCCTATGTCACTAGATGGATTGCAAACTGGCTCAAGGACAGAACCCACATGGTTAGAATTGCTGGAGCCATGTCAGACTCAAACCAGTTACAAGGGGTGTCCCACAAGGCTCAGTCCTGGGACCTCTCTTGTTCGGTATATATTTCTCGGAGGTACAGGCCAACACAGAAGGACTGTGGCTGACCAAGTTTGCAGATGACTGCAAACTGGGTGCCATAATCGACTCTCCAGCCGACACAAGCATCCTCCAAAAGGGCCTCATAGAAACAGACAACTGGTGCCAGAGCCATGGCCTCAAGCTAAATGCCAAAAGTGTATAGTCATCCCCTTTGGCAAAAACAAAGTGCCCACAAATTACCACATAGGTGGTAATCCATTAAGTACAGAAGAAGTAATTAGGGACCTGGGGACCCAAGTTGATAGCAATCTCTCATTTGACAACCACGTGGCCAAAGTGGTTAGAAAACATTTTATATAGCCCACCTAATCATGAAGGGATTCACATCTAGATCAGGGAGGTCATCGTGCCTCTTTACTCATCCCTCATCAGGCCCATAATTGAGTACAATGCTCCTTTTGGGATGTACCTTACCAGACACCTGCAGCAACTGGAAAGACCCCAAAAGTACCTCACCAAGAAGATCAAAGGGCTCAAACAGATGCCATATGCTGCCCGGTTAAAGAAACTCCAGCTCTACTCAGTGGCATACTGCCTGTTCAGAGGCGATCTGTGCCTGACGTATAAAGCCATGTCCAACCCGGAATTAATGGACATGCTGCACCTCAGAAAATCTAAATCCCATCGAGCTACGCTCGAGAGACTTGAACCTCAGCACTGAAATAAATAGGACATGCTGGAGGGACAGATTCATAACCCAGAGGCTCCCTTCACTCTGGAATAAAATCCCAGTCCAGGTTAGGTAGAGTCCCTCATTGACTCTCTTCAAGAGGAATCTTGATGAGTGGATGGGAGATCATAGGTTTACCCCGGGTATCACTTCTGTGTCACTGTTAGACAGAGGCACAGTTTACTAACCTCGAAAAAGGGCATAGCAAAATAAATTTAAAATGGGTGGGGAAAGCCAAACACATTCTGGCTAGGCTTATAAATGCCCTAGGGCAGATAGCCTAGTATGAACCTATGAACCTAATTCTTTAAAGGGTGAGGGGTGCGAGCACATAATATGCTGCATGTATACAAACTATTACACAGACTTAAAATTACAGCTCCGTAAAGGTGCGGGGTGCGGGTGTCAACCTTTCTGGGAGGTCTTTCTTATTGCATTTATGTAATGTATTTATTGTCCCGCTGTCTCAGATTAGGGGGTGCAGGGGTTATTGTTCGAGTTTTGGCGTTTCTTGAAGTAATTCACTGTTGCAGTTACTTCAAAATAGTGTGTTTCATCCTCCACAGATTCTTTTCCTCCGTGGAAACCTTGGTGAGGTAATGTTACAATACAAAGCCATGTTTCATACCAACTGTAGATAAGGAATTACACTTGCAAAGTGTGCCACTGTAAATTTCTTCATGTTCGTCTTGTGTGCAACAATGAATATTCACCATGTCAGTCAGGGCTGGCCTTAGGCATAGGCGAACTAGGCGACCACCTAGGGCGCCGTATAGTCCGGCCTCAAAAGGGCGCAAATTCCGGAAATGTATAGGGATCGCTCAGAGTTCTGCTGTGAATGATTTGACTTTATTCGAGAAAGCCGAGATGACAACAACAACAACAAATTTCACTGGGCATTGGTAATTGCACCCTCCCCCAGACCCAGTTCAAGCACGAACTTGCTAATTTTTTTTTTTTTTTTTATCGGATTCGGAGTTCTGCTGTGAACCGACTAGAAAGCCGAGACAACAACAACAACAGATTTCACTGCTGGGCGCCCATAGACTGAGGTTAGGCATTGGCAATTGCGCCCTCCCCCAGACCCAGTTCAAGCACGAACTTGCTCATTTTTTTTTTTTTTTAATATTATCCTCCACAGTAGCACAGCCCCCACCCTAAGCCATGTTCTCACAGTCATTCCCTCCCTCTACATGACGTATAGGCTTGTGTGATGTGAGTGGCTGCTCTTATGGGGCATTATTCAAATCATCCTATCAGCGATGATTCTGCACCACTGACATCACGGCCACTGATCCATTGAGCATATATAAACAGCTAACTCCCGCCTCTCGTTCCTTCCTTCATTGGCGCGCTAGAGAGGCGGGTGCAGCTATTGGCTATCGGACATCGCAGTTCTTGGAATCTGGACATCAGCGTCATTTTGTTTGCCTGGTTCATTCTTCCACGTGGGCTACTACGGAGTTTGGAGTTTTAATTTCAACACCGGCGGCTAGGATGTAAGTAAGGGATGGGTCCGCCGGGGATTTATTTGTGATGTTGTGAACAAAGTTTTTTTTTTTTTTTTTTTTAGTCTGTTTATTATTTTTGAATTTTGAAAGACTAGAATTTTAGCCTAGGCTTTCAGTTAAGCCCTAGAGTCGGCCAGATTTTGTGTGTACTTGGTGGGAAGACACCTTAGTAAACTCCTCGTGTAAGGATCTTGTTGAGGTTGTTGAGGTTGTGCAAGTGTGCTGCAAGGGAGAAGAGAGCGTTGTGTGGTGGGCTAGTTTTGCTTCGCTGTGGGATTAGTGAGCAGGCACTACGGTATACTGCGCAGTGGGTAAGTGTCTGTGTGTGGCTTTCAAAGGCATTTTTTATTTGGGCTTGATTCTGGCTTGTGCAGTTTGTGGTTACTTGTTTTGTTTATATTTCACCCCCAGGAGGCAAGCATATGGGCCATACAATATGGCTTTGCTTTTCGTTGCAGTGGTTATGTAGAATGTTTCTTTCTTTTTTTTTTTTTGAAATGCACGATAATTACTAATCATTTTCTAACCTGAGGACTGAAGCTAAAATTGGTCGCTATTATACATTATTCGCTTGGGGAGTTAATATCTAAGTGGTTTTATTACTGTAATGCCTGATATTGTTCAGTGGTTGTTTCTCCTTTCCTTTTAAATTCCACGTTACAAAAAATTACAGTTGTTAAACTAAACTTGCTGTAACAATAGATGCTAGAATGGTCACTGCTGGGTCTGCTGCCATATTTATATTATGTCTGGCAAAATATACAACAACCTGCCAGATTCAAAACCTTCAGGGCACCTTCCTCACACTGCTGACAGTCACAGATACGTCCTGTGGTGGACATGTGTCGGGCCCGCAACTGATTTATGAAAACATTATTGTAAAATGTAAATGCTTAGATGCTGTAAAGTTGTTTTTTAGATAACTTTGGGCAAAAGCCATAATGTGTCTTGCTATGGACATAATTGAACTTTAAAGTTCCAGTGGTTAAGGGAGGCATTCTGAAGTCTGACATGACATATTTTCAATATCTAGTCGGGAGCCCGGATAATCTTGGCGTAATATTTTGTGGACATCAGTATTATTAACACAAGAAATAAAGTAGTGTGTGATATTGCCGCTTGTATACGGTAAACTATTCCCAATCCACTGGTTCTTGAGTTTGTTCTCTACCTCTGCAGCTGATGGTATGTTTTGTTTACTGCTGTAAGGGGTGTGGTGCTTAGCCTACTTTCCTGTTAAACAGGAAGAAACGTGTTTGCTTGCTGATGTCATTGTGGGAGGCTTTTGGCAGAGCAGAAGTTGGGACAATTTGTTAAAGTTTCTAATGTGAAGGGGAAACACATACAAAACAGCTGGCAATCAGTCAGAGTACTTTTGGAAAGGCATTGAAGACATAAGTGTTTGGCTAATTTTATTGATGTTCTAACCAGCACATCACTCTGGAAGTTTTTTTTAATTTTTTTTTTTTTTTTGGGGGGGGGGTGTTTGAATTGTAGATCTTTTGTGAAACCCAGTATTAGAAGTGGGTAAAGGAGGGACGTGAGACTAAAGTTTCACAGTTTTAATTCGAAAATTCTTGGAAAACGTGGTTATCTATGTATTGAGACATAAATAAATATGTTTTTGCAGTCTGTTAATTTGATGTCTTTTTAGCTCCAGAAAACCTTAAACAGATAGTCAAACCGTCTTTACTAATGGAATACCGGCGGTCTCTTTTTAGAGGACAACAAAACAAAACTACTTTAATTAGGAAATGATTGGATAATATTGTGCTACTTTAGAATTTCAGTCAAATATCAGAATGAAGTGCAGAAATAATGCATTGTTTGAAAAGCAGCATCTGGGGTGCAGGTAGTGGTATTAGAGTTGTGTGCAGGTAATTCTTAGGGGAGCCAGTACATACATCTGGGGATGTTTTACACTCTTCACTGCAGTGTTACTATTATAATCAAAATTACAAAAAAGTTTTAGTTGCACTGCTCCACTTCGTTTTGGGGGAGCAGTCTCCTACCACTGAGATGCTTTTCTTGTTGAAGCAGTCTGTTTACACTGCCTTTCTTCCCATGAAGCTTGTGTGCTATCTACTTTTGATTGTAGCTCCTAGTTTAGGGGGGTGGCCATGGTCGTCTTGCATGGAAATGTAAACTTTTGGAATAACTCCTGACTTCATTCAGTAAACGGTAACGTTTGTTGAAGCATTTGATGCAATCTTAAGTTTACTGATTCATTGAGTGTATGACTTTTTTTCGTTAGTCTAAAACATGGGAGGTTATAGTTCTCTTTGCTAGGGGAAGAGACACCATTCCTGAGCAGTAAATCAAATTACTGCATGTTCCTTTTTTGGTGCGTCAATCTCTAGCACACAAATACCTACTATTTGTAGATGAGCTGTACAGTAGTTACATTTTGAGTAATAGAGGGTTGGAGTATTGCACCAACCCCCCCAAAGTATTCTTTGTGGATATATAGTACTGTTGTTGGCTTATACAAAGGAAAGTTGTGTTTTCTTCCATCAGGCTTGGCTGCTAGCATTGTCACCTCACAGTAAGATGCTGTCCGGTTCGATTCTCAGCTAGACCGTCTTGTGTGGAGATGTGCATGAATGGGCGTACCTTTGTGCATCAGGGCTGGCAACTCAGCATGTAAAAATCTACTGCCAATCATTAGAGGATCGTAGTTCCACTGTGGCGACCCATAACCAGGAAAAAGCCGAAAGACACAACACTGTTTAGTAAGATTGCTAATATAATCTTATGGGTAGCATTCCTGGTCATTTTACCACATAAATGACATTGTTCCTGCAGCTCATTATATTAAAGAAATAGAACATAGTTCACACCAAATCAATTTAACATCTTATTTGTAAAGCGCAGGGGCGGCTCGTGGCATCGGACTGCCGGACTGCAGCCCCCTCAGCTAAAAAGAAGAAGAAATGTAAAAAAAAAAAAAAAAAAAAAACCTTTGCAGCTGTTTAATGTAAACATTTGAGTCAGTGACTCGGAAGTATGCGCATGCGCACTTAACCGCCTCGGGCTGTGGCGGTTTTAAACAGATTTTTTTTATGTTTTGATTGCAGCCCGGTGGTGTAATGAAGGCATCATTGTGATGCCCAGAAGTCTATGCGGTTCCAAACCACATAGAATTGGAAGGGGCTCAGACTGCGACGTCCGCAGGCACCGTGCTTGCTGGGCTAAAGGCTGCTGACTGGTTGTCGCCCTCTTCCCGGGCTTTATGTGCTGGGAAAGGAGCGAGAATCAGTCAGTTGAGTTGTGGGCTTGACTTGTGGTGTCCAATTTTATTATTTGGCAATTGGCATTGGATTTTAATTTTTTTTTTATTTGGGCGGATTTTGTCAGCTGTGCTGTGCAGCCTGTGCTAGCCTAGCCTGAAGGAAGAAGAACAGAAGAAGAAAGAAGAAGAAAGAAAATAAGTTAGAGAAGAAGAACAGAGTGGAAGGTGCAGAATTAAAGTAAGTATTGTAGCTCATGTAAATGTGCAGAGAATCCCACCCATCTAAGGTAGACACAAGTACTAGAGTGGCTTTTCATCTGTCCTTGATTTTTACAGAATGGTCTGGTTTCTGTCATATTTTTTGTACTGTTGATTTATGCTTATTACTCAAAGTGCCTGTTGCTCTGTGTTTAAGTAGCGATACTTTAATGACCATCAGGTAAGCTTGGCTGAGATTGCAAGATGCAAGTAAGCTTTAATAAGCATACTGTTAAAGAATTGCCAACATTGAAAGCCTTTCTGTTGCCATGTAGAGAATACTTAACTAGATAATGTATAAGCCTTGGGTATTGAAATGCATATGCCAGTATTTGTAATAAAGGACAGAATTACATTATTTTAAGAGTCTCATTACACTTGGAGACTTCCAGTCATCTCTGCAGGCTTTACCCGTAAACCGAATGCCAATCGCGTGGTCCATAACCTGTACAGTAATCCTTTTAAGCAATGTATCTTGAGCTTATTTCTTGTTTGCTTTTCATTTTTTACTTTGATCATGTTTTCCCCATGAAACAAGTAGATGTCAGGCAGCAGGTCTTTTTTTGGATAAGGAACATTTTTACAAGTGGGGGCATCAGAGATTTCTACTTTCAGCATGTTACTTGTTACTTTAATAAAGCTTAATATAAATTATAATTAGAACTGCAGTGCAAGAAGTGGTTTGAGTTGAGTGCTGCTTGTTTTTCTTATACTTGATTTTGACTGGCATTCCATTAATGTATTTTAAAAAAAGTAATTTATTTTTTCATGCCTCACAACCTTTTTTGTTTCCATCTAGATATTACACTGTCATGCAGCCAATGCATTGAAATATTTTTATTCTTCTACACTTCATTTTGTCTTGATTGGACTCTTATAATGACGGTTTGGCACCCAGGGCAATATATTTAGTTTTTGTGGTTTGCTACTACAGGTGTGTGCGTGGTAGGGAATACCTAAGGCTTGAACCCTGTACCTTGTATGCAGGTGTTAAAGACCTGAATTCCCTACCCACCACCATTTGTAAAAAAAAAAATTGCAGATTTTTGCCTCATATTTGATCTGATCTGTTCCTCATAATATCTGTGGTTTGTAAATGCTGCAATGCTTGATATTTGATAGTGCAGTGGTAGCATTGTTGCCTCACAGCTGCAGGTTCTCAGGTTTGATTCTTGGCTGGGTTGCCTTCTTTGTGGGGTCTGTATCTTCTCCCTGTGTTTGTGTGGGTTTGCTTTTGTGTCCTCCCATGTTACAAAGACATGTCTGCATTATTTCTTCCTGGGCCTCTGCTGAACATTTTTTTTGTTCCAAGTCAGACTGTCCTGATTAACAAATGTTAAATAAAATTGACAGGCATTTGAATTTCAGACTTCAGGTTTCTTTTTTTTTTTTTTAAACAAGTTTATTGTTTTTAACATACAAAATAAATATCATAACAATTTTATACAAGCAATTAAAATAGAAATAGTTATAACATTCAATAAAATAACCAAAGTATTTACAAAGACATCCACTACAAATCAAATCAATTGATTAAACTATAATGTCATGCTATTGAGACTAAGATTTTTTTAACAGGTTTTGTAAAGTATCCCATATAATATAATAAGATGTTTTTCTAGTAGTTTTTGATTTTATTGCCATCAATTCCATATGACACACTTCAGTCATAACATTTTTAAATTCATTAAATGAAGGAGGGGTATCTGAAATCCAATTTCTGGTTATTATTTTTCTAGCCACTGCTGGGCGGCCACGGTGGTGCAGTGGTTAGCATTGCCGCCTCACAGCAAGAGGTTCTCTGGTTCGATCCTCGGCTGGGGTGCCTTCTGTGCGGAGTCTGCATGTCCTCCCTGTGGTCGCGTGGGTTTCCTCCGGGTGCTCCGGTTTCCTCCCACATCCCAAAGACATGCTGCAGGTGGATTGGATACTCTAAATTGGCCCTAGGTGTGCATGTGAGTGTGCCTTCTGTGGAAGGTTGGGCGCCGGGCTGGCAACTCGACACCGTAAAACTCCACTGCCATTCAATGTGCGGACAAGGTGATCCGCTGTGGCGACCCCTTACTGGGAAAAAGCCGAAAGAAGAAGAAGAAGATTTTTCTAGCCACTGCTAGAATAGACCATAATAAGGGAAGTTTAACTTTTTTAACACTTTTAGGAATAGGTGTGTTAAATAATATAAGTGATTTAGAAACAATGAAATTATCTGTGAAAAGGGCCTGCAAAAAATCATTGATTAACTTCCAATATTCCTTCAATTTTATACAGTCATAAAACATATGTGCCCAATCAGTATTTATTTCTACATTACATCTTTTACATAAGTTGTCTTTATTATTTATTTTATTCATCATTAAAGGTGTATAGAATGATCTATGTAAAAATTTCCAAGTAAAAAGTCTCCAATTAATGGAAGAAGTAGTTTTATAAGCAGATTCCAACATATATTGTTTATCTTGTTGTTTTGGTGATTCACCATTAATGGAAATGAAATAATTCCAATAGGTATCTGAACTGTAATGAGTTTCTTCTCTGATAATTTTATGTATGTATGTATGAGCGCTTACCTTTATCAGAAACTCTATGTTGTAAATTTAATATCAAGTAATCAATCAGTATTGGAACAGATTCTTTAACTGTTAAAGACATTAAATCAATTTTATTAATAAGATGTTGTCTAAAAGTCTGAATTTCCAACCAACATGTTTCTCTCAAATCAAATTCTTGCTTTAAGAAGTCTAAATTTTTTACTTTATTATCAGACAGCAACTGATACCAATACTTTAGATCATTCTCTGTGACTAAAAGAGTTCTTTCAGAGGTGGTTGACAAAAGCATACCTTGTGTATACATTATAGGAATAGAATAAAATTCCATTCTTTATACTTAGGATGCATGAATATAAAATTACGATAACTGATAATAATGTTTAATGGGTAACTAACTACATATTTTGGTGTAATGGATGAAGTACAAAATTCTTTTAGTAACCATAACATGGGGTTATTTACAATAATATTTTTATGTATTAAAGAGATTTTCATGAAGTGAATGCTAATTAGTTCTCAGTAATCTTTCCATCTTGCAACATATGACTGATCTATTAACAAAGTAATAACTTTTATAATAGAAGAGATAGTATATAAATTAAAGTCTGGAAATGAAATGCCCCTTGAGACCAGCTATTAGTATGTTTCTTTAATGCAATCCTAGGTCTATTAGGTGCCCATAAGAAATTTAACATTAGTGAATTCAATTTCTTAATAATTATTTTTGTAGGTGGGAGTATTATTGATTGTATTAAGTATAATATCTTAGGGAATACTATCATTTTAATAATTGTGAGTCTCTCTTCCATGGTAAAAAAACATATTGTTCCAGCTATTGAAAAGATGTTGTATATTAAGAAGACAGGTACTATAATTATTATGTATAATAGATTTGATATCTTTAGTTAATATTATACCTAAGTAAGTTATCTGACCTGAGTTGGGTATATATTTGTTAAAATCATTAATGAGGACATTTTTTCGTGTGTATATTGGTAATATTTTAGTTTTTTTCTTCATTGAATATTAAACCAGAGATATTTTTAAAATCCATCATTTTATCAAATAAGGACTGCATAGAAGAGTTAGATCCAGCTGGTGTAATTAGAACATCATCTGCAAAAAGTTGAATTTTAGAAATTGTATTTTCATCTATATCAAATCCTTCTATATCAGTACTGTTTCTGATCAAATTAGCCCAAGGCTCCATTATTAAAGTAAATAATAGTGGAGAGAGTGGACACCCTTGTTTTGTACCTTTTAAAATGGGTATTTTTTGTGAGACATATGTTCCTATCTTAATGTAAGCCAATGCTCCTTTATATAGATGTTCAATTAGATTTACAAATGCATCCGAGAAGTTTGTGCACTTCAGTAAGATAAACAAGTAGTCCCAACTTACTGAATCAAATGCTGAACTTATATCGAGACTAATAAGTGTTAAATCTTTCTTTTTCCTATTTGCAAAATCAATTAACGTTAAAGTTCTCCTTATATTATCAAAAGTATTTCTATTTACAATAAAGCCTGTCTGGTCTATATCTATAATGCCTGGGATGATTGTCTTTAATCTATCAGCAAAAATACTCATAAACATTTTATAGTCAACATTAAGTAATGAAATAGGTCTATATGAAGTGCATCTGGTTGGGTCTTTATTGGGTTTTAAAATTGGTGAAATAAATGTGTATTGCCAAGATGGGGGAGTTGTTAACTCATTTTGGGCCAGAATAAAAACCTTATGTATTAATGAGTAAGTACTTTTGGGAATAATTTTATAGATCTCTGGTATAATACCATCATTACCTGGTGCTTTGTTTGATTTAAGCTTGTTTATTTGTGTAATAACCTCTGTATATGAAATATTTTTATCCATTAATTTAGTCTGTTTATTAAGTTTTTTGTTCATGTTTGTAGTTATAAATTTCTTTATTTTATCTTTAGGCTCCATGTTAATGTTATTATGATTAATTTTGTGAAAGTGATTTCTAAATTCATCTAATATTTCTGGTAAACTAGAAACATTCTTCTTTTTCCTTGGAGAGAAAATTTCTTTGATATGATTTTGTTTATTCAACCTTTTTGTTTTATTTTTAAGTCTATGTAAGTATTTGGGACTTATTGAGTAAGACAAAACTTATATTTCTCTAATGTTATTTTAACTTTATGAGTTAAAATTTCTTTGTATTTCTCATTTAATTTATTTATTTCTTCAATGACTTTTTTGTCCATAATATTTTCTTTATTATTATGTTTGTATGAGTCTAATTTGCTTTGAATATCTAGTAATTCCTTGTCCCAAGATTTCCTTTTATTATTATACCATCTGATACTTTGTCCATATAAATATGATTTTAAAGCATCCCAAACATAAACAATGGACACTTCAGGTGTATTGTTTAAGTCTAAAAAATGTTGCACTTCTGAAAGTAGATAATCTTTATAGTCTTTTAGTTGAGTTAAGTATGCTGGTATCCTTTTGATCTGAACATTGTAAGTACTTTTTATCATAAACTCAAAGACAATTGAATTATGATCTGATATAGGACACAAAATGATTTTAGAATTAATTAAGTCTGTAACCATCTGGTTAGAAATAAGACTCTATCTATTTTTGAATAAGTTTTATATCTGTTAGAAAAAAAAGTGTATGGTAATGATTTTGAATCTATCTGATTATTAATATCATTCAAATGATATAAATTAACAAAATCCTTTAAATGTTTTGCATTAGATGTAATTTTCCTTTTTCCTATAGTAGTAGTATATTTTCATGTAGGATACAATTAAAGTCACCTGCTAAAATAATATCTCCTATAGAAAATGATATGATCTTATTGAGATGGTGTTTCACTGTATTAATGCCAATTCCTGGTATCCAATATACATTGATTAATGTATATGTCTTTCCATTAATCTGTATTGTAACCATACAAAACATTCCTTTATCATCTTTATAAGACTTAATAGTTTTAGGTATGGGCATACTTTTATTCCATAAAATAGCCATTCCTCTTTTTTTCTGAGTGTGTTCTGAACTAACCAAGACTGTATATTTATTAGTGGCTAATTTATCAATATCCTTTTTCAGGAGATGTGTTTCTTGAAGGAATACTAAGTTGGCCTTATGCAAATTAATGTATCTCATTAAACTTGCCCTTTTACATGGGTTATTCAGTCCATTAATGTTTAAAGAAATTCCTTTTAGAGAAATCATTTAGCTTTTATAAACATATAAAACATATAATCAGAATAACAATTAACAAAATAAAATGATATTATACCTCCTCCTTTAGGTGTACCATTAATTATAGCTGTATTTATTGAAAATCTTATGGGATTTTGTATAAGCTTCACTTTTATTTGTAGTGACAATAAGTTTATAAAATGTGTTGTGGATGTCAGAACTATATACAAACAACAATAAACAGGTGCAAATAATATTAGGATTAAACATTGCACCCAGCCTGGAGTTAAGAACTCCAACTTTGAGTAGCACATACACATACCACTCAAGTTATCCCCCTATCCTAAGCAGCAGTACCTCAGCTGCCACCATATCAATTCAATACTAACTATTATTAACTAAAGTTAACCTCATTTAATTAGATTATCTAGTAAGACAAAGCTAAACAATTTATAAATCAGCTTCATATAAACAAATAAGAACATTTAGAAACAGCTCATATTACTATGTACATCTATTTAGTAAAATACACTCATAATCAAAATAGCATTCTAATAAACTTGATAATGGGAACCGAGAAGAGAGAGAGAAAGGAAGAGAGAGAGAGAGAAAAAAAAAGGAGCATATCTATATATTAGTTTATTAAAAGTTTGTAAAAATAAGTTCTTATGTTCATTTGGATTCAATAACTTAGGCTATAATGGTTCAGACATTACATATATTAGGGTATTCCTACTTTCTGCCATAGAAATGCAGTTAACAGTTTTAAAACTTTAAATTACTTGCACCAAAGCTTTCTTCTCATACTTATTATTGCCAGTAAATAAAATATTTATACTCATACATATGTTTACAAGTCATACTGCACAGCAATGATAATTCCTAGTTATACATAAATCATTGTGATGAAAGCCATCTGTATTTTATATATCTGAACTGCAGCTTTAAAATATGTCACATGACAGTTTCTTCTAAAATATAGACATAATGATACTTGTGCTTGTCAGTTAGTTAAGGCAAATGATTTATAACATTATATATGTTTAAATCATAAGTATTTATATACATTAATATGCTGCAGCCATGTAAGCTTTCAAAAACATGTGTATATGTGTTTTACCTTCTATGCCTTCTAAAATATCTCACTTGCTTACTATGGCATACTGAATCATTTAAAATCATTATAACTTTCATATTTTATAAATTACAACTTAAATAAGTAAGTTGTTATAAAGAATAACTCACATTTAGATGTCATAAAGTTCGTTTTTCATCACAAAGTCGCATTTACAGCAGTTCTACTTCCTGGAACAGTGTTCTTCTTGAATCTGCGATGTGTCAGTGTGAAATCAGGGGTCAAAGTTCAAAATGACTGCATTCAGCTTCTCTGCGTGTATTCTGAGTGTTGAAGCTTTTAAAACAACTCGAGGACACTATTCACGAGGTAACCCATATCCCAAATTGTCTCCCTTAACATTCTGGTGGGAATTTTAGTAAATACAAGTGACTGACATTCATTTAGTAATACAAATGAAACTAAACAGTGCAAAACCTTCGCAAAGTATTTTACAAGTCATTACAGTCTCTATGACAGTGAAACCAAGCCTACAGTTATTTAACATATTATATAACTTATTTTTATATGCCCCATTTCATTTTCTCATACAAATCTTATTATATACATATATCAGTATTATCAGAAGCATATAACTGTACTTATAAGAGAGAAAGAGAGAGAAAAAAAAGAAAAGGAAGAGATTAGAGGAAAAAAAAGAAAGAGAGAGAAGAAAGAAAAAAAGGAAGCTACAAAGAGTATCTACAAAGAAATATTACTTGCTGTTTGTATTAATAAAGTTAAACATGAAACATATTACTTACAACTATTTTAGTTCTAATTATTTGCAATTATATCATGACATATTATTTGTAATCATGTATAAGCAATAAAGTCATGATATAATATTTAGCAACAGTGTTTAAACAGCATATATAGTTTTAAAGAACTAATAAGTTATTATTTCACTTTTTCCATATTTTACATCATACTTCTCTCCTTGCCCTCCCCCACCCCTCACTAAATGCTTAGTTTATAAAGAATGCCATTATTTAAAACAAGAAGAGAAAGAAAATGTATCACATTACTAACCTTAGGTCTCTTTATCACAAAGAGAAACAAGTTGATTGATAGCATGTTATTTGTTCCTCAGAGAGTTTGACTATTTATGAAACAAAAACAGTTCTTTGCACACAGAAAAATAACTTTGAATAAATCTTTAAAATATTTGTGGCTTTCTGGAGATGCAGTAACTGTATTTGAAGAGATTAAGAGAAGGAAAGAAGAAAAAAAATATATAGAACATGTCATTTGTTTTTTAGTCTTTTTTGCTTCTCTGAAGTCTTCCAAGAAGTTCCTGTTGCCATCCTCTTTAACGAAGGACTTGCCCATTCCATATCTTCTATTTTATCTAATATCTTATTTTTTTTAATATACAGCAAAGCAGAGTCCAAGTCTTCAAAAATTCTAGGGCCATCAGGTAAAAAAAGATTTTTAGTTTGGCAGGAAATAAAAGGTAAGTTTTGAACTGTGCTTTCTTAAACTCTCTTATTAATGGCAAAAAAACTTTTCTTTTAGTTATTACCAAGGAAGAATAGTCATTGTCAAAATGCACAGTTGCCTCATTAATTTTAATAGGTGCTTTAGCCCATGCAGATTTTAATACCATCTCCTTGTCATAAGATGATAAAAATCTTACTATAACTGATCTAGGATACTTTTTGTTAGTGTTAAAATTAGATAAGGACCTATGGGCTCTTTCAATACCAAAAGAAAATGCTTCTGACAAGTCTAAAGTTTTGGGAAGCCAAGTATTTAAAAAGGAAGTAATGTTGTTACCTTCTATATTTTCTGGCAGTCCAAAAATCCTAATATTATTGCGTCTAGATCTGTTTTCCAGGTCATCAAGTTTGGATTGTAGGTGTGTGTTCTGCTTCAGCAAAAACTGAATGTTAATTTCTTCTTCCTGGATTCTGTTCTCCGTATCATTAACAGTCTCTTCTATGCCTGTATTCTGAGCCTTCTGTTGTTGCAAGTCTTGATGTAACAAATCCATTTGTTTTGTAGTTTTTTCTATGAAGTTATCAATTTTAGTATCCAGTTTGTCCATTTTGGTTGTTAGTTGCTGAATAGTAGATATCAGAGACTGAAGCTCTTTCTTGATGCTGGAATCCTGACTGTTTGCCTTACTGGAACTCATTTTGAACAGAGGTGATGAAAGAGAAATTTCCAAGATGATTTCTGACGGAAAATTATTGAAATTTTCTTTCTTTTTTAGATATTATTCAAGAAACTGATATTCCAAACGTATTTAGAAAGAAAATTATTTCATTAGTTGATTTTTAAAGTAATTATTTCCTGTCAGTGCAGTTAAGTTGGTGGAGCTGAAGAAATCTGCTGCTATCCTGTGTTCATCCTTGGCCACGCCCCCCTGACTTCAGGTTTCTGAAGGTTTAATTCCTTGTATATTTGATGGGGCAGTGGTAGTATTGTTGCCTCACAGCTATAGGTTTTCTGGTTTGATTCTTGGCTGGGGTGCCTTCTGTGTGGAGTCTGCATCTCCTCCCTGTGTTTGTGTGGATTTGCTCTGGTGCCCTGTCATTTTACAAAGACGTGTCTGCAGTATTTCTCCCTGGGTCTTTGCTGAAAATTGTTTTGTTCTGTCAGCAGTAAAATTGACAGGCATTTGAATTTCAGACTTCATGTTCTTCAGAAAATACATAGTAACACAACCGTAACACAACCTTTTATTGTAGCAATTTTCTAAGTTTATAAGATGAATATTTGAAATTTGTCCCTATTTTTGGGACTGTATTCCCCCATTATTGGCTTTGTCCAGGTTTTTGTGCTAAGGTTGACAGCTATGGCAAGAACTGAATTCACTGAATATGTTTGAGGGCTGTATTCCCTCATTACTGGGTTTGTCCAGGTGTTTTGCACTAAGAGGTTGACAGCTGTGGTGAGAACTGAATTCACTAAATGATAGCCATTTAAGTTTCAGTCTTCCTCTCTTTTACAAAGCAGCTGATTTGGCATAGTGGTATGTTGCTCTGACTGTTTTGCACAGGGACCTTGGCAGTAAAATGTATGGTGGTAACGCAGCATTTTATTCTAGCAACTTTCCAAGATTATACAAGCAATGTTTAATGTGTCCCTGGTTTTTGGGCTTTTGACCCCCCCAATACATTTTGGCTTTTTCCAGTTTTCTTGTGCTCAAGTTGAGATGCAGTTGAGTATTGAGTAGATTTTACAAGGAGCTGAGAGCTGCAGGGGAACAGAAGTTTAGTGTTGCTTAAGTGAAGTTAGTTTGCCTTGTTAATAGCACAACAGGTTGTGTACTTGCTTTTGATGCAGAAGGCTGTGGGTTCTACTCCCACAAGGGGTGGATGCTGCCGTACTGAGAATGTTCTCCTTGGTGAAGATACTAACTATGAGTCTGTTATCAGTTTGCCATCCATTTCCTCTTGCAATATTACTAGCTTATTGTTTTAATGTAATATAGGGAATTTATTCCTGAGGGGCAACAGACACTTTATTTTTCGATGAAACCGTGAAATATAAAGGTGTTTTTTTTAGCAGCAACCTCTTCATTAGTTACATATTTCTTTAATGTGGTATTATTTAGATGACTTTTACTTCTTCAGAGATTTGCATATTTACTGATAATGGACTGTAGAATTGTGCATATTTACTGATAATGGACTGTAGAATTGTGCATATTTACTCATAATGGTGGACTGTGGAATTGTGCATATTTACTGATAATGGTTGACTGTAGAATTGTGCATATTTACTAATAATGGTGGACTGTGGAAGTCTGAGTAGACTTTTATGATAAATATTTTGAACTGGGCAGTTTTGCCATTATAGGTACATGCGTTTTGTTTCTTTGCTTACTGGAAAAATGTTCAAAACAAATTTAAAACGCCCTCTAACAACTGTACTGTATTGTACAAGGAATATAATTTAGTACAATGAGGAAGGTGTATCAAAGAGCACATGCATGTTTCATATGCAAGGGGCCTATGATTTGAAAACAGCCCAAAATTAATCTTTATCTGCCACTGGCAAAAATGTATTTTCTTTGAATGTGGGTTTCAATGCTGTTTCAATGAATGTGAGTTTCAAGGGCAGAGAAGTTTTAATGCTAAGTTTTCATTGTGAGACTGCATTGCTTTGTTTAGCAGATGACTTAGTGTTTGTGCTGTAAAATACAAAATAAAACTTTCAAATGAAGTCCAACTCATCATAGAAGTAAAGCAGTATGCACATTAGTGTTTATGGTAAATGGAGTGAAATAGCCAAGTAATGGTTCATTGGAATGGCTGCAGAGGCTCCATTCAACCATGATTTTGTCAGGGGGGGAAGGGCAGCAAACTCAGACAGGCCCAGCTGAACTATACCTCCCAACTGTCCAGATTTTCAAAGAATGAATAGATCTTTGCTTCTTATTTTTGGTTTGTTCTTCATAAAATTTGTAGTTTTCTGGCAAAACATTTAGGAATTAAGTCACTAAATAATGATACACTGAGTTTCAGACTTCATAACCTTCAGAAAAATGCATGCTAAAGTAAGAACTGTTATTCTATCAACTGTCTCAATTTATACAAGAGCAATTTTTAGTACTGTTTATATGTTCCCCCAATATATTTGGCCCTGTTCAGATTTACTGCATTAACAGGTTGAGAGGTGCATGCAAATAAATTGCTTTATAGAATTAGGCATAGCCAACCTCTCAACTGTCCTTGATTTTGGCTCAAAATGTTGCTCTTCCCCCTAATAATCCCTCTGCAAAATAACAATTTTGGAAGAAAACAGATCAGTAATGCCGAGATCCATGATCACTACTTGGGGAAAACCATTCAGAACGAGTTGATAATGTTAATATCGAAGTCTGTCAGAGACTCTATTTTGCAAAAGATAACAAATGCAAAGCACTACTCTATTATATTGGATTGCACTCCTGACTGCAGTCATCAGGAACAGATGTCACTGACTGTCCGTATTGCTGAATGCAATGAAAGTGTGGAAGTTAAGGAGTACTTCTTGTCCTTCCTCCAGGTTACTGAGACTACTGGGGGTTTTCTGGCAGACATTGTGTTAAATGAACTCAAAAGTTTGGGAGTTCCCCTCGAAAACTGCAGAGGCCAGGGTTATGACAATGGCTCTAATATGAAGGGGAAACATTCTGGTGTTCAGGCAAGAATCTTGACCTTAAATCCACGTGCATTTTTTGTACCCTGTGGCTGTCATAATCTCAATCTAGTAATTGGTGATGTTGCAAAGTCTTCAATAGATGCTGTTTCATTCTTTGGTAATCTGCAACGAATGTATACTCTGTTTACATCCTCTACTCAGAGGTACAAAATATTTTGGGATAATGTGTCGGGTCTAACTGTAAAGCCACTGTGTGAGACCAGGTGGGAGTGTAGGGTAGAAAGTGTGAAAGCAGTGAGATACCAAGTGGGTGCAGTTTATGATGCCTTAGTTTCAGTGGCGGAAGTTACAAAAGGGAAGGATCCTAAGGCATATTCAGAAGCAGCATCACTGAGCAGTACAATGAAAAGTGCTAAGTTTTTAATAGCGCTGGTAGTCTGGTATGATGTATTAGTAAGGGTTGGACAAGTCAGTAAACTTTTACAAAGCTCATCCATGCAGATTGCTCAAGCAGTGATTCTGCTTGAAGAACTGAAAAGGTTTTTAACAGAATACAGGGCCACAGGGTAAAAGGCAAAAGTGACTGCTACTGAGCTAGCTGAAGAACTGGAGGTAGAACTCAAGTTTCCTGGTGCAGATGAGGTGAGACCCAGGAAAAAGAGGAAGCTTTTTGGTTATGAAGGTGATGATGAGTGCCTAATTAGTCCTGAACAGAATTTTAAAATCAACTTTTTCAACTCTCTTGTTGATGTTGCACTGTCATCTGTGCAGGACAGGTTCACTCAACTTGCAGCTCATAGTGCTACTTTTGGCTTCCTCTACAACATACAAGACCTCTGTAATGTTTCTGATGATGAGCTATTGCAGCTCTGTAAAGACTTGCAGAATCTTTTAACGCACAATGACTGCTGATATCGATGCAGTAGAGCTGTATGAGGAATTGAAAACCCTTTGCCACATTATGCCAAAGGGATTATCAGCACTGGATGTCCTTAATGTAATGAAAAAGCATGGGTTAGTGGAGATATTCCCACAAGTAGTGGTAGCTCTACACATTTTGTTGACTTTGCCAGTGAAAGTTGCATCTGGGGAGAGAAGCTTTTCCAAGCTCAAACTAATTAAAACATACTTAAGAAGTACTATGCTACAGGATAGACTTGTGGGCTTGGCTATGATTTCTATTAATAATGAAATATCTTGCCAGATAGACTCTGCTGATATAATTGATAGATTTGCTCAGTGCAAGGCAAGAAAAGTGCGGTTTTAGAAAATGGCTAGGTATGAATCAGTGTGCAAATTTTGTATGACTTACAGTTGTAAGCGGAAGGCACAACACTTCTGTAGTATGAGTTCCTGTAAGGAAGCACTGCAGTGGAGTTGGCAGGTAAGCACAAAGTATGGTCAGCTATGCACTTCTATATTGTAACTGTTACCTGAATGGGTATAACAAAGCTGACCATGTTCTTGCATCTGCTAATGTATCAGCATGTGTGCTGAAGGTATAGTTGCCTACTGCGAATAGGGTCATTGCCAGTCTTTGATCAATTATCTGACAATGGTACAGTATATTTAACATGAATTGTGACAAGCCTACTGTTTTAAGAGACTCTAGTAGAAATGACAGTTTAAACAAGTGTAACATTTCACTGAAACATTGCATATAGAAATGTCACTGACTGTCATATTGCTGAATGCAATGAAACTGTGGAAGGAAATGTGTTCTTTTCTCCTTCCTCCAGGCTACTGAGACTACTACTGGCTTTTTCAGTGACATAGAGTTAAATGAACTCAAGTTGGGGAGTTCCACTAAAATGCAGTGTCCAGGGTTACGACAATGGCTGTTAATAATATGAAAGGAAACTGTTCAGGCAAGAATTTTGTCTTGCATCCACATGCATTTCTTGTACCCTGTGGCTGTCACACAATCTCAATCTAGTAATTGCTGATGCAAAGTTTTCAGTAGATGCTGTTTCATTCTCTGGTAATCTGCAATGAATGTACACTGTTTACATTCTAACTCTAGTACAAACTATTTAATGTGTTGGGTCTATCTGTAAAGCCACTTGGGACCAGGTGGAAGTGTAGGGTAGAAAGCGTCAAAGCAGTGTGATCTGAAGTGGGTTTGCAATGCCTTGGCTTCAGTGGCAGAACTTACAAAAGGCAAGGATCGTAAGGCATATCTGAAGAGGCATTGCTGAGCAGTACTAGACTAAGTTTTAATATCACTGGTAGTCTGGTATGATGCATTAGTGAAGGTTGGACAAGTCAATAAACGTTTGCAAAGCTCTACCATGCAAATTGATCAAGCAGTGATTCTGCTTGATGAACTGAAAAGTATTTTAACATAATACAGGGCCACAAGGTACAACATGGCAAAAGTAACTACTACTGAGCTAGCCTAGCTGAAGCATTGGAGGTAGAATTTCAGTTTCCTGGTACAGATGAGGTGAGACCCAGGAAAGTGGAGGCTTTTCTCAACCAAATGACTAGTCCTGAACAGAATAAAGTCAACTTTCAACACTCGTGTTGATGTTGCAGGCATCTGTGAAGGACAGGTTCACTCGACATGCAGCTCAGTGCTACTTTTGGCTTCCTCTACAACATAAAGGAACTCTTGGTAGTTACTGAACATATTTCAAGTCTGTCTGTTAACTCACTTTGCATTTGCTGATATTGATGCAGTACAGCTGTATGAGGAATTAAACACTTGCATTACTCCAAAGGGATTATCAGTGCTGGATGTCAATGTAATAGTGTGAAGATATTCCCACAGGTAGTGGTAGCTCTCTTGAACACTGCTAGCATCTGAGGAGAGAAGCTTCTCCAAACTACTGCTAACATATTTAAGTACTATGTAACAAGATAGACTTGTGGGCTTGGTTATGATCTCAATGAATGAGGTATGTTGCCAGATAGACTATGGTGATATAATTGGTTTGCTCAGTGCAAGGCACGATATGTGCAGCTTTAGTAAGTAGCTAGGTAGGGAATGAATAGTGTGCAAATTATGCATGATTTCACTTCTGATTTACCCTGTAGTTAAGATTTTACAGTGTAAGGCATGACAATTGTGCAGTATGCCAGAGTTCCTGTAGGGAAGCACTACAGCAAAGTTGGTAGGGAAGCTCAGTGCTGTCAGTTGTGCACTATTCTCTACTACTGTGACTGGCTGACCTGAATGGCTATAACAAAGTTGAACCCTGCTCTTGCATCTGCTATTGTTTTCAGGGAATTGGTTATAGCTAGGCTTGTATAGGCCCTAGGGCCGATTTAGGTTCATCGTGTAATTAAAGGTGTAGTTTAATGCCAATAGGGTCAGTGCCAGTCTTAAATTACCAGACAATGATACACTATCTTTCAGAGGGAATGTGCCAACTGAAATCTCAGACTGCAGTAGACATGACAGTTTGTACAAGTGTAAAATTTCACTGTGAAACATTGCATATAGAAATGTACATCAAATGGCTGCAGGGGAATAAAAGGAAACTATTACAATGTCTGATGCATGAAATGAACTAGCTAAATGAATGTCTTGAAATTACTCAAGTGGACCTGACAGTTTGGCAAGAAACATTTTAACAGTCACACGTTACATAAAATGTGTCTAGCCAGCAATCAAATAAAATGACTTCAGTGTCTTTAACATGAACTATGCCTAACCTTTTCAAAATTACTCAATCAGCCCAGGAATTTTTGTTCACATTACACATTTATTGTAAAGTATTGCATATAGAAATGCATGAATAGCAGCAGAGAAAATGTGACTAATGTCTAACATAAAGTGCGCCAACTGAAATCTAATGTCATCAACTTAAGTGGACCTGACAGTTTGTACAACTTCAACACTTTTCACTGAACACTGCATTTATGTACATCTGATAGCCAGCAAAGGGAATACTTGAATGACAATTGTTGACATGAAGGGTGTCAATTCAAGTGGACATCACACATTTCATTGTCAAACATGGCATATAGAAATGTACATCTAATGGCAGCAGTGGAATAAAACCTGACTACAATGTCTGAAGCATGAACTGAACCAGCTAAACAAATGTTTAGAAGTTACTCTTGTGGACCTGACACTTTGCAAGTTAAACATTTAACTGTCAAACATTGCATATAGAAATGTCTAGTAGCCAACAATGAAATGAAATCTGACTATTTCAATGTCTCTAGCATTAATTGTGCCAACTGAAACCTGTTTTCAAATTCATCAACCAGGCCTGACAGTTTTGTACAAGTGCAAAATTTTACTGTCAAAGATTGCATATAAAAATGTACTTGACAAGTAATGGAATAAATCATTTGACAATATCAATGTCTCTCGTCTTAAATATGTCTTCAAATTACTTGAGTTGACCTGATAGCTAAAAGTAGTACACTGCTGTTCTTTAAAACTGAAGGTACCACATCCATCTGCAACCCATAATGGATAAGAAACGCTGCCAATACAATTCTGAAATCCAAAATAGCCTTCAATGTGTACTCATTGAAGGCTATTATGCCGAGGCGCTAAGCTGGATTAAACATTTTGTGAACTGGCGTTGTTTTTTGGCTGTTGCCTTTTCTCCTTCTGTTGTTTTTGATTACAATTCTGAAATCCGCTTAGTGTTAAGTTGTATGCAAAGTTCAAGACCTCACGGACTGTAGTAATACTGCTTTCCTTTTTGGCCACTGGGTAAGCATACAGCTGCAGCACCACCACATCACAATGTGTAGCTGTCTGAAGTATGTAGACTTGATGGCTGACCTGTGAAGAGCATGAAGCAGATCAGGCTATATAGTAATGTAGAGTTGCTGCTACACTAGACCATATGTGAACTATTACACAAACATCAATGCACCTTGCAAAAAAGTTAATACAGTCTCATGACTGTAGGTGAATGCTACACTAGCAACAGATCAACCAAGTTTAAGGATAATTCAGCTTTCAATTTCAGTCAACTAAACTACAAGGTATCTTACGACTTTGGATTTTCATGCATTTAAACATGGAAAAAACTGGAGTGTTTTGTGGGAGTGGCCCATCAGTGGGCGTGTCTCACATATGGGTGTTCCTTGTGTTCAGTGTGGGTGGGGCTTAAGGGGCGCCAGAGCAGTACTTCGCCTAGGGCGCCATTTCAGCTAAGGCCGGCCCTGATGTCAGTGGATAATCTACATGACTTGCCACTCAGCCGTGTTTTCCATGCAAAGTCACACTGGCTTGCCATGTCAATCATGTAGGTCACGCCCATTCCTGCCCGAAAATCGCGGTGGGGTAATGTGCTGAACAAAGCCCAAATGACTTGTATCTGTTCTTAACCAGTGTTTTTCATATTCTGTCTAATCTAGTACAGTTATTTAAACTGAAGACTTTTTTGCATTATTTTTGAAAACTGTAAAATTGTTCTTAAAATGTTTTGTACTACTTTAGTGCTTTTCTCCCAGAGCATCCGCTGAAAATACGACTCCTACCCGTCGCTGTCGGGCTTTTCCGGTAATGAAATGTTAGTAAATAAATCAATCAACAATAGATAAATATTCATCAAAGCTTTTTTTTTTTCATTGAACCCTAGACAATCGCTTTTGCGCTAAGAAAATTATACGTATTGTAATAGCATAAACAAATACGTAGGCACTGTTGAAAAATCATGAAAAAAGTCGTAAACGGCTACTTACACATTTTTAAAGCAATAGCAACACTGCGTTATGTCTCTAAGGTAACCTGAACTGTATCTAAGCAACAGAAAAACACTTCTGACTTGCATTCTTGCTGAGTAGGTTAGGGAAATGGTTAATAATGTGGTGTTTTTCTAATAATGTAGTTTTGAACTGCCCATGAATGTAAAAAACGAGGAGTTACATGTGACCGGTGGAGACATTGTTGGGAGCCGTTGAAGCACTGTTTACTCCGGTTGCTGTGTGTTAACGTGTTTTAGGTATGCAAACCTTATGTTTCAAAGCAGGCGATGTGCCACTTTCATAGGAGTAGCATGCACCCTATGTTCTTGATTGTATACAGGTGTAAAACTGTGTGTTGAGCCTTACAGCCTCACGTTGTTTAGAATGACTGTGTCACTGAAGTGTAAACGGTGATTGCTCCGAAATATGCTGTCTTGCATGAAAATATTTGTTAGCGAACAGTAAAATCCTCAATTGGGCATAACACCTATTTGAGGGCTGGATACATCTGCCTACGAATTTCTGTTTGAGAAAATTTTAAGAAAAATAGTTCTGTTTGTCTCTTTCTCTTAGTGTGCAGAAACACTTGGTTTGTGATCCACTTTTTATTAACGACAGTTGCAAACCAACTCGATAACTGCTTTTTGTAGCCAGATTTTACAGATAGTTTTTGACAAGAGCAATGAAACATAGCGCAAACCTGATTTGTAAGAAACGTAATTTTTTCGTTTGTTTGGATAATCAGGTAGACGATTCTTGATTTAGCATCAGCTTCTCAGTAGTGGAATTGGGTACAATGCCAAACTATTTTTAAATATTCTTCCCACAGATTTAGAAAGCTGGCAAAGTAAACGCACGTTTAGGTGAAGATTTCCTTGAAAATTAGAGCCATTTTAAATGCATGCCTCCTGAGCAAGACTGAGTCTGGGTACTACAATGACTTGTTATTATGAAGAAAAAAGTATTAGTTACTGAACCCAACTAAAATGGTTTATTAGTACTTAACGGTGCATCCAAAGAGCACATACTTAATGAGTAAGGATGTGTTTATGTGTTTATATTTGACTGATACAGAACCTATCAGCTGCTATGATTATGGTTTTAGTCTTCAGATTTACCCTTACTCCTCCGGCTATAATGGAGAACAATGAACTGAAATAGTGTATTTGCATGACGGTTGAAGTTTTACGTCAGATGTGTAGATGTACACATGCGAGGGAAATTTTTTCCCCTTTGTGGTTTTAACCCTTTTTTGAAAATAAAAAA